>NC_066617.1:178444423-178761923 GCF_025201925.1 Gopherus flavomarginatus | reverse complement strand
TTCATATATAAATTAGGCCCCAAATGAATTTAGTTTTGTAACTGTAAAGATCTGTAGAGCTTCTGCCTAGAGAAGGAAGAATATTTGCATAAAACTTTAGGTAGGGCTGCCTAAGTTTCCAATTTTCTTGTGCATTTCTTTGCTTTCAGAACCTGAAGTCTCCTTTCAAAACACTAGATTTAATATCATTTGACATTATATTTCACACCTCTCCCCAAACACAACTAAGAGTTCAATGTGCATCTGGGAAATTCTATTAGAATAGCTTATTTCAGCAAAAAAAAATAAGTGACCTAAGCACTATACAAGTTCCCACTGCATTTATGGAACTACAGCCATCACGAGACTAGGACCATGCAGATGTTCAAGTTACTCAACTCCAAAAAGAGCTGAGTCATAGTTATTTGGTGTTATCTGCTGGCACAGGTCTCTATGTGATGGTGAACTAAACAGTTGACCTCTGTGCTGCAACAGTAGAATACAGATAAGAGCACACATGTCTGTGGGGGAGCTTTCTGATTGGAAAGAGCCCACTGAACCAGTTAAAATCTATGACAGTGTCAAAACAGTTAGGCAGGGGTCATAACATGCAGTGTTTGAGCAAACCTCCATATTTCTTAAAACAGACAGTTTCATAAATGAAATATTACAAATAGAAATTAAAAGGGGAAAATGGTAACTACAAAGCATTCAACATACCAGGTGAGGATTACAGACAGATAATTCAAGAGGCAAATTGGCATTAGTTATATGGAAAAGGGCTAAAACAAAACTTCATGCTTGTTTTGCCCAAGTTTTAGTTCTCTTTACGAAGAAAACAGGAGTGAAGAGAGGGGAAAGGATGTATTGGATTCTTCTCCAAATCTGTGTTGTTTAGACTACACTCTTCTACAGGGACTTGTGTGTGTGCAGACATGTAAAAATAAGTAGCATCATCCTGAGTATTACATAGTTTAATAATTTCTTCAAACGATACCATCGCTATTGGTTCGTCATTTCTGGATCTCATGCTCCCAGTGGGAATCATGACACACTTCCATTACTTTTAAAATTAGTCACTGCTACTACTTCTGTAAATAGTGCAGAAAGCCTCTCCCATCCACTCCTCTACTGCATTGTACATACAACCAACTGCTGCTATTGCCTTAAGTGCGCTAAATCAGTCTAGTTAGTTCATTCTTCACCAAACCAAGAAAAGAAGTTTAGCAGCTTATTATGGACTTTCAATGGTTGCTACTCTGACTGCTCTCATATGCCTTTTGCTTCAACTATAAATGAATTTAATAAGTATTTGGTCTGAGTATCTTTTAAGCTCTTCAGGTACATTTACACTGCAAAAGACACTGAATCACGCCAACTCACTTGGACTCATGGAACAGGGCTAAAAATAGCAGTGTGTATGTTCCCATTTGGGATCTCAAACCCATGAGAGGATCGCTGAGCCCAGGCTCCAGAACTGTGGTGGGCAACCTGCGACCCATCAGTCCGCCAGCCGCTTCCCACAGCTCCCACTGGCTAGGAAAGGTGAACCATGGCCACCCTTGTGCTCTCTACTATCTCTCTCATATAAGGTCGCATTCTTAGTGGCTATCACCTAAACCAGGAGGGTCTCGAAACTCAGAGCTGCGGGGGGCAGTGCCGGGGAACGATCAATGTCAGAAAAATATCTTGCGGCCCGCAATCAGCTTAACCTGATGGGCCGCATGCTGCCCACTGCCTGCCCAACACTGCTCCAGACCAAGCGGTAATATCCACATTGATATTTTTAGCCTCATAGTGCAAGCCCCGTGAGCCCAAGTAAGCCAATCTGGGCTCAGATTAACTGCCTTGTTTTTTTATTTCTGTCTTCCTGAAGTATAGACACACCCTGCCAATTTTTCAGCTCAAGTCCTTTGTGGCTCATTTGGTGCCTACCCTCCCCTTTTTGAAGTCCTCTGCTTCTTTATTCAGTGCCCCCTCTTAGAGCTTCAGCAGTTTCATCTATTGGTGCATTTTTGTCATAGATGACCATGACATGTTTGAGGAGACTTGCCTAGAGATTACTTTCCTGGCTGCTTGTAACATTCTACACTGATACGTTAAGATCTACAGAAGCACCAGGGCAGAATGCTTGATGCTTTGCTTGTCAAGTGCTATAATATTTTTAGTCACCAGTCCTCTTCTGTACATTAAGCGGCTTCACTGTCTTCACTTTATTATGCTTCTGATATTTCCAGATGTTGTATTCCAAAACGGCTATTTTAATCAGCACTCAAGTCATAGTAGTCACAGAGGAAAGAATGTTCTAACTCCTGAACAAAATATTACATACTACAAATATATTAGCTGCAAGTAGGTAAGGAAGTTAGCTCAGATACTTGAAAAAACAGTCTAATTCATATGCCAATATCCCTACTTTTATTTCAAATTTTTACACATTAACATGTGCAGCTTTTGCAAGGATGCTAAGCAAAGGATCACTGCAATACAGGAGTGATGGCTCTTGCCATGTCCACATACCATAAGATGGATTATTAACTTGCTTATTATCACCAATTATGGAACTTGTTGGGCAAGGATGTGTGCTAGTAACATCCAAATTAAGACAGATCTCAATATACACTTCCTTTACTGTTCAAAGGCAATTGGCAATTTTGGCATGCTTGAGACCCGTTCAGTGTGAGCAAAGCTCTCATGTGTATCACAACTGGCATGTGTGCCATGGGTACACAGGATATCGCAGCAGGGGCATAACACCACTCACAAATGGGGGAGGAAGGGCATACTCAGCAGCAGCTCCCCTGTAGCCTGGAATAGCAAACCCAGTCCCCTCTGCAGCTAGATCAAACTTTATCCCCTCTGAGCGGGGTAGAAGAGACACACCGGCCTAGATGAGCTCGGTCATTGCACTCACTCACTGAGGGGCACCGGAGCGCGCGGAAAGGGCAGCCGGCCCCGCCGCGAGGGGGAGGAGGAGAAGGAGGGGGGCAGCCGGCCCCGCCGCGAGGGGGAGGAGGAGAAGGAGGGGGGCAGCCGGCCCCGCCGCGAGGGGGAGGAGGAGAAGGAGGGGGGCAGCCGGCCCCGCCGCGAGGGGGAAGGTTCAGTAACACGGACACGAACCCGCCTCCACGGACTGGGGTCAGCGATCGCCCGCCGCGCCCAGCCCCATTCCTGCGGGCCGGGTGCCACCCACCTCCTCCAGCCGGGCCGGCGGGTCCCCGCGCTCACCTGCAGGTCCTGCACGGACACCTCCAGCGCGGTGAGGTAGAGGTAGGGGACGCCGCTGCCGCGGGGCCCGGGCGGCCCATCGCTCAGCGAGAAGACGTTGGCGAAGGGGCGGCCCCGCAGCGGCTCGCGCGCGGACAGCGTGGCCAGCGCGCCCCAGTCGCACTGGTGAACCACGTAGCGGGCCACGCGCGCCGCGTCCTCGTGCGGCGGGATCCCGGCGCCCTCGCCGGCCAGCAGCGCCCGGAGCAGGAGCAGGAGCAGGAGCAGCAGCCGCATTGTGACTATCTAAGATCGTAACTAACCCTGCTTGCAGCTGGTGGCCAAGCGGTTTCCTCCTGAGGGGGTGGGGCCACACCACTCTCTGCCAATGGGCTCCCACCACCCGGCCGTCTCCACCAATGAGGGCGCGTTGGAGGCCCAACGGTGTGGGATACCCACTTCAGTGGGGCGTGGTCATTCTGCTCTCAGCCAATGGGAGCACGCCTCCCTCTCATATCCGCCAATGAGCTCTGCCAGGGGGCGGGGCGAATGGGCACGAAGTCCGTCGGTTGTAAACATAACCGATTCTCGCACCTGCTCTGTGCGGCGGAAGTCACTCAAATGTCAGCCAATCTCCTCCAATAACAACTCGCACTGGGCGGGCGGAGGCGGGATTAAAGCGGATTGGGGCGGAGTGAGTGGCACTCACAAACCTAGCGACTGATTAGGTAAAACATAAACAAACTGGTCACGTGGGAGAAGAGGGGCAGCTGTGCGACGAGGAGGCCACTGGCTCCCCGGGCGGCGGCGCGCGCGAGCTGGTGCGGTTCGTTCTTCCCTCTCCTTGCAGCACCCGGGCCTAGGCAACAGGGGGCGCTTGGTGCCCAGGTTTCCCTTGCAAGCGCCCCGGGTTTGTCCTAAGCACCCTGCCCCCGCTAGACTGCTTTGCACGGCTATTGCCAGGGCTGCCCCCTGGATACCATGGCTTTATGGAGCGGCATTATGCTATGTTCTGTTGTATGGGCTGTTCCTGTCCTAATGGTCCCTAACAGCCTGCTCGCTTTGCTGATGGCTGCTGCGCACTGAGCGGAGTTTTCGGAGAACAGTGACTGCAAGCTCTCCTTCCTGAGTGGTAACAGCTAATTTAGATGATAGAGCCCATCAGTCTGTATGCGTAGTTGGGATTTAAAAACATTAAATGTAATATGGCATTTTGTTCCCAGTAACTCAGTTTAGTGAGAGCCCTTGATAACTCATAGTTCAGTCCAAAGCTGACTGCAATCTTGAATATTCTTGTATCACCTGCAGACTTTGTCACCTCAATGTTTACTTCCTTTGTAGATCATTTATGAATCTGTTGAACAGCACTCATCCCAATACAGATCCTTGGGAGACTTCGCTATTTACCTCTCTCCATTATGAAAACTGACCATTTATTTCTCCTCTTTGTTTCCTATCTTTTAACCAGTTAGTGATCAGTGAGAGGGCCTTTCTTCTTATTCCATGACTGCCTACTTTGTTTAAGAGCATTTGGTGAGGGACCTTGTCAAAAGCTTTCTGAAAGTCCAGGTATACTCAATAACACTATTGTCCACAAGTTTGTTGCTCCCCCTCAAGGAATTCTAATAGATTGGTGAGGGATGATTTCCCTTTACAAAAGACATTGACTCTTCCCCAACATATCATGTTTATCTATGTGTCTGATAATTCTGTTCTTTACTATAGTTTCAACCAATGTACATGGTAGTGAATTTAGGCTTACTGGCCTGTAATTGTGGGATCACCTCTGGAGCCTTTTTTAAAAATCAGCATTACATATCGGGAATGCCAAATCTTGTTTTCCCTGACTTTTTCTGAAAGCCTGGAGAGAAGTCTACCTTCCTACTCTAGTTATATCTACATTACAGTCAAATGGGTGATTGCAGCTTGATTAGACATACCAAAGCTAGTATTAATCTAGCTAGCTTGGGTCCCAGAGCAGTGAAGCTGCAGCAGTGCATGCTTCAGCATGTGCTACCCCCATGGGTGATTATCCAGGTTTCTTGGCTTCACTGTTTGGGACCTGAGCTAGCTAGATTAAAGCTAGCTGGGGTTTGTTTAGCTGAGCTGCACTCACACCTTGTAATTGCAGTACAAACATACCATTGAAACAGGTAGGCAGAGTAATCTGAGTACAGAACAGAACACTCCCTCCCTCTCTCCTCTCTATTCAAGTCCCAGTTGGCATTTAATAGATCAATTAATAGTTCAAACCCAGCTATGTAAAAGACTGAATTTGCTCTGTGAACTACTGTGACAGCTGCACTCCTTTACAACAATGCAGATCACAAAACCATGAATGAAGCAGGTGAGAGCTGGGGACAGAGCATTCTCAGTCGACGGGATCTGGCTACAGAGAAAACGTCTAGAGAAGATCAGGTGAATTCAGAATCAGACCATGTAATAACCTTAGTCCCAGATTTGGACCTTAGCGTCCAAAATATGGGGGTTAGCATGAAAACCTCCAAGCTTAGTTACCAGCTTGGACCTGGTACCTGCTGCCACCACCCAAAAAATTAGAGTGTTTTGGGGCACTCTGGTCCCTCTGAAAAACCTTCCCTGGGGACCCCAAGACCCAAATCCCTTGAGTCTCACAACAAAGGGAAATAATCCTTTTTCCCTTCCCCCCTCCAGGTGCTCCTGGATAGATACACAGACACAAGCTCTGTGAATTCAAACAGAGTGAATCTCCCTCTCTGTTCCCAATCCTGGAAACAAAAAGTACTTTCCTATTCCCCCAGAGGGAATGCAAAGTCAGGCTAGCAATCCAACACACAAATCTCCCCGATTCCTTCCTCCCACCAATTCCCTGGTGAGTACAGACTCAATTTCCCTGAAGTAAAGAAAAACTCCAACAGGTCTTAAAAGAAAGCTTTATATAAAAAGGAAGAAAAATAAGTACAAATGTTCTCTCTGTATAGATGATACAACACAGGGCAATTGCTTAAAAGAATATTGAATAAACAGCCTTATTCAAAAAGAATACAAATCAAAGCACTCCAGCACTTATATTCATGCAAATACCAAAGAAAAGAAAACCATAGAACTTACTATCTGATCTCTTTGTCCTTACACTTAGAAACAGAAGACTAGAAAGTAGAGCTACTTCTCCAAAGCTCAGAGAGGCAGGCAGGCAGCCAAAAGAAAAAAGACAAAGACCCTAGACACTCAATTCCCTCCACCCAAAGTTGAAAAAATCCGGTTTCCTGATTGGTCCTCTGGTCAGGTGCTTCAGGTGAAAGAGACATTAACCCTTAGCTATCTGTTATGACAGACCATTTTTAGGAAACATTGCAAAACCTGCTTTGAGAAAGCCTTTCCACCATAAAAGATGCAACATGACTCTCTGTTTCTATTTGTAAACTCCTACCAACTACCCCCCAAAACCAAACTACCCCCAAGCAGAATTCTGACTCCAAAAAGGGATGAAGTGCAAGAAAATCGATGAAGTTCACTAGAGACTCTGCTGTTGCTGTTGATTTTACATGGAAGGTGCTGAAATACTACAGTGATGGGTGGCAGCATAAAACCCTAAATTAGATAGATAGCTGCTCCCAGAAGGCCGCCAACACACTTTGTTTCATAGATTTTAAATCCAGAAGAGACAATTGTGATCATCTGTCCTGAACTCCTCTATCACATAGGCCATAGAATTTCACCCTGTGAATCTTTCATCTGTCCTAAAAACTTGGACTTAAACTAGGTCATCGCTGTTAGCAAAAGACATCCAGTCTTGATTTAAATACTTCAACTGGTGGATAATTTACCAGATCCTTGGACTTTACCACATTCTTGGCAGTCTGTTTACTACAATCCTGTGGTTTCAGGCAGGCAGAATAAAGATTCTCACTTACTATTTTGTCCTACTTGGCTTCGTGAGGGAGAGAGACACCTGTGGGAGACAGATTACAAAATTCTGCTGGTACTGTCCCCTAACCCTCCAAAGCATAGGAGAACAGCTATTGAGTATGGAGCTGAACTGAGAGGAGAAACAACTCTAGCTGCACAAGCAGCTGTTAGGGGTCCCACCAAAATGGTGGGAGAGCCACACAAGTCCCTTTGCTTAAGGTGTAGGGGAAGCTAAGTTTCAGGGCAAGGGGCTAAGGAGAAAATAGGGGAGGAAAGGGAGCTGGAGATGAGAGGAAAGGAGACAGAATAGCAATTAACAGAAAGATATATTTAGAAAGGGAGGGAAACTTTGAAGGGGAAAAGACCACATGGATGATGGGGGGGGGGAGAAGGAAGTACTGAAAAAAGTGTGCCCCCATAAAGGATGGGGGAAGATAGACAATAACAATTCTTTTCTTTTTTGAGATTTGACTGATTAAAATATACACACCATTGTATATGTATATACCACTACCCCCTCACACAGAAGGAGTCTGCTTCTGTTAATCCTTGCTGTGATCCTGTCCTCTAAGAACCTACAATAGTTAATTACTCCCTTGCCACCCTTTCGGGGAGTACAGCTGGAGGAGTTTGTGAGGGAATGTTATTAGGGACAAAGAAGGGCCTAAGAGGAGAGAATGTTAGTGAACAGAGGAGAGAGTGACTGGGACAGGAAAGAAATGATAGGGAGTAATGAAGACCAGTGGAACGAGGAAAGGGGAAAAAAAGAGAGGGAGGGGAAAGAGAGAAATGTAAGTGAAAGAAGGAAAGAGGGAGTTAGCAATTAAATATTATAGACAAATTAGATTGAGGGAAACCAGACAGCTGAAGAAAACAGAAGAAAAAATCTAAGATACAGTAGATGGAACAAATGGGGCAAAGGAAGGGAAAAGGTAAACAATGGCGATACAAGGAGGAGAACAAGGAGGCCTACTATGTTTTATTACTTCAATTATTAGACCAAAAGTGTAGTGTCAACAAATAACAATTATTCATGGTGTTTGGTTACAAAAGTGCTGGGCCAGTCTGGCAATAAGTGCCATTGAAAACAGTCTACAGCCGTATTTTTAAAAGAACCTTTCACTACTATCCCAGGAGTAGAAGTGTGTAAAGTAAATTATGTATTTTACACACACTTCTAGGGATTGTTTTGTGCCTAGCCGTCTGATCCTGTTGGATCCTATTGCTCTCACAAGCTACCGATGCCGTTATGAATCCTGAAAATGGATCTTCCATGGTGCAATAAAAATCTGCAGCTATTATTAATTATATCATTCTTTAAAAAGGAGGAATAACTGGAAAAGGCAATGTTGGAGCGTCCTCCTGGCATGACAGTTTCAACAACCATCTAGAGGTTTCTTTGAATGTTTATCTTACTTTAAACTTTAAATATTCATTCTGCTTCCCCCCTACTAGTCACAAGAGGGTGCTATTCTTTCAGCTTTAGTAGTTTGAATTGCAGAAGTTAATTTAATGGACTGAGCCTGTAGAATCTTCCCTGGATGCGAGATTGCTGAATACAGTTTACCGATTGAACAGAGTGTACCAGGCTGAACAGTACTTGCTGGACGTGCTGAACTTAATAGGGTTTACCAGGCTGAACAGTGCTTCCAGAATATACCAGTTTGGTGCATTGGACTCAATGGGGTTCATACTTGCACAGTGCTGAGTGTCCTGTATTGGACAAGGTATACTGGACTGAAGAATGCTGGGAAAATATCCTGAACTTTGGCCTTAGGGGAAGACACTTAATGAGCAGCCACTTTGGGCACTCAGTGGGTAACGACAATCACCCTGTGAGCCTACTGACGGTTTGTTTGCTGAAAGTATCACAAAGCAATGGCAATAGTCCCAATATCAGGAAGAGGAGGTTTCAGAGTAGCAGCCATGTTAGTCTATATCCGCAAAAAGAACAGGAGTACTTGTGGCACCTTAGAGACTAACAAATTTATTTCAGCACGAGCTTTCGTGAGCTACAGCTCACTTCTTCAGATGCACAGAATGGAACACACAGACAGGAGATATTTATACATACAGAGAACATGAAAAGATGGAAGTATGCATACCAACAGGAAGAGTCTAATCAAGTGAGATGAGCTATTGTCAGCAGGGGAAAAAAAACTTTTGAAGTGATAATTAAGATGAGCCATAGAAGGTGTGAGGAGAACTTAACATAGGGAAATAGATTCAATTAGTGTAATGACCCCAGCCATTCCCAGTCTCTATTAAGGCCTGAGTTAATTGTGTCCAATTTGCATATTAATTCGAGTTCAGCAATCTGGAGTCTGTTTTTGAAGTTTTTTTGTTGCAAAACTGCCACCTTATAAGTCTGTCACTGAGTGGTTAGAGAGGTTGAAGTGTTCTCCCACTGGTTTTTGAATGTTATGATTCCTGATGTCAGATCTGTGTCCATTTATTCTTTTGCGAAGAGACTGTCCGGTTTGGCCAATGTACATGGCAGAGGGGCATTGCTGACACATGATGGCATATATCATGTTGGTAGATGTGCAGGTGAACGAACCCCTGATGGCGTGGCTGATGTGATTAGGTCCTATGATGGTGTCACTTGAATCGATATGTGGACAGAGCTGGCATCGGGCTTTGTTGCAAGGATAGGTTCCTGGGTTAGTGTTTATGTTGTATGGTGTGCGGCTGCTGGTGAGGAAGAGGAGGCTGTAGTTTGGTGCCTCATTAGCACCCTCAACCCCAGCCAGTTCAGATCAACAGCTCATTGGAAATAAATCTTCTGGTCTTCTCTCTCTTCCTCAAATATTTCTTCCAGAAAGGAGAAGGGCTGTTCTTGCTCCGCAAGGAGGTTGGGGTTCCAAAGTCCTTGCATAATGAGGTTGAGGGAACACTGCCAACTGCTAGTTCTCTTTTTAACTCACATTCTTACCCACTTGGTAAAAATAACAAATATGCAGTACAGTCTTTCCATGGGCTGGTCCATCCCTCTGTCCAGATAATCTGCTCCCCTCGGGGCTCAGCCATCCCTCTGTCCAGATAACATTGTTAGTGAATTAGTCTAGGTTTCTTTCCAGAGGCTGGGCTTGGGCCTTGATAGAATAGTCTAGCTATAAGCCGGGCAAGATCTCTTTCCATCCTACCTGGTCTGTCTATGGGAACAACCAGCCCTCTCTGCAGATAACACAGTCCATCTCTGCACTGAGCCAGCTCTTTGTCTTTCTGTGGGCTAGACTAGTACTCTCTTCAGATATCACAGTCTAGCTGTGAGCTGGGCCAAGCTTCCTGTCTAGATCATATAGTCTCTCCATGAACAGGACCCTTTCTTTGTCTGGCTAACTCTTGTTGAGGGCTATGCAATCTCTGCCTGATAATGGTCAGTCTGTGAGCTGAGCCAGCTCTGTGCATTCAAGTGACAAGCAAAGAGATTAAAGCCACTTTTCCGCTGTGTACCACAGAAAAGATTGACCTCTGATACACTGCTGTCAGAAAGCTAAAGTATTCAAGGATTTGAAGTACCAGCCACTCAAAGCCACGTGAGACCCTCCATGCAAATTTGTTACTAAAAATGTTTGTCAGGTGTCCACCCCAACAGATCAGCCAATTCCTGTTCTGTTACAAATAGGAAATTGCATAAACTTACCCTAAACATTGCAACATAAAAACATTGCATGTTAGAACTATAAGCCTGTATTTATTTTTCAGGAAAAGGTCCCAATTCAAACGGTGTATGTTTAATTTACACAACTTCCAGTGATATGCTTTTTAAGCATTTTTTAAAGTGAATTTAGTGCTGGTTAAAAACGACAGCTTGACAATCAGAGAGGCTGAAGTTGTCTTTATCCTACAAGAGTCATAGCACGGGTAATAGCATTACAAACTTCCTCCTCACAGCTCCGTACTTATGTGGCCCAAACCCTCTCCTGGAAGAGGGGCCATCTCAGGGGACTGAGCATGTTGTTCAGTCTCCAAGGTCCAATCAGTTCTTGGCCTCTCTGTTGAAACAGCCAAAAAAGAGGCCAGTTCTGATTGCGGTTTCTGTAATGTTGATGTTTGTCCACTGGGAATTGGACCTGACAGCACCAAATTCAGAGACATGCTGACATCTGGTACCAATATACATAGATTAGCCCAGCTACTGGGCTCTGACTGTATTTTTTTAAACGATATCTAAATTAAGGCTTTCTGTATATTAAACTGGTGATTTATTCTACTTGGAACAGTTTTGCCGTGGCCAGTGACAGGATGAGTTTTGTGCTGGTGGTGAGCTTGTCCAGTGACTGCATTTGTACAGTATGGCACATGCTTGCAACCTAACCACTTTGTGCTCCCATTCTCTTTGTTCTCTCATGCTATATGGACATAAGCTGAATCAGTTCTGAAATGGGAGATCTCCCAAGAAATGTAGGTGCTGTAAGAGACAGTAGTGGCAGGTTGGTGTGTCTGTGACCCAAGGACCTCCTGATGCCAACTGGCAGAGGGTACAGGGACGCATAAAGGTTACAAGAATCTCTGGGTCTAGTGTTCACTAAAGACTGTCACGTAAGGTTTCTCCTGAATGCTTGTACCACAATGGTCATCATAATTTTTGTAAAATGTAGGTGTGAATAGTATGTAAGGAGATATGTATATATATTAGAAACTATGTTCTTAAGGCCGTGTAGTTAAAAACAGGTCACTCAAACATAATGTACCTTAAGACAGACTCCACCAGACAGGAGGTGAGAAACATTTGTCCCCCTAGGTGACCGTAGTGTATTGTGGGTCTTACAATAGAAGTCTATTAGCATACTGAGTAAAGTGCTAATGATGAGATTGTTGAGACTTCAGAAGGGAAAAAAAGGGCAAACAGCAGGGAGATGAGGTGAAGAACAAAGGACTGGTCTAGCATACCTAGGGATGCAGAAAGACATCCTGGCTTCCTTATCTGGGGATGACAAGCTGCCAGTGGGGCTTGGTCTCATGAAAAGAGGGTCTCAGCTACTGGTTGGTAAATGCTGTGAGAAGGATGTTGGGGTAAGCAGTACCTTATCAGACAAGAGGGCATCTTGTTAGCTGAGCTGAGGCTCTAGAATACGTGTTATGAATGTATTTTATATGTAACGCTTTGTTCTTAATACTTCTGTTTGCTATCATTTGAATCTCTGTTCTTTGTTAAATAAACTTATACTTGCTTTCCCTATAAAATCTAAGGGCTGTGTGTTCAACAGAGTTGTGTTCTAAGGTGTAACCGGTAAGCTGTGTGTACTGTTCCTTTGGGAATAGAGGATCTGATAATTCTGTGTGTGTCCAGTCAGCGGGGTGGCCATCCTATGGCTCTGGAGCCACATGCGGCTATTCAGAAGTTAATATGTGGCTCCTTGTATAGGCACCGACTCCAGGGCTGGAGCTAAAAGCTCCAACTTTTCAATGTGCCAGGGGGGTGCTCACTGCTCAACCGCTGGCTCTGCCACAGGCCCTGCCCCCACACCACCCCTTCCCGCCCCCTCCCCTGTACCTGCAGTGCCCTTGCTCTGTCCCCACTCCCCCCAGCCTCCAGCATGCCATGAAACAGCTGCTTGGGAGGGAGGAGGAAGAAGCGTTGATCGATGGGGCTGCTGGTAGGTGAGAGGCACTGGAAGCAGGGGTTGAGGGAACTGATGGAGTGTTGCTGGCATATTACTGTGGCTCTTTGGTAATGTATAATGGTAATTTTTTTTTGTCATCTAAAATTTATTTTTTAATCAAACTTTTAGAAAAAAAAATCAGTTTTTAAAAGAAGAGAACAAAATGGTGTGTTCATTATAGCTGTTCCTGAGAAGGTACAGACAGGTCATTCAGCTCACAATAAATAGAACCATCCTAAGATACTTGCTACAGTGTCTCCAGCCTGGCTCCTTCTCAGGCTCAGGTTGACCACCCCTCCAGTGAATAAGGGCTGGACATTGCAGGGGAATGCTCAATGGATGGAGTGTGCCTATTGCTAGCATTCATGAAGAACAGCAGAGCCCACGTGTGCTGAAAAGGGAGTGCTTGTGTTGCCTGTCACTGGTGGAATTGGGGTCCTGACCCCTGGCAGACAAAGACAAGGCTTCCTCACGCTAAAGACAGGTGGTAGCGAGGTGCCTCACAGCCCTGGATACCTCTGGGAAGTGTCACAATGTCACTCTTTCCCACCAAGTACTGAGGCGTTGTCTGGTGTTAGTGAGTGCAATGCTGTTGGAAAAGACATCTTTCAATGTAATACTGTTTCTCAGACCAGAGCAGAGAACTGTGGATTTATTTTCATATGGTGAAATATTCCCTATCAAGTATTGTCAGTAGGGCAATTCCTGTGTTCCTAGTACATTCTAAGGTAGGGTGACCAGATAGCAACTGTGAAAAAAATGGGACAGGAGTGGGGGATAATAGGCGCCTATATAAGAAAAAGTCCCCAAAAATGGGACTGTCCTTATAAAAACGGGACATCTGGTCACCCTATTCTGGGGATATGATTCTTCACAGCGACTTGAGAGTTAGGAAGGAGGACTGGCTAATCTGGTTACACAGTGCTAACCTCTGCATAGTAGAACCAATGTGTTAGTAGATACCGCCTGACAATCATATTACAGCCCAGCTCACAAGTAGGTTTGAAACGCTCACAGGGTTAGGATCCATCCGTTACCTATTTTGTATAAGGCCACAAACTCAGTAAAGTCCTGCACTCTTAGGCCAGTCAGACTGTGTTAGGAATCAGCTTAGCTGGAATCATGTTTAGCTCAAATTTAAACTTCCTTAATTTGATTTGAGTTTCACTGGTGACAGGGCCTTAATTGCCCCTCTCCCATCAATTCCAAAAGGTCCTGGATATCCTGAGCAATGAGTTAGTGCTGAGTTTGTGTGTGTTCAAATGTGCTTAAGTGCAGCTGCAGAAATAGAGCAAAAATGTCAATAGTACAAAGCGTTCCAGCTGACTTCATTTCCTGCAGATAACTCCCTGAAGAGGAGGGTGAGGTTTGGAGCTTGTACTGTTAGTTTACTGGTCAGGGATGGGAAAGGGTTTGGAGGGGTGAGTGGGGAGAGATATTTCAGGACACAGTTAGCAGGACATAGGGTTAAAAAAGCAAGAGTCCCATATGAAAAGGCTGTTCACATTTGCTTCCTGTCAACTTGCCATTGTCACAGAAGGGTTACAGGAGCTGATGTACAACCCCTACATACAAACAGGATGTTGGCTTTTAGAGTTGATTAAGCTATGAAAAGCAGTCTCTTCCATGGCTGCACTATTGCCTTTTCTTCTGCTGAGACTTAAACGTTTGGGTTGGAACAGGAGAGATTCAGAAGGAAACTTGGCCACAACTGCTTACTAACATCATTGCTGACAAGTGGTGTGTATAGCCAGCCAAATACAAAAACACAGTCCTGTATTGAATGCTTCTACAAATCCTAACAAACATCTTCCTAAATTCATCACACAGACACCCTTTGTCCCCCACAATAATTCACCACTCTCACAAACATACTCCCAGACTAAATGCCCTCACAGACATACTCAAATGAAATAGCTGCACAAACACAGCTGAGTCACACGGTCTCACAGATACACTCCAAATGTAAATGCTTTCCTTCTTCAGTAGTCTCTGAACACAGAATTGTCATTTCCTTGCATATCATCCATCTGTCCAGGTTCTTATAATGGTACCCATCATCACAGTATCTGAGCTCCTCTCAAGGGTTAATAACCAAAATCCCAAGAGGCCAGTAAACACTGTGCTAAGTGTTCCTGAGCGCAGCTAGGCTAATTATGCTGCCTCCTCCATGGGTGTGCTGAGAGGGAAGGAAGGAGCTCCTTGTGCCCTCTGTCCTTTCCCCCAATTATGTGCACTCCTACAGGAATAGCAGTAATTTGACCTTAAGTGAGATTTCTGGGCTGACCTTCTCCCACTGTGGCATTGATCAGCTGGGAAGCTACAAAGCCCAAATGGACCACAACAACATTATTTTCTAACCCCTCTTCACCAGAGTCTGATTTCATGTCACTTGCGACAGCTAGATTTTTTTCTGCTGAACAGAATAGAAACAGAAAGATTCAGATGTTCCTTTCTATATACAAACACATCAGACAGACTCATGGACACTACTGTACCCTGAAAAGAACCATAACCAAATAGATAGGTGCACACAAGGTTATCTTTCACATGTCAGCCTCTTCACACAAGCAGTATGTAAGCGCGCACAATTCCCCTTGCCTTCCCCTACCCTACAGCCAATAATTGCCCTTCCCAAATTTTCTTCCAAAAGATTTTACAGAATTAAAGAGTGTGGCTGGTTTGGCTCAGGTTTTCTAGTGGTTTTCCGTCCAGAAACCTCCATTTACACAAGGAATTCAAGAACAAGCTCATAGTTCACATTTTCCAGTCTTGAGACTTCAACATCCACCAGGATTCTACATGTTCATATTCTGCTTCTTCAAGAAGAAAAACCTCTTTTTGTCATACTGAAGATGCTGGACTATGCTCACGGTATTTGCATTTAAACTGCTGTTTGGGAATCCTGTTTGTAGGAGAATCAGAGAAGGGCTTATTTGCCTTATGGAGTTATAGTTTGTTGCAGTGATAACTATAGCAGGCAAACAAAGTAAAGACTTGATACTAGGCAGCTGCAGCTATCTTCATTTGAAAATACGGCTGAAGTGATACTATCTTTGCCTAACAGCTTCCTTTTTCATAGACCTCAGCTGGCAACTTCCGCTCCCTGTTTTGTGAAGAAGAAAAACACCCTCTTGCAATACACAACCCCCTCAAACCAGAAAAGAATTATGCTGAAATAGAGCCTCAGTGAGATGAAGCAATTGTTACATTTGGGTGAGAAGTGTGGTTTTTGAAGGCCTGTTATTGGACAGACATATCAGCGGCAAACCCAGGCGAAAGATGTCACATTGAAATCCATAGAGGATTAAGTCCTCTTGCTATCACCAGAACGGGTACAGCAAGAACAGCCAAAGTGCCCACCTACCTTCCTCCATCAATGGTAACTTAAGGGGTCAACTTAAGTTGCAAGTTGCAAGCATGTGCCAACTTAAAGGGACCATTTAGGAGTAAAAGGGGAGCTGAGTCTCAACATCCTGTTCAATTCTTAGTCTCTTTGCCGAGGCTTCCAGTTGTAGCATTAGTGGTTTGTTGTGATGTGGAGGTATGAGCTAATGGAATGGTTCAGCAGCCAATAGCCAGTTTTAGTCAGTAGAGTCTCTTCCCTCTATATTTACTCTGGAAGGATAAAAGTAGTATTTGCATGAAGAAACTAAAATATATTAATCAGAAAACATGTGCTGCAACCCAGTCCTATTCCCTCTGTTGGGTGGAGACATACCTTCCCATGTGCTTTCTCCTCCCTGACTTCCAAGCAGCCTCTGTTTTAGCACTTCCCCATACCACCTGTGCAAAGGAAGCGGGAAGCAGAGCTGGAGTTAATCTTTTGTTCATCAGGAACCACTTAATACCACAGACCTTGTCACACTGTTGACTGCTAGTGACTAGAGATCGCCAATGCATTTTGCACATGGCACCAATCCCCCCTGCAGTTGCAGGTGCTAGTGTATGGCTGTATGCTTTGGGTATGTTATTGAAGTGATGTGTATTTGTTGTGAATGATACTTTCCTCATTGGAATGTGCTTTGAGATCTATTGATGAAAAGCACTATAAAAGAACTAAGTATTATTATATCTAGCATTTAAGCTACTAATACCTGTAGGTGTGTTGCTGTCTGAAGTGACAGTGAAACAGTATGGCTGCTACTTTTTTATATTTGTATCAGGATCAAATAATCATGTTGGAATAACTGTAAGCCAGATCCTCTACTTTGTCCAAAGAATGTACAGTGCAGGTTGGGGCTGATGCTTTGCACACCTTTGTTCCTGGGTCAGCTGTTTGCCAGGCACTCCCCAGGATCTGGTCCTGCGTCTTCCCACTGCATCTGTGCAAATATTATCACACACTGACAGTGCCATGACTTGAAAACTCAAATCAAGTCACAAAACAAACCGGGGCTGATTTTTTAACTATCCACTGAGTTGCAAGATTTGGGACCAGCCCATGACAATTCCAGCAACCATTCTGAGAGCTTTTTGCTGGATGGGAGCTGAGGCTATGTCTACATTGCAATGTAAACCTAGGGTTAGTGGAACTCTATTCAGCAGACCTTGAGTTACAGACCACAAGGCTTGAGCATCTACATTGATTGTCAACCCCAGATTAAGAATTTTCTAACCTGGGCCTGAACCTGAGGTTCCAGCATTCAAACTGCTGTATGCAGATCTGAGTCCAACCAATCATATTGCAGACTTCCTAATACCCTCCTGCTCTAGCCTTTTGTTCATGGTGAAGTGTGGGAAAATTTGACTGTCTTAGCAAGAGAAAGAAAGTTGGCCTATAGGATTATGACAAACTTTTGGTGGCTCCCAGAACACGAGTCCAGTGGGGCTGCATCTACACTGCAAAGCAATAGGATTTGAATCCTGGTCCTGGCTTGACTCAGACTTGGACCCTCCACCTCCATGGAGTCCTGGGACCCTGGGTCAGACTGTGTATGGATGGAAGTAGTATTAGGTTCAATCTTGAGTTCAAACCCTGGGCTTACATTGCAGTGTATACATACTCTGAGTCACAGAGTACCTAGAACACATCAATATTGCAATTAAGAGGTAAAAATATCATGACTTGTTTATTTTATTCCAGGATCTGCTAAACAATAATAGGGTTTGTATGCAAAGCAGTCGCTTTAATAGGGCAAGACATAAGTATGCTGTAGGGCCATATAGTTATGCTTTGATGGCATCTAGGTGGCTAACATCACCACAACCATGAGGAGGGTCAAGTTTAAATCTTGAACCTGGCTTTCAGAAAATACTTTTAAATCTTCTTTCACCTGTCCTGGAGGCAGAGTTATGAAACAGGACTGTCCAGTGGGTTGTGTCACTTCCCAGCTCTGGAGGATGGAGACCCTGCAATTGACAAAAAAAAAAAAGTCTTTCCAAATTCCTCTGCACTCCTCCCAGTAGGTGGGGATCTGATCCTCTGCACTGATCTCTGTAAATGGGGATCAGCATTCTGTGGGTGGAGCATGTGCATGAGGGCTGCTAAAACAGGCATGATGAGCATTTGTTTAGTTGACATTTCTGTGACCTGTATGGAAAGCGAGACCTTAGCAAAATGCTCTTGTGGTTTAATTCTTCCTAACTTAGGCCCTGTGTACACTTCAAGTTTCTACACAGTAAAACAGCTTTCTGTGTTGTAACTCCCGAGGTGTACACAATGCAAAGTCGCTTAGTGCACAGAAACTGTGTAGTTGCAGCACTGTAAAAAAAACACCCCAATGAGAGGCGTACAGCTTTCTGCACTGAGGGTACAGCGCTGCAGTGCCAGTGTAGACACCCTGGTCAATTACAGCACTACAATTGGCCTCTGGGGGGTGTTCCACAATACCTGTTCTTGCCTTTCTGGTCATCGGTTTGAACTTTACTGCCCTGCCCTCAGGTGACCAACCATCATCCCCACCCTGCACATTCCTTCCTGTTTGCTCGGTGATGCGTGCAGTGGTCTCAGCACATCTTTCCAGGTGGCCATGCCTGCTCCACTCACCAGGCAATCCCCGCTTGGAGCAATGCCGAGCTCATCAGCATTTGGGGAAAGGAGGCTGTCCATTCCTAGCTGTGCTCCAACCGTAGGAATTATGATACCTACGGACAGATTTCATGATACATGTAGCGATGTGGGACTAACCCCTGTGGAGCCTCCTGCTGGTCATCTCGGGAATTAGCTCTTCCAGCCGCTGGAGCACCCTCTACAGGCCGGTGTCCCACTGCCACAGGCCCCCATGTCCCTCCCAGGACCCAGTGCCCCTTATCTTTGAGGTGCTGCCCCTGGCAATGCCCCCACAGTCTCAGGGTCTCCCCACCCAGGGGAAACCCCAACCCTCTATTCCCATCTTGCCTCAGTCATGGGTTACTGCCAGTCACCATCTAGTCCCCGCACCCGGGGGCAGACTGCAGTGTAAGCCACTCATCATAGGCAAGGTTCGTCTGGACCTGCTGCCTCTGTCTGGTAAGTGGATTTGATTTTGGGAATCGCTGAAGCAAGTTGTTGGGAGCAGGAGGGTTTCAGAAAGCAGGGTTGTGTCTGTATGATGCACGTACCACCACATGCCTAGTCTGAGCAGCAGAACAGGCTGTTGATTGACTCCCTCACGGGAATCTGCCTCAGAGATCTCCAGGAAATTCTCATGGAGATACTGGGCAATCTGCTGCCGCAGGTTCTTTGGCAGAGTTTCTTTGTTTCTTGCCCCATTAATGGTAACTTTTCTGCGCCACTGTGCCGTCACAGGGGGCTAGGAGGAGGACCATTGCTGCACACATTGGAGCTGCATAAGGGCCAGGGCAGAAGCTGCAGTCTTAGAAAAGACCTTCCCTTGATTCCCTGCTCACCCTCAGCAGCGAGTTATCTTCCATAATGAACACAGACTGTGGAAAATGTGAAGACAGGAATGATTATCAGCCTTCCTGCCCCCCCCCACGCCCGCAAGAGCTGGCTCTCCCCAAAAGCCACATGCCCAGTGTACAGTAGGGTCCAGGAACACTGATTTCCCCTGCCTCTGCAGCTACTCACCATTTTGGGGGTCTTGTGGCTCATGTGTGCTTGCCTGGGGTCAGCTGGTTAGTGATAGGTATGTGAATACTGGCTGTGTTTTAAATCACTGAATCAGTGGTCTGTGTGTTGCAAACAATACTGCTTCTGTAAAATGTTGCATTTTGGCTTGACAGAGATGACCTTGGGAGCCCAGCCTCCCTCTTTGTTATCGCCGGCTGAATGGCTGCGCAGAATTAGAAAGCAGCCACGAAGAAGTAAGGAGGACTTTCTGCGTGATGTTATGATGCACTCCGCCGCCGAAAAACAGGAATTGAAGGAGTGGCGGGACAGCGAGAAGAGGGACTGAAAGGAGAATGCAGCATGCCAGAAATTAAGCCACAGAGCGGCTCTTAAACATTATGGAGCTCCAAGCGGACACGCTCCAGGCGATACTAGCACTGTAAACTGAGCAGCTCTGCGCCCAGCCCTCCCCTGCAGCTGCTGTCGCAAAACTCTTTCCCATGCACCTCTCAGACACTGCCAACACACTCTTATCAACCTCCTGGCTTCAGTCTGTGCTTGCGGCATTCCACTCCTCCCCCATCACAGTCCAGCCCTGCAGACTCCCAGTACCCACAGCACTCAACCCACCATCCCTCTACAGTTTGGCCCTGCTGAAGTACAGTACCCGCTGCACTGTGCTCCAGAAGAGAAGGTTGGATGTGATCCCTGGACATACACAAATCTTTAGCCATCCCAGGACCGCACCTCCTCCTGGGACCTTCCCTTCCCTTCCCCTTTCCCCATCCTGCTTCGTGCTGATGTGTTTTTTTTGTTTGATATTCTCCTTCGGTTGCTGTTTTTTAATAAAATAATTGTGTTGGTTTGAAAGCAATTTTTATTCTATAAATTGAAAGCAAACAGAGCTCTACAAAGCAATACACAGTTATCTTAAACCTTCATATTGCATCATCTGCACCAATCACAATCACCTCCTAGCATTACACTCCTGAGCACAGCAACAAATATTAGTGGCTTTCAGCTTCAAATTGCTGCCTCAAGGCATCCCTGATCCTTATGGCTCCGTGCTGAGCCCCTCTAATAGCCCTGCTTTCTGACTGTTCAAATTCAGCCTCCAGGCACTGAGCCTCAGCGGTGCAGTCCTGAGTGAAGCTTTCACCCTTCCCTTCACAAATATTATGGAGTGTACAGCATGCGGCTATAAACATAGGAATATTGTCATGGGCCAAGTCCAACTTCCCATGTAGGCAGCGCCAGCGGCCTTTAAACAGCCAAAAGCACACTCAACAGTCATTCTGCCCTTGCTCAGCCTGTTGTTGAACCGCTTCTTGCTGCTGTCAAGTTGCCCCAGGTATGGCTTCATAAGCACGGCATTAAGGAAGAGGCGGGGTCTCCCAGGATCACAGTGTGCATTTCGACTTCCCCTATGGTGAGCTTCTGGTCCGGGAAGAAAGTCCCTACTTGCAGCTTCTTGAACAGGCCGGTGTTCCGAAATATGCATGTGTCATGCACCTTTCCAGACCAGCCTGCGTTACTGTCTGTGAAATGGGGCCACGATGATCCACAATCGCCTAGAGAACCATTGAGAAATACCTCTTTCGATTAATGTATTCAGTGGCTAGGTGGTCTGGTGCCAGAATTGGAATATGCGTGCCATCTATCGCCCCTCCACAGCTAGGGAAACCCATTTGTGCAAAGCTATCCACAATGTCACGCGCATTGCCCAGAGTCAGGGTCTTTTGGAGCAGGATGCGATTAAAGGCCCGGCACACTTCCATCAACATGAGTCCAACGGTCGACTCTCCCACTCCGAACTGGTTTGCAACCGATCGGTAGCAGTCTGGAGTAGCCAGCTTCCTCATTGCAATCGCCACATGCTTTTCCAGCAGCAGGGTAGTTCTCATTCTTGTGTCCTTGTGCCGCAGGGCTGGGGCAAGCTCATCCCACAGTCCCGTGAATGTGGCTTTCCTCATTCAAAAGTTCTGCAGCAACTGCTCATCATCCTAGACGTGCATGACAATGTGATCCCACCATTCAGTGCATGTTTCCCAAGCCCCAAAGAGGTGCTCCACTGTGGTCAGCACCTCTGTGAATGCCACAAGCAATCTTGTGTCATAGCTAGTACACATGGCGAGATCAATATTACACTCCTCCTGCCTTTGTAGTTTAAGGAATAACTCCACTGCCACTCGTGACGTGTTAGTCAGAGCAAGCAGCATGCTGGTCAACAGTTTGGAATCCACTCCTGCAGACTGAAGAGGCAGAGCGCGCTGTACGCAAACCATTGAAAGATGGCGCCAAACGTGGACAGAAGCACAGGGATTGCTGGGATGTGAAGCAATGCATCATGGGGCATTGGGACAGGACCCAGGATACCCCAGGACCCCCTATGCCTTTCCACAACTCTTAGCAGCGGAAGAGAAAGAGATGCTTGGTGGGATAGCTGCCCAGAGTGCACTGCTCTGAATACTGCTGCAAGTGTGAACACACTATTGTGTGGGCAGCTGACAGTGTGAACACACAACAGTGGTTTCCCTTCAGCGCTCTCTGAGTGGCGCTGTAAGTGCCAGCACTGTAACTCTGCCAGTGTAGACATACCCTAAATCCTGTGCATCTACCAAAAACAAAAACAGCTTTACCACCACAACTGTAGCTTTATTTGTCAGTGCTCAAGTCTTTACTGAGAAAAGTAGCACCCTGAATTAGCACATCTGGCTAAGTGGAAAAAAAGACTGGAAGTGGAAAAAGTCAATCCTGTTTCAGACTTAGCAATTTACATCTCCAGTTGGGACCATCTTTTTATTCTGTGTTTGTACAGTACCTACCACTGTGAAGCCATCATCCTTACAAAATAATAATGATATGATATCTGCTCCTCTTATGTTCCCCATGCCCATCCCAAGTGTCAGTTAAAATCTTCTCACCCGCTACAGATTAAAAAGGTCAGAAGTTGAAAGAGGAGAAGAAAAAGACAGAAGGAACGGCTGCAGCAAAAGGAAAAGAACCACAAATACAGCAAGAAGGAAAATTCTGCAGACCCAGAGAGGGAGAATAACAACAAACAGAGGAGGGGAAGAATGCAGATGTAGGGGGGGAAAGAAGAAGAAAGAAAAGAAAAAAAAAAGAAAATTATGGTGGGAGTATGGACAGAAGAGAAAAAAAGGGAGAGATACAGAGGAAATACACACTTAGTGCCCCCATGTTTGGGCAGAGCAGCAGAGTTTGCAGCTAGCTTTCTCTTGAGCCCTGCACTCTGGGAAGGACAGTATCTGTTTAGATTTGTGTCTAAATTTAAACCCTGATTGCTTTGCCTCCCCCACCACTCCCCACCCTCCCTTCCTCTCAACCACCCTCCCTCCTTCCTTGTTCTCTAGTGCAGGGCTGCTCACTGGGCTCTGTCAGTTCTCAAGCTGAGCTGGGGCTTGGATATTATATTATACGCTGCTCAGCAGTGTGTTCTTACTCTGCTGAGCAGAAACTTTCCACAGCTAAGTGGGGAAAGGGTGGGGAAGAACGACTGTCCTGAGGACACCCTTCACTTGCAGGATATGGAGGTAAAAAATTTATTTCAGTAGCCGCGCGTTACTTTGCTGACTTGCTTGCCCCAGCAGTTCAGAATGAATTAGCTCTATCTTTACATGGCACTTTCCCACTAGGTGCAAGTAATAATTTCAATTTGCTGTATTAAGCTGTAAATGACCCCTTGGAACTTCATGCACAGAGTTATTCTAAAGTTGGGGGGGAGGGATAGAAGAAGAGAGCATGTGAATATAGGGGAGGAATGTGGAGTATCATTCACTTTTGAGCCTCTTCCCCTGAGTTGAAGAAGGCAGTAACCTTCAAGTGCCTGCATCATTTTGAAGCATGATTCAAACACTCAGTTATAAAACTGGGCACAGGAGGAGGAACTAGCTGATAGAGTTGAAGCTTCAGGCTTCATTGGGGTAGTAGTAGCCATACATCTCAGCTGCCCCTTTGCAGGAATGTCTTTTATTTTAGACCCCACTGTTCCTTCTGTCCCTTGTGGATCTTGCAATCTCACTTTCATTGTCGAAATCAGAGCTTTTTGATTCAGGAAGCAGTGGACATAAGAAACCTTGTTTATGCAAAAAAAATTCATACCATATATTTAAGAATTTCTTGTACTTTTCATTGCACCCCCAATCTTGTCCCAGGGAACGCAGGGAGCATGGTCTGATGGTGGGAGTACAGAGATATGGGTCAAGATTCCAGAGTTTTATTCCAAACTCTGCCACTGACTTGCAGCATGACCTTGAGCACAGGGCTTCACCCCTCTGTGCCTGAGTTTCCAGTAATCCAAAATGGGGGTGATAGTGCTCCCCTTGCTCCCAGGGATGGTATTAGGCTGAATTCACTAGAGTTTTTAAAGCACTTTCAGAGCCTTAGATGAAAGTTGCCATAGAAGAGTAAAGTAGTATTTATTGTTATTAATTTGGGCATAGAATATAGAGAGATTTGAAGTTTTGACAATTCTAACAATGACAAAAGATTTTCTCATTCATTCCTCTGCCATTACAGATCTTGCTAAGTACCTTATTGTATTCTTTCTGGGGAAATAAGTTTTGCATTAGGCCCCAGTCCTAGTGGTGAAGTGGCTCTGAGCACAGGAGACACACAGCAAGAATAGGAACAGTGTTCCTTGGGCACCTCCATAATTTTTCTCTGAATATTTCAACTGTGCAGCTCACCTAGGGAGTTCTGATAACTCCCAGTTGCTAAACCAGCTCCTCTGCATGCTGGGATGCCCTAAAGGCACGGGTTAAAGAGCAGGCATCTTCAGTAGAAAGTCCTCAAAAGGCAGTCAGACCTTTGGTCACCCAGGTTTTATGTGTGGAGCAGAATCAAGCAGTGATCACACCAACTCAAGATGAGTCATGTTGCAGGGGTCACAAATTAAGCGGATTCCTATGGGGTTGTGGATTTGATAGAGCCAAGCCTGGGTCATTAACTGTCCTTAAGTTACAGTTAGTTTTATCGACTTTCATTGTACAGCATCCTGTGATGTCTTCTGTCTTAGAAGGGGCTTTGTTGTTTGTCTCATAAGCAAAAGAAACAGACTAAAGGTTATCCAGGGGTGATTCTCAGCCTGCTAGAAAACTGAAAATGTATAAAGCCAGACACTCGTGAAATTCAGGGGCTAGTAGAAAATATAATATAAAAAGTACTTACTATGCAGGAAGTCACATGCTTACGGGCAGACTAATACTTAGAGCGGGAGCAGACATTAGGTCGCATCTAATCCATTCTCCACCAGCACGGGACAATGTATTTTCTAGTGTTTCATGCAGTTGTGTTTTAAAAGTCACAAGAAATGTGGCTTCCACTTCCTTTGGGAGACACACAAGGCCTACTAGATCTCATTATCAGGAAGTTCTTCCTCAGATTTAATCTAAGATTTTCCTTCTCTTGATTTTTCCCATTACTCCTAGCTATCTACTTTTTACTACCATAAATTATTGTCCTGCCTACATTTGTACTTGGCTCCAACCATTTGTAGACCATCACATCTCCTTTTAGTTATTATATTTAACATTTAACAGCACCTTTCATCTTCAAAAACATTTTACAAATCATGAACTAAGTCTTTCAAACCACTGGAAGAGAAGTTAATATTGTACACAGGTATTAGGCCACATATGAAGCCAGTGGCAGAGGTAGGCTCAAAGACTCAGGAATTCCCAGGTCCCTTCTCAGTCTGCTTCTCCCTCATTAGAGCATTTCGCAGACAGCTGGGTCAGAATATAGTGGTAGATACAGACTTTTGTCTGCAAGATCCACGCTTAATGCATCGGTGCAACAGGAACAAGAAGTTCTGTCATTTTCCCCCTTTGCCAGGCAGTTTGCTGCAGTTACAGAGTGCAGAGCAGTTATGTGCTCTGTAACTGGTATAATTGGCAAGCTCTTCACGCTAATGGGACAGATGATGATTACCAGGACTACAGAATGACATGGGCTACCTCCAGATGATTGCCATTTCCATCAGATCTCCAGAACCTTTAGAAGAAAAATAGCCAGGGCTCACTTGCCTTGTTTGGTTTTATTACTGCTGTTTTTCTTTGCGTTTTGTAGCTAGAATCTTATCTAGTCTGCCATCAGGAACATACTGAGCATTTAGTTAGGTCAGCTGTTTTACAAACAAAGATGGGTTAGCACCCCAAGTAAGGGAGAATACAGCAAAGTCCAAGGTTGCCATTTCCTATGGTTTTACTGTGAGTTTCATGATATTTTGTTTTTCTTAATGCCCTCGCTCCTGGAGTCAGGTTTAACCTAAAAATTTCATCTTTCATTTTTTAAAAATAAGCTTCTAGCCTTCATGGCTGAAGACCAAAGCTTGAAAGTGTGACTCCTAAAAGGCTCCACCTGCAGATTGCAGATAAAAAGAACTAAAATGTAAAACACTTGGGGTTAGCAATACTGAAAGCCAAACTTCCCTCAGGAGAACATTCACTATATTTTCTCCCCAGGACCCACAGAATTGGGAGTAGGGGAAACATGCAGCCCTGTTAGTTTGTAATTACCTCAGAAGGTTTGGAGTTTGGTCTGAATAAACAGCCTCAAGTTCAAATGCATTATGGAACTGTAAGAGCCTCTGAACTTTATGAAACTCAGCTGGAAACCTTGTGAGATTAGGCCTCTTGTGGAACTACCTCCTACTGCTGGTTAAGTAGATTATTGTTATGGCATTTTCCCTGCCACCCTTATGCTGGAGACTGGTAGCACAGAGGCACGTGAAAGTTACAAATAAGGTAGGCGGAAGCAATCCAAGTCTCTGAACTTCAGTTTGTTTTCTAGACTAAGGTGAAAAGTGGTTCTTATTTTCTCTGAACAGTGCGACTGCAGCTGACAACTTTATTTTGGGGACATTTACCTCTCCCTTCTCTGTATCCCTCAGCAGGTTTCATTTCTCCTCCTGTTGGTGTCTGTATTCCTATCTCCCTCCAGGAAGCTGACTCCTGATGGGTTCTCATTTTGCCAGGGAGGAGAGCAAAAAAGTACTCTGCTCCTTTGGTAGCTCATTTGGCCACTTCATTTCTGTGGCTACATGGCTGTGGTACTGAATGGGTTCCCTGTCCCACAGCTGTGTTCTCTCTGCTTTGGGGCATCCTCCGCAGGAGGCGTGTACAGGAGCTGCTGGGCTATGGGTTCTCACCTGATACAGGTGGGGCATTGAGTGTGAGAATGACATCAACTCCTTACTTCTGCTACTGCCACAAGAACCCATGGTGGCCTGTACCCTGGTCCCAATAGGTGAGATAGTGGAGAGAAGCAGAGGAGTGGAAGGAAGATTCTCTCAGCCTTCTGTTCCCCTTTCCTCCCACATGAGCTGTCAG
Organism: Gopherus flavomarginatus; assembly: GCF_025201925.1. Lineage (NCBI taxonomy): Eukaryota > Metazoa > Chordata > Testudines > Testudinidae > Gopherus > Gopherus flavomarginatus. The sequence continues at coordinate 178,734,894 of NC_066617.1, read as the reverse complement.
ACTCATCATCAGAGTCCAACACAGCGGCTCCCTCTGAAGGGAATACAGACAGACTTACCTTCCTATTTAACAGCACATTCAGACAGACTGCGGCAGAGCATAGCACTGAGCTCTAGTCTACCATTACTATATTGTACTAAAAATCCAGGGGCTAAAGCCCTCTCTCCAAGCCCAAACACCACTGCAGAAGCAGTTATTCTGTCCCTACTAATAATTATTCAGCATCAGGTAGAGCAAGGACTTGAATGTGCATTTCCTGCAGCTCAGGTGATAGCTCTAACCACTAGGCAATTGGTTATTCTGGCTGGTGGTACTCTCTTAGGGCATGTTTACATTTCAAAGTGGGGATGTAATTCCCAGCTCAGGAAGATATACCCATGCTAGCTCTATCAAAGCTAGCATGCTAAAAATAAGAGCATAGCCACTGCGTGAGCAGCAGGAGGGGCTTGGCACCCTGAGTACGCTCTCGTCCGAGACATGAGGCATGTACCCAGGGTGGCTAGCTCAATTTTTTAGTGCAGGGTATTTAGTGCAGAGTATTTTTTAGTGCAGGGTGGCTAGTTCAGTTTTTTAGTGCACTAGCTCAATTAGAGCTAGCACAGGTATGTCTCCTTGAATTGGGAATTACAACCGCGGCTCAAAGTGTAGACATACCCTAAAAGTCTCATTTTCATTCTGATGAGAAACTAAAGCAATTTTTTAAACCGCAGGGGTTTTATTTTTCACGAAACAAAATTATTGTTTTCCAACCAGCCCCAGTATAATCCTATCAGCCTCCTGAGCCAAGGATTGGACAAGTCACTCTTCCCCAGCCCATCACCACTTTTTAATAGGCTGAAAGTGTTGCGGTTGAGCAGCATAGTACACTTTAGTGAGTGAGTACATCAGCTCACCACATTCCAGGCACCTGTGTGTCTGGAGAGTGGAGAAGGGGAAAAGTCAGCTTGCTTTATACATACTGTTCATGTGGGTCTAGGAAATGCTGTTACCCTTCCTCATGGAAGTGATGGGATCAGTGCTAAGTAGGGCATCAGCCTGTAATTTTGTCAAATAGTGCAAAATTATTTCCCCTTGGATGATCCTGTGTGTGCAAGTCACAATACCAATGATAGTTGGGGGAAGGCGTGCGTGTGTGTGTGAGATCCTGTGTTCTTGCTTCACAATTCCAATGACAGTTGAGTGCATGAGGCAGTGGGGGAGGAGGTTTGAACTACCAGCCCTGCAATCTGGGATCTCCAGCAATAATAAAGACTGTGTATGCAGAATGTAAGAGTCTATTCTAATGACAGGGCCAGCTCACTCTCTCGCAGCTGCCTTAGCTCTGCAGAGTGAAAGCTTGTTCTGGTCTGTCAAGTCAGCAGATGTGACTTGAGGACAACCACATTCAGCACTGAGATGATGGGAGATCTTCCATTTACTGCAATGTGAACACTGCCTGCTTAAGCTAGGGTGGAATTTGGTCCACAGGGAGCATGTATTTTGTTTAAGAAGGGCTATTTTTACTTAGTTACTTGGGTTATATTACTGAGTCATTATTTAGTCTCATCTCTCGGCTATTAGTCCAGGGCCTTCCAAAGTCAATCAATGCAGGGCTCAACTGATCCACCAGCTAGGAGCCTCATCCAAGGAATGCTTTTACGTTAACAATTTTCCAGCCTATATCTTTGTAAAATCTTATTGCCAGCACAGGCAACATAGAGATGCAATAATACTGCCAGCAGGAATTGCAACAGGGTTATCTTTCCTGATATTGTCAACTAAATAGAACTGGGCCAAATTATTTTCACTTACATGCATATAGCTTCACTGAAAGGATTTAATGGGTGTAATGGAGCAGAATTTGGCCCTTGGTAAATATACTATAAAATAGCTATGGGTGTCCTCTACTGAACAAAGGAAAAGGTTTCTCCAGCTTTAGCTTCATGGCAGTCTTTACAATTGGAAGGAAGTGCACTGATGTTGTACAAGGTAATTCCATGGTGGTACTTGTCCTTTGGACAATAGTCTCCAGTTTTAGAACTATTGTTCTAAGTAGCAACAAAAATGCTGTTTAAGTAACAACATTATGGTTCTTGATCAGAGCATGTCTTGTTACAAGCAACTCTCTGGTTGTCCTTGTCATTGACTAACAGGTGCTGGAAAAGGTAACTCAGTGGCTATGCTGGCCACCACATGTGGGCTGTTCGAGATAATACCATAGTTGCCTTTGCAACACAATTTGTTTAATATTAGTACTTTGATTTCCTTGGATTAAAGGTGATCTAGATGGGCAAAGTGCTTTCTAAACAGAGTGGATCACACACTGTCCCCACACTGTGAAATGGCTAAGACTCTCAACTGCTGTAAAGGCGTAGAGGCATATCTCCTCTCATTCGAAAGGACTGTTCAGCGTGAGGCGTGGCCCCAGGAGCAGTGGGCCAGCATTCTCACCCCTTTTTTGTGTGGAGAGGCCCAGAAGGCCGACTTTGACTTGCCAGCCACGGATGTCACTGACTATACCCGGCTGAAGGGAGAGATCCTAGCACAGTCAGGGATGATGGCCGCAGTACGGGCCCAAAGGTTCCATGAGTGGAAATACCAGGAGAACAAACCTCTGAGGTCCTAGCTATTCGACCTCATGCACCTCGCGCGGAAGTGGTTACAGCCCAAGGTGTGCAGCCTGGAGGAGATTTTGGAGACCCTGGTCATGGACCATTACATGTGGGGACTGCCACCAGATATCCGCAAATGGGTAGGCCAGAACGATCCGTCCACCTACAACAAGATGATCATGCTGGTAGAAAGGCGGATGACAGCCAGGGAATTGACCGGACTACCCAAGGAAGGCCCCTTTCGAAGCAAGCACCCAACCCCAACCCTGGAAGGGTGGGCAGCGAAACCCCTGGGGAGTCCTAGGTGGAAGAAGGAGGGAGCTGAAAACCAGCAGGAACCCCGGAAGGTCAGGAATGACCTGAGTTGGGGGAACCCTAGGACTAAACCCCCTAACCCATGTGATGGGGGAATGACTAGAAGTAATTATAGATGTTCTGCATGTGGGGAGTGGGGACACACAGCAGCACAGTGTCCCAGCACCTATGAGCCTATGCAATGTAACCTGAGGGATTGGGAGGTCCCATGCTCCTTTTTCCACCTCACAGGGGTTGCATTAGCCCTGCATAACTACACCAGGCTGGTGAGAATAAACGGAGCAGAGACTACAGCGCTTGTGGACTCTGAGAGTGCTATCATCTTCATATTGGGTAAGCTGGTAAAAAGTTGCCAGCTGCTACAAGCCAAACACCTAGCAGTGACGTGCATGCATGGAGCCATTACCCCACCGTCCCGGTGGAGATAGAGGTTCAGGGGAACCCCACTGAGGTGACAGTGGGCATAGTTCCTAAACTCCCATATATTGTAGTCATTGGGAGGGACTATCCAGGGTTTGATAATTTACTCCCTCTGGAGAGGCTGGAGGGAGGTGGGGACCCTGAGGGCAGTGACTCGTCGCCAGGGGAACGTCAACCCCTGATGTTTGTTTGCTGAGATTTCTTATGATCTGTTCTCATCCCCCTAAAAGACCTGGAAGACAAAAAAAAAAGAAAGGAAGGCCTTGGGAACCTGGATCCTGACCTAGGGCCATAAGACTGCCCTAGTAGGCAGATGGACATGAGCAGCCAACAGAGAAACTACCACCACGGAAGGTGAGCTGGAGGCCGGCCGCAGCTGTGACGGCAGCAAGCCTATGGAAGAAGGAGAAGACAGCCCCTGGGAGCTTGGGCAGATTAGTCCCAGGAGAAAGACTTTCAGGCGGGTCCAGGCAGAGGACCCCAGATATGATAACGCCAGGAAAAAGATGGCCGAGATAGATGGGATACCCGTGGATGGGAAGGTCTGGAGTCCAGGACCTCACTTTACGGGGTGGTGCCAATGCAGGAGCAAGAGGTACAACAACTTCTGGTGTCACGAAAGCATCAAAAAGCCATATGTGACTGGTTGAATCACAGAAACTCCCTTGGGAACTGTCAACTGATGTTCCAAGACTACTTCTGCTCCTGCTTTCCCTGCCAGCTTGGGACCCCAGCACCCTGTCTTGCTGAGCCAGACACGCCTGTTTGCTCCAGCAAAGACCCAGGGTCTGAATTACTTGCCCCAAATCTGCAGACTTAACTGAAAGTAGCTTACAGAAGTGTTCTTGTCTCTTACACTCAGATGCCCAACTCCCAATAGGGTCTAAACCCAAATAAATCTGTTTTACACTGTATAAAGCTTATACAGGATAAACTCATGAATTGTTAGCCCTCTATAACACTGATAGAGAGATATGCACAGCTGTTTCTCCCCCTCCCCCTCTCCCACCCAGGTTTTAATACATACTCTGGGTTAATTAATAAGTAAAGAGTAATTTTATTGAATACAGAAAGTAGGATTTAAGTGGTTCCAAGTAGTAACAGACAGAATAAAGTGAATTACTAAGTAAAATAAAATAGAATACACATGTCTATGTCTAAGAAACTGAATACAAATAAAATCTCACTCAGTAAGCTTCCTAGTACAGACTGGTCTCCTTCTAATCTGGCTCCAGCAATCACTCACACCCTCTGTAGTTACTGTCCTTTGTTCCAGTTCCTTTCAGATATCCTTGGGGGTGGAGAGGCTCTCTCTTTAAACAGCTGAAGACAAAATGGAGGGGTCTCCCAGGGGGTTAATGGACTCTCTCTCTTGGGTGGGTGGAGACCCCCTCCTATGCAAAGTGCAGGTCCAAGATGGAGTTTTGGAGTCACATGGGCAAGCCATGTGTCCATGCATGACTCAGTTTTTACCAGCCAAGCCACATTCCTGGGAAGGCTCAGATGTGGATTGTCATCTTCAAGTTAATTGTTGGATTAAGTGGTTTTTGATTGGGCACTTTTCTCAAGAAGCTGACAAAATGCCCTACTGGGCTAGTTAAAATCAAGCCAGTACACAGCCAATATTCATAACTTATACAAAAAGATACATGGATACAAATAGGATGAATACATTCAGTACATCATGACCTTTACATAGACATGTTACATGGCATATGTAGCCTAAAACATATTCCAGTTATGTCATATATATACATTCATAAGCATATTCCATAAAGCCTTATGGGGGGCACCGTCACACCATATTGAGCCTTGCCCTCAATCACCTGTTTGGAGGACACCTAGGGGTAGAGAAAACCCAGGCATGGATCCTGAGGAGGTTCTTCTGGCCAGGAATACACGAACAAGTCTGGCAATACTGCACCTCTTGTTCAGAGTGTCAACTACATAGCCCTCGCCCACACTTGCGGGCCCCTTTGATACCTCTTCCAATAATAGAGGTACCATTGAATGCATAGCCATGGATCTGGTAGGGCCCCTAGAGAAGACAGCTCAGGACCACCAACATGTGCATGTTGTACTGGACTATGTAACCCAGTACCCAGAAGCTGTTCCCCTACGCAACACAGCTTCCAAGACAATAGCTAAGGAGCTAGTACAGATGTTTGCCCGTCTTGAGCTACCCAAAGAGATATTGACTGATCAAGGGACACCTTTCATGTCCAAGCTGATGAAAGATCTCTGTTCGTTGCTCCATGTATAATCCCTATGGACCTCTGTATACCACCCACAAACAGATGGCTTTGTGGAAAGATTCAGTAGGACTCTCAAGGCCATGATCAGGAAAGTGCTGAGCCGGGATGGGAAAGACTGGGATACCCTATTGCCTTACCTCATGTTTGTCATCAGGGAGGTCCCACAAGCCCTCACAGGTTTCTCTCTGTTCGAACTACTATACGGGTGCCACCCTGGGGCATATTGGATATAGCCAAAGAAGCATGGAAAGAGCAGCCAAATCCCAGAAGGAACATAGTCAAGCATGTACTGCAGATGAGGGCTCATATAGCCCAACTTACATCCATTTAGAGAGAGCACAGGAGACCCAATGAACCCATTTAACCACCAAGCAAAACTTCGATAGTCCCAACCAGGGGATCAGGTGCTGGTACCCACAGCAGAAAGTAAACTGTTGTCCCAGTGGCAGGGACCCTACGAAGTGATCGAAGCCATGGGGGAGGTGAACTATAAGATGTGGCAGCCAGGCCACCGGAAACCGGAGTAAATTTACAACATCAGTCTTCTAAAACCTTGGCATGATCGAGAGACATGCTTAGTCATCCAGGAGGCCTTCCCCTTGCTTACATGAGCAAGTGAGGATATCACCCGACTTGATGCCGATCCAAAAGATCAAGGCAGCTGACATGATTAATCGCAACCAAGATGTGTTCTCTATGAAACCAGTGCAGATGACTGAGACCTATCAGCATATCCACACGATCCCCGGAGCCAAGCTAATATTGAGACCCTACCGAATCCCAGCAGCCAAAAGAGAAGAGATGAAGGTCGAAGTAAAGAAAATGTTAGAATTGCGGTTATTGAAGAATCTTATAGTCAGTAGTCCAGTCCAATCATTCTAGTGCCTAAACCTAACAATACCACGAGATTCTGTAATGACTTTCACCAACTGAATGAAGTATCCCAATTCAATGCATACCCCATACCATGCATCGACAAACTGATTGACTGACTGGGTAGTGCCAAATTCTTAACTACACTGGATCTGACTAAAGGTATTGACAGATTCCTCTGACCAAAGAAGCTAAAGAGAAGACAGTGTTCTCCGCCCCGGAGGGGCTAGTCCAGTACACCGTCCTCCCTTTTGGGCTACATGGGGCACCAGCCATATTCCAGTGCTTCATGGATAAGGTGCTGCACCCCCATAGTAGTTATGCAGCTGCATACCTCGATGATATCATCATCCATCTGCCAGACTGGGGAACCTACCTGGAGAAAGCTGAAGCAGTACTGCGCATCTTAAGGCAGGCTGGCCTCACTGCTTATCCTGCTAAATGCACCATAGGGCAAGTCCCCTAATGGACCTGGTAAAGGTCCGAGGTCCAGACATGGTGAAGTGGACCGACGCAGCAGAGGGGGCGTTCACATACCTTCAGACAGCCCTCTGTAATGATCCCATACTCATAGTCCCGGACTTTAACAACAATTTAACAATTTATTTTACAAACAGATGCTTCCGAGGTGGGGTTGGGAGCTATTCTATCACAAATGGTGGAAGAAGAGGAACACCTGATCCTTTACCCAAGCAGAACGATGCTCCCAAGAAAACAGAAATACGCAGTAGTCGAGAGAGAATGCCTTGCTGTCAAATGGGCCATGGAGACATTGTATTATTATTTCTTAGGACAGAGATTTACTCTTGTGACGGACCATGCACCTCTCCAGTTGATGCAGCGGAATAAGAAAAAGAATGCAAGGGTCACCAGGTGGTTCTTATCTCTCCAGCTGCTTCAGTTCTACACACAGCACAGGGCTGGATGCCACCATGACAATGCTGATGGTCTGTCACGAGCACACTGCCTGGTGTTCCAAATTGCCTAACTCTATGGTGTTCAGCCTGGTGTGTGTGTGGGGAGAATATGTGATGGGGCAGGGCTAGATGGCTATAGGAAAGTAGTGGGAGACAGATATATTAGCCCAAGGCTAAACAAATCCTTGTTACCAGGGTAAGCAAACCGTGGACCCAATCGGCCCCCTCACCCTTTCACTGCCAGCCGGCTGCATGATCTGCAGCCGGTTTTGTTCCAGACCACGCCACGGAAACATCTGTACTCGCTTGTGCTCCATACCCTTCACTACCTCACCCTCGCGTCCCGCCCCGATACCAAATGGCAGGACCTCCTGCCGCCTCTCGAGGGTGAGGAGCCCCGGTGGGCCAGCTTGTACTCTGCCCTGGTCCCAAGGCCCACCGGGGATATCAGTTGGCGGCTCCTTCACGGAGCCGTGAGCACGGGTGTGTACTTGGCGCGGTTCACATCTGTCCCTAGCACCTGCCCTTTCTGTGGTGAGAAGGAGACCTTGGCGCACGTTTATTTGGAGTGCGCCAGGTTGCAGCCCCTGTTCCGGCTCCTCCTGAATATTTTCCTGCGTTTTTGGTTGCACTTTTCCCCTCACCTTTTTATCTACACGCTCCCCATCCGTGGCCCCACGAAGTCGCGGGATCTCCTTCTCAACCTCCTCTTGGCCCTGGCCAAACTGGCCATCTACAACACCAGGGAGAGGAGGTTGGCAGACGGGATTTCCTGCGACTGTAGGGCCTATTTCCGTTCCTCCGTCTGCTCACGCATCCGGGCAGAGTTCCTCTGGGCGGCGTCCACTGGCTCCCTTGACGCCTTCGAGGAGCAGTGGGCGTTGTCCAGGGTTCTCTGCTCGGTGTCCCCATCAGGTTCCCTTCGTTTAGCCCTATGACCTCACTCCCGATCCTGTTTTTTTCATTAGTTGTCCCCCGTAATTACTTGGTGTCCCAGACCTGTGGGTCCTCCCCTTAGGCTGGGGGGAGGCCCTTTAGAAGTGGGCGGGCTTCGCCCGCCCACCCCCGCTGGATGCCAATAGGACCAGGGTAAGCAAATGGCAGTTGCTCCAGGTCAATTAAGACACCTGGGGCCAATTAAGATCCTTCCAGAAAGCAGTGGAAATAGCTAGGTTGATTGGGACACCTGAAGCCAATCAGGGTCTGGCTGAAACTAGTTAAAAGCCTCCCAGTAAGTCAGGTGGGTGGGCATGTGTGTCAGGAGTGGTAGGAGGAAGCTGTGCTGCTGGAGAAACTGGGCAGTACAAATCCTATCAGGCACAAGGAAGGAGGCCCTGAGGTAATGGGGGGACAGGGAATTGTACCTGTCCTGTTTCAAAGTCAGCTACCAAGGGCTGCTGCTCTTAGGGTCCCTGGGCTGGAACCCAGAGTAGAGGGTTCCCTCCCTTTTCTCCCCCATCACCCCCATTACCGATTAATCACAGAGACTGTGCAAGCGGGGGTTGCTTCTTCCCACCTCCCTTGCTGGCTTATGATGAAAATGGCTCAGTAGGCTGTGACCCTTGCCCCTAGAGAAAGAAGGACTATGCGGAAGGTCACAGTGAGTCTCTGAGGCTAACATAATCTGCCTGGAAGCGTGGGACCCACTGAGACAAGGTCAGAGCTTTGTCTCACATTTTAACTAATTCCTTACCCTCCTTACACCTGTTAGTTATTAGAAGGATTCTTCAAGAGTCCAAAATTGCTTCACCTTCTCCAAACTGTGCCTGGGGCCTCACCTGTACCAGAACTATGCTTCTTAAGGCAGGAAACTCATCTATACATTTGTACAGGACTGAGCACACCAATACTTGATCAATACAGGTATACAAGTGTACTGGATTGCTGCTTTCAGTTCTGGAAGCCTCAGCATCAGGAAGATGTAAACAAAATGTAGGGTGTACAGAGAAGAGCATCAAAATGTAAAGGACAAGAAAAATTGACTTATGAGAATGGAATTAAGTCACTTGGCCAAATGGTAAGAGGGAAAATGATAACTGCCTAAATATATTTGAAGGGTGTAGATCTCATGGTAAGGAATAATTTAGTTTACTGAAACAGCAGTAATGCAATGAAATTAAGGAAGTTGTTGGCTTAATAGCAACAAAGTTTTCTCGCAGCAAAATCTATTATGTTTTGGATTAGTTATCCAAGTGCAATGGAAGCCCCATCCCTTGGGACATTTTAAAATAGATTGGACAAAGCACTGGAAAAAGAGACTGTCAGGAGCTATTTTGAATTGAGTTGGAGCAACAGCACCGAGTAGGGGTCTGATCCTGCAAGCTTCCATGGACCTGGGTACACTTCCAAGTTGGTCAGCTTAACTACATGGCTCAGGGCTGTGAAAATCTTCATGCCCTGTGTGTTGTAGCTAAGATGACCTAAACCATGGAGTAGACACTGCTAGGTCAGAATTCTTCTGTCAGCCTATCTGCGACCTCTCAAAGAAGTAGATTTACTCTGGTGATGGAAGAGCCCCTGTGAAGTTAGTGGCTGCTCTGCCCACGATTGGCTTGTAGGAACAGTCCTCAGAGGACCTAGCTGGTGTGATTAGATGATTGCCAGTATCTATGACTTCATCCTGCTCCCTCAGATTGTTAAAGACTTGGAAACTCCCACATATAGGAAATATAACTCAGAAAAGAAACATGTACAAAGTTTACAAAAGCCTGGGAACTCTTTATTGCATATGCAAAAAGATTAAGTATTACTCTGTCTTCCTTTTTCCATAACAGCAATCTTTGTAGGTTATCAAGCTCTTGAAATGTCTTCTGGCTGGATGTCATGTTTACTTTCACGAAAATGAATTTTTCCCCCCTTGAGTTTATGTTCTAGGTTTCCCTGGAATTTCAAACCTTTAGTCTTGCTGTTATTAGTCTGTGTTTGACTTGTGAAACACACAGTGTAATAGTTGGGTTTTTTTTATACTCCATTAAAAAAAAAAAAAGAATAAGTGGCTAATCCAACAGGTCCCAGAGTAATAAAGACCCACTCTGTAAAGAACACAATCTCTTCCAAAGTCTTTTTCCCCTGTAGGGTAGGGGGGTTGTCAATGCAAACCTCCACTCAAGTTCAAGCTATTCACTCAATAATTATAATAGTGTTCAGAAAAACAGGAAGAAAAGTGAGAAGGCCCCTGCATCACTGAACAGAGCTGAGTGGGAGGTAGCAGAACACATGATGATAATATACAAAATCTTCACTAGTACGGAATGGAAACAGCATCTTTAGTGCAGTCCCACACCAGAGCCGAAGTATCATGAAATCATAGAAATGCAGGGCTGGAAGGGATCTCAAGAAGTCATCTAGTCCACTTCCCTGTGCTGTGACAGGACGAAGTAAACCTAGACCATCCCTGATAGGTGTCTGTCCAACCTGTTCTTAAAAACTTCCAAGGATGGGGATTCCCAAACCTCCCTTGGAAGCCTAATCCAGAGTTTATCTATCCTTATAGTTAGAATTTTTTTTCTAATATATAACCTATATTTTCCTTGCTGCAGATTAAGCCCATTCCTTCTTGTCCTCTCTTCAGTGGACATGGAGAACAATTGATGATAGTCCTCTTTATAACACTCCTCAGCATATCCAAAGATGTTATCAGGTCACCCCTTACCCCATCCTTCTTTTGTCAGTGTTAAATATACCCAGTTTTTTTAACCATTCCCCATAGGTCAGGTTTTCTAAATACTAGATCATTTTTGTTGCTCTCCTCTGGACTCTCTCCCATTTGTCCACATCTTACCTAAAGTGTGATGCCCAGAACTGAACACAGTACTCCAGCTGAGGCCTCACTAGTGCTGATAGAGCAGTACCGTTGCCTCCTGTGTCTTACATATGACACTGCTGTTAATACACCCCAGAATCATATTAGCCTTTTTGGCAGCTGCATCACATTTTGTTGACTCTTATTCAATTTGTGAGCCACTATAACCCATACATCCTTTTCAGCAGCACTACCATCTAGCCAGTTATCCCCCATTTTGTAGTTGTGCCTTTGATTTTTCCTTCTTAAGTGAAGTACTTTGCACTTGTCTTTATTTAATTTCATCTTGCTGAATTCAGACCAATTCTCCAATTTGGCAAGGTCATTTTGAATTCTAATCCTGTCCTCCAAAGTGCTTGAAACACTTTCCAGCTTGGTGTTATCTTCAAGTTTTATAAGCATACTCTCTACTCCATTATCTAAGTCATTAATGAAATATTGAATAATACCAGACCCAGGACTGATTCCTGCGGGAGCCCATTAGATACGCCCCTCCCAGTTTGACAGTGAACCATTGATAACTACTTTTTGAGTACAATATTTCACTCAGTTGTGCACCCATTGTGACTAAATGCATCCCCTCTATTCATACCCTACACACTATTGTAATAATCTTTGTACAAAATTTGCCTTGTGAGGTATCATTTGAAAACTAATAATTTGTTGGTCAATAATATCATGGTGAAATGTGTGTAGCAACATTATATGTAAGATTATATACATATGCTGAAATTATGACTAACGTGTTTACCAGACAAGTCTGGGAAGGGAGTAAACCTGTTCCTCAAAGACAAAGACAAGCTAACACCTCTAGCCAGGTGTCATCGATGTTGATTGGCACTTGCCTGTCAAGCACCATTCTTTGGCAACAAAGGGGAGGGTTCAAGAACAGATGGATCTGCATTTTAGCAAACAACAACATGCAACTTCTTTCACTATGAGACTCCATTTCTTCATTCTCATAGTGGGAAGGAACTTTATTTAGGGGTAACTCTCAAGAGAATGCATTTCAAGGGGTGACTGGACTATAAAATTGAGGGGCAAAAATACCCTAGGACCGATCTCTCTCTTTTACCTAAGAAGACAAAGGAACCAACCTTTTGATATTGGGAGGGACCCTGACATGAAAATTTGGTTAGCAGTGTTGCTGGAAGCATGTGGTAAAGATTTTACCTTGAACCAAGTCTAGTTTGTTAAGTTTTGGCTGCTAGAAAGCATTTTAGCTTTATTTCTATTGTAACCATTTCTGACTTTAATGCCTTGTACCTGTATTCACTTAAGATCTCTTTGTAGTTAAACTTGTTTTATTTTTAATCAAAACTAATCCAGTGCTGTGTTTAAACTGAGTTTGTTGGTAACTCTGTTTAAAGTAGCAGGCTGCTGGATATTGACCCTTTAACATGGGCAATGGACCTATAATATCCGAACTGTCCAGGACAGGGCTAGATAGTACAGAACACATATTTGGGGGAATATTTGGGATTGTGAGTATGTTCGGGTCACCCTGATAGTAGTAAACAAGGCTGCTGGAAGCCAGAGTGTGGCTGGTGTGTTGCTGGGGTTGCTGGGGACCAGGGCTGTCGCTATAGACAGACACTCAGGGTGTGACCTGAATGGTGTTTGGCTGTTTGTGAGCAGCCCAAATTGAGAGCTACTGCAGCAAAGCATTGTGAGGCACCCAAGGTTTCAGGGAGGTGGTGACACAACCCCTGTCTGGTCTGGACTGTGCCTCAGAATGTAACAGAGGAACCATCTTATAGTATTTTCCTCTAGACCACATATCCCTAGTTTGCTTATGAGATTGTCATGTGGGACTGTGTCAAAAGCCTTACTAAACTCAAGATAAATCACATCTACAGCTTTCCCCCCCATCCACTAGGCCAGTAACCTTGTTAAAGAAGGAAATTAGGCTGGTTAGGCAAGAGTTGCTCTTGACAAATCCATGTTGGCTATTCCTTATAACCTTATTACCCTCTAGGTGCTTACAAAAAGTATTATTAATATTTATTATTTGTATTACTGTAGCTCCTAAGAGCCCCAGTCATGGGCCAAGACCCCATTATGTTAGGTGCTGTACAAACACAGAACAAAAAGGCAGTCCCTGTCCCAAACAGCTTAAATACCTTGCACCTCATCTCCATTCTCAACCTAAGGCCATAGTGTCCTCCAAGGTATTTAAGCTGATTGCTAGGGATGTCCACCCCATTTGACATCAAGCCCTGATATATAGATATATATCACGTGACCTGAAACCAAATTCACCAAGAGAGCTCTTCACAGATGCATACTTTCTGTTCCTTTTTAGGTGATTTGGAGCATAATTTGTAGCAGCTTTGCTAGTCAAGCAATCTGGTTTTTAGTCTGTAGATTCCCACAAGGTAAGATTGAAGCCTTTAGGGACACTTTTTTGTCAAGCAGCTCATGGGAAAGAAAACCCAACAAGTAATACAATCATCTAGTTAAAGGCTCCTACCATACTGCATTTACTCCACCCCACTCTCTGCAACTTAACATTGTTTCTTATGCTCTCTAGAAGCCTAAGTATAATTTTTTCACTACTTTTTATTCACACATAATTTTTAAATTAATTTTGTGCAGGTGAAGAGTGCTGTCTTGATAGCCCTGGAGACTAATGTTCTCCATATTCCCCACTAAATATGCATAGCACAGGCAGTGACAGCATAAGATGCTCCTGCAACATGGCTCCCCAGTGCTTCAAATTTTACCTGGAGATCCTGTTTCTTTGGGGAGAGGAAATTTTAGTCCCCATTCAGTACTTGGCCTTTCTGTCAACAAAAGGAAATTTTATGGTTTAAAGGACCCACTAGGAAAGTACTGTAACTGTTTAGTTATAATACATTTCAAAGCATTTTAAGAACATTAATTTCTACCTTTAGAGGCGGGTTGTGAGAATGAATTATTTTATAGGTGGGTTAACTGAGAAACAAAGGATAAGTGACTTTTCTCAAGGCTACAGTAGGAATCCATGTCAGAGGCTGGATTAGAACTCACAAGTTGCTGGCTCCTACTATTCTCCTCAGATCACATTTCACTCAGTCATTGTGGACTTGTTTGCATAGGAAGATTATTGAGCCCTGATGCATCATTAGAAGTGCCCCAAAGTAAGTTTAAAGTGTTTAGGCCCACATTCTCAAGAGGTACCACTAATTTTGGGTGCCCAATTTGACACAACTAGTGTAGGGCCTGATTGCAGAGGTCCTGAGAACACAGAACTCCAGTTGAAGTCAGTGGGAGTTGTAGGTATCTGACACCTCTGAAAATCAGTCACTAGCAGCCAGATCCTTAGCTCTGCTATCAGCTCCCTTGAGCTGTTCGAAGGTATTTAAAAAAGATCTTCCTTGTTTTAAAAACTCTCTATAGACTAAGCTTAACATTGGCACTTAAAGCTAATAAGTTACATGCATACCGTCACTCTGACCACTAGGCTATATCCTTCCCCCCCCCCCGCCCCCTTTGTCTTTGTATGTCCTCTTTGTCTGCACAGGAAGAGCGTAGTCTATCTATTCCTATAAGTGATCCTCAGTATAGTACTGACTATATCTTGGAGGCTACAACAATATAATTAGTTTCAGAAATGAGCTCTCTCTACTCCAGTCTCTGCTTCCTCTTCTTGTCTACTGTCAGCCTCCTCTTTGTCGCTTCACTCAGCTGTATAACTATTGGTGTGAGAGCAAAGTAATGTGCAGCTCCACTCATCTGAAGCAGCCTTTCTGTGTTTCAGTCCCCTGAAACATCCAGCTCATTACAAACCTCCCCTGATAGCAATTTCTCCATTGCCTTTACCTCTCGCTAGCTGAGGGATAGAGAAATTACTGAGCTTTGCAATGTATATGAGGACACTGTTTGTTTGAAAGACATTTCTCAAAATGAAGTTGTTGTATACTGCTTAGGCCAAGTTCTGCTTTCAGTTACATCAGTGGTATTCATTCCCTTCAAAGCACTTATTCTAGATTTATGTTTGTGTAAGCGAAAGCAGAGTTTAGCCCAGAATTGTTCCTACAGCTATAATTCCTGCTAGAATGGTTTAAAGTATCATTACTCTTTAGATAATATTATTTTTCCCCCAAAAGGGTAAAATATAATTATTAATCAGCAGAAAGCTACTTTGTTTACAGAGGGAATGTGGTCTAGTGGTATACACAGAGACCCAGGGCTCTTTGGCTTTATTCCTGACTACCAGTTCATTTACAAGCACACATCCAAGTTGTCCTTGGCAAATTTACTTACCTTTTGTACCTTGGTTTAATTAGTTCTAAAACAGACATGATGCTTATTTCCTCACATGGTTGGGGGGTTGTCAGCCTCAATTAATTAGTGTTTGCAATACTTGGAGATCATTAAACAAAAGCTGCTACCAAAGTGCAACCATAGGTGCCGAATCTGTGGGTGCTCTGGGGCTGGAGCACCCATGGGGAAAAATTAGTGGGTGCTCTGCACCCACCGGAAGCCAAACTCCCCCCTCCTCGCCTTCTTATCCCCCTGCCAGCACGCCAGGTCCCCGTTCCTCTCTCTCCCTCCCAGCGCTTCCTGCCGCCGAACAGTTATTTGGTGGTGCTTAGGACTTTCTGGGAGCGGGAGGAGCGGAGATGCAGTGCATGCTCAGGGGAGGAGTTGGGGCGGGGCAGAGACTTGGGGAAAGGGGGTGGAATGGGGACAGGAAGGGGGCAAGGACGTTGGAGAAGGGGTGGAATGGGGATGGCGTGGGGCAGGACCGGGGCCGGGAGGGGGGTTGAGCTCCCATGCGCAGAGGGGAAGTCAGCGCCTGTGAGTGCAACATATTAATTTTAAAAGCAACGAAGAGTCCTGTGGCAACTTAAAGACTAACAGATGTATTGGAGCATAACCTTTCATGGGTGAATACCCACTTCATCAGACGTTATCCCAGACTGCATTATTCTCCCCCTACACACACACATTGTGGATGGGGTAAGTGATTCTGACAGTGTTCCCAGGGACAGGAGGTATCTGACCTCTGTAGAAGGACAAGGGATTAGCAAACAGAGGAACAAGACTGGGGAGTGCATATGGAGAGACACTAATTCATTTGGGTGAAAGCTGACAAGTTGTATATATTTTCCAGACCAAAGCAGTCAGAAATCTTATATCAGTTAAACAAAAGTTTGGTAGCCAAGCAGGACCCTGTACATGGGAAGGGACAGGCTGGGAAACTCAGGAGTGCGGAATGGGGTGGTTGTGGTTCAAACTGTATTAGCTAAATGGGCAATGTCTTAGCAGAGTGGTTATCAATGCTCTCCTTACTGAGCACTGCCATCTTGCCCTGATTTACCTTGGAGAAAATGTCAACAGCATGGACACCTCAATGACAAACCCCATATACCACCAATAGAGTCTCCTGTTAATGATTCCAAGAACATGGAGATGAAGCAATAGGGACCATCTCAGTCTGGCCATAGGCTTTGCAACAGCTGTTGTCAGCTGCAGATAAAAGCTGCCAGCATTGCTACATTAGGGGTAGGATCAGTGTTTGTCAAGAAGAGTATAAGGCAGCAGGCTATCCCAAAAACATGAGCATCTCTAGATTCCTCAAGCTTCACATGTCCTCAGAAACCTCAGTAGCCTGCTAGCTTCAAGGCCTTTTTCACGGAGGATCAAATTATTTCTTGCCCCCAAACCACACGAAGTGTGTGCTTAAGTATCTACAGAAGTTTTTTGTCCACTTGTGTCGAGAGCCAGTCCTGCGCCTTTGAGCTACGGTGCTCATTCCATCTGCCAGGGATAAGCAAACCAATATGAGAGCAGGATTTGTATGTCAGGAAGAAGAGGTCTTCCTGAACTGTGGTTACAGGATGACTTTAATAATTGCTAACTATTCCTTCACAGTCAGGAAAAGAGGCTTGAGTTTGAAAGTCCTGGGGACTAGGAGCAATCAAGTGTGGTGCTTTTGGAAAGGGATCCTGGATCTTTAATTGTTCAGGAAAGTTACTGGTAAGGTGATGCACTGAGTCTCATACAACACAGGAATTTAGCTGCCAGAATTATGGATGCCTCCTTCCCTTAGTTTGACTTCCCAGTAAAGGGAGACCTGAGCTACCTCTCAACCAGGGCATTTTCATCTAGTCTAAGATTATCTTATTTTCAACATCAAAAACCAAGATTTATTTTAAAGTGTTCTGGTTTCACTACTGCTAGTTTTTGACTTAATAGAAACCAGTTTTTAATTTGTGCCAGGGCTGAGCCTCGGCACCTCTAGGCTTGGCAGTTCATAACTCCAGAATCTCTGGGCTTGCTGCGTCAGTCATGAATGTAAAAAAATTGCTTGAGCCCTGGCACCTCTTTCATTACAAATTAAGCACTGATAGAAACACATGCTTATTTCTCAAAGGAATGGAGTATTTCTCCCCCCTCTGGCACACACATACTATCTTAGCATTCTCAATGATTTTATCACAGAGTCCTGACAAGTGTAACTAACAGTCACTTGGAGCAGAGGAAGAGTTTTGTCAGTGTCTCTTTTCCTTGGGCTTCTCTTTACTTCAAACACTGTTTGTCACACTGAACGCTCATTTCATTAGATTGTTTGTTCCTGGTAAATAAAGCAATTCTACTTATTATGTAATTCTAAAAACAAAATGTTTTGATTGATAAAGTGAAAAGCCAGGACATTTCAAATATCCCAAATGAAGTTCTTAGGACCACATAAAAACAGGACATATGATCACTTTAATCTAGTGTGTCCTCATTATGAAAGTTACTTCAGTGGTCCTTCTTAAACTACTGAGGGCTCTTTCACTTTGAAGAGTGCATATGTGGGTAGGGAGTGGCTACTACTAGGCCTTGGCCATTCAGTTTTGTTCCAGTATGAGAGCTCCTGGGATCCCAATGCCAAAGAAACTCAGTCATTTCCTTTCTCCTTTCTGTCAGACGTGAAGTTTCATTACAAAATAAGGGGCTGGAATATACTAGCTTGGCCCAAATCCTCAAAGGTATTTAGGCTGCTAACTTATACTGAAATCAATGGAAGTTAGAAGCCTAAATACCTGTGAAGATCTGGGCCCTTATACTTTAGCTATACTCAGTGATACCAACTCCTGAGTCTTGCAATATTTGTTTTTAGGTCATCCCTTCCCTCCTCCTCCTTTTTTCCTTTCCTTCTTTCTTTAGTGCCTCAGCTCCTAGATTATCTCAGCTTTCATTTTAAAAGAAAAAGTAAGCTTCTATCTCTCGTGGTTACAGAGAAAAGCTTGGAAATGTGACCCCAGTGCATGCCAAAAGTTCAGAAAAAGAACCCAACGTTTTAAAAATCTCATGATTTTTTTAACTCTGGGGGGTGGCAGTACTGCAGACTGAAGAAATTAAAAACACTTCTCCACTGAGGAGAGAAGGGGCAGGAGGGAGAAAGGTGGAGAAGCCCTCTGCAAGAGGGCATCACTGAAAGTAGTCTGTTAAATTAACTGTCAGGTACATTCCACGTGTGGACATACAGCCTGTGTTTGTGCCTTGTCACTACTGATATTTCTATGCCTTTGTGCGACCAGATTCAGCCAAATATGAGCTTTGTTCACAGCCCTTTTCCTGTTACCTGAGAGGAGCTCCCCTAGTGGTGTCTCAGTACTGAAGGGGAACTTCTGCTTGTCCTGCACCTGGGGGCAGCAGTATTGGGCCCTGAATGAAGGCAGTGCATAAGGATTGTGCCTGAACCTTCCACTACCTTCCTAAGGCTTTCAATTATTCCTCCCCCTTGGCTGAGAGGGAAAGCCTTTATTTCTGAGTGAGCCTAAACCACCCATCCCAGTACCCACAATATGTACCTTCCCAAGGCCACTTCCTTTCCCCAAAGACTTTGGAGGTCTGTCTCTAGAGGCCTAAGCCAAAAGAACTCCCAACTTGACCTCATGGCTAACTCATTTGTGTACTCTAGGCTCTCTCAATAATACACATTTGCCTCTTCTATCAGTATATTTTAGCCTCTCAGCACAGGCCTTTTCCATCTTCATTGTCCTCAAGTGACTCCCATCTTCCCATCTGTGCTCTCTGGCTTCTCCCAAGATCCTCTTCCAGCTGTGCACAGTACTGTTTTTTTCCAGAGGTAGCCTCAGGATTCTAATCAGCACCCAACAGTTTCATCATTAATACTCTCCCACCTCTTTCATCTGTACCCTAAAACTTTTGTCAGCAATATCTATTCCCTTTCCTATCAGTACCTTTGGGTTCCTTTCTCCGGTATACTCTGGCTTGCTTTATTAATATACTCTCCACCCCCTTTTTCTTCCTCACAGATTTTGAACCTTGAGGTCCTAGGGAAGATATACGCAGACCCTATGTGTTAGGTAGGTCTCAGTACTTTATTGGCATACAGGTGATTTTTACAGTATACAGGCTATGCTAGACAAGGCTCCTGTCACAGGAAGTGCATACTATACATATAGACAGATATAATAAACAGTCATCGGGGACGCAAAGGGTTTGCACTTTTCCAAGCCAGGATGTTGACTGCCCTCTAACAAATATATTGTAGTATGTGCATATTTAAGACTATGCTACAGTTTTCAAATAAAAAAGCTGTCCATTTCAGTCAAGACCATTTACCCAAAAGAATGGATCCCCCTTAAGGAAAGATGAACACAGAGACAAGGAGTAACAGATAATTCACTAGGAACTAAATAATCCTGTGCAAATGCTAGGCTGGCCTAGGCATGAGTTTGTGACAAGTGGAACTCTCACATTAGGGAACATTGTAACGTGCTGGTTCTTTATTAGTGCAATGTGATCTGGAGGAATATACACAGAGCTGGGGATCAGGAGGTCTTAAATTCACATCTAGATTTTGTCTTGGACTTAGTGTGGCTGTGGGCAAGTTGTTTACCTTTGTCCATCAGTTCCTCAATCTGTAAAAGTGAGGTAGTACTACCCACATGCCTTATGAGAATGTTGTGGGTATTAGTATACACAGTGCTTTGATTATGTAGGAACTATGCAAATGCTAAGTATCATTATTACTAAAGAAAACAGTTTATGTTTCCATCTTGTATTTTTCACAGCTTTCTTTTCTAGTTTTGCTAATCTCCACAGATGTTGTTTAGACAGCACAGGCCTTATGCTCCTTTGACTTACATATCATGGAGTGAAGAAAAGTGTAGAAATCTACTATAAATCTAGTCTCAAAAGTTTAAGTACCAGCCAAAAACTACTGGGTAGCTGGCATACCCCACCTATATAAGACCCTTTTTAGTGCTAATTGTATTGAAGCTAGGATACCAGATTACAGAGCTTTACAAAGACAGATAGGTGTCTTTGTCTCTTCCACTTTGTGACCATACCACTATTTCAAGAGGCCCTAAGGCCAACATCAAGTCTCTAAACTGCCTCTCCTAAATAATTAAGCTTAGATTTCAGTCACATTTACTCTTGTGGCACAAGAAATCTAGCTGGAAGATAGACACCTTTCTGTGCAAATTCAGTTTCTGAGCTTGCATCTGTCACAGCAAGTCTGTTACTATGTAGCATTAGTCAGAGCACCTACTTACTAGTGGAAAGAGGCCTCAACAACAGGGAGAATGACTTTATCAGAGGATACATTTAAATAGAACTTGTATCATGTATTTTAATTACAATGACCATTTTCTTTGAAATAGAAAAGCTGCCTAGTATTTTTACAGTTACAGTTTCCTGAAGTCTGCAGATGTTTCCTATAAGTCTGCTGGGAAGGGCAGAGCAGATTATTTTGCCTCAGCTGCATTCAGCCACCAAGGTTCTCACCACTCCATACCAGAGTCACCGCCGGCATAAACAAGAACAGCACTATTCAGAGCAGTGGAGCTGCAACGGATTGTGTGACACCATTGGTTAAACAGTCAGGAGGAGCAGAAGTCGCCATAGTTGGTGAGGTTCATCATTAAACAGGGCCACATTTTTAAGTATCAAGTCCATGGGGTAACTAGGAGCACTGGTGTGGGGAAGCCATAGGCAATCTGCTTTATGCTCCTCTGAGGTCATTTTGACAACAGGACCAGAGAAGGAGCCCTAAGCAAGTGCCATCTTCCAAACACATGCAAACAGGAAACAACTTTGTGATAGAGTCCCAGTAGGAAAAACACTGGGCTGTTTCTCCTAGCCTCTCGTATTTGGTGACACAGGCTGATTGCATCATCAGGAGTAGGGACTGCTAGTCACCAAATCAGAACAGTGCACCATAGGGTTACAACACTGGACAAGCAGGCATTCTCCCTCTACTTTTAATAAACAAAGGTATGTTCACGCCTAACATACCTTAACTATTACAGCTGCAGCTGGCACCAATGCTTTGGCAAATTCCCGCTCTTTAGTAATTTCCCCCAGTGTTGGGTTGTCCTCTTTTAGAATGTTTTCCTGAGATTGTCCTTCTGAGTGCTGGCTCTTTAAATTTGGCAGAACCAAGCAGCCATAGCTCTACCTCAAAAAGCAGGAGTTATTTCATAATGAAATATTGTTTTTGACAACAGAGTTAGTATGCTCAGGTGTGAACATAGTAATAGCATGGATTCCAGCACATGTTGAGATATGTGGCAATGAAATGGTAGATGAGGAAGAAAAAAAAGCTTTAAAATGGAGATATTGATATAAAGATTCCTTTCCGTAAGCAGGAATTTAAAAGTTTAATTCATAAAAGACTTAAAAGGAATGGCCAAATTTTGGACCAAGGAGAAAAGAAGAACATTCTGTGAAGTATACCCCAAAATAAAAGATAATGTGCTATTCCAGAATTATAAAAGGATCAATGAAGTACTCGTATTTAGACTGCCAACTGGTCACTCTGGTTTAGTTTGAATAATTATTTATATATATTGAATAGACACAAAGATGGGCTCCGTAACGTATGTAAGGTTAAAGAAACATTCATCACTTGATATGGGAGAGTGGTGAATGTTCCAGTAAAGAGAGGCTGTCTAAGAAGAGTTTAGATCAGTGGTTCTCAACCCACGGACCACTTGCAGCCCAATCAGCACACAGCTGCTGCCCATGTGATATCCTTAAGGCCATACAGGTAGTGTATATATTGCATAGATGAGGCCCACATAACACATAGAAGCCTGCATATGTGGCTCACAATGGTAAATAGGTTGAGAACCACTGGTTCAGATGATGTTAGGTGACAGACTCTACTATAAAGGGCTTAGTGAAAGTATCGGGAAAGTGGGGTAACATTAAAAAAACTCTACAACATTTTTTAAGGCTATAGAGTAGGGTAAGACAGTAGTGGCATGAATGAATGAAAAGAATATAGTAGGTGGTTGTTATAGACTCAGTAAATGAATCTGCTTTGCCATAAAGCAGAAGAAGAAGAAGCTGTAGTTCTAAAGTAGCTATGCTGTAAGTAGGAGCTGCTTGTTCTTTTGCCTCTTCTGGCTGATTAAGTATGTTTTTATGTTTTCTCTTGGTCATTGCTGCAGATGTAGAATACTCTTATGTTAACCATTGTAGGGTTCTTGCCTATGAGCTCAAATACTGTAGCTGGGCTACATGCAGTTCTCAGGAGAGAAAAACCAGGATGAGGCTACTGGAAATCTGTAGCAAAACTTGGATTTTTTTAAAAAAAAATCTCTTTCAGAACACATGAAAACACTAGTGTGTTTAGTGGAATATTACTATCTTGAATAAATTTAAGTAATATTTAATTTTTTCACCCAGCTTGGTCTTTTTAAAAAAACCCTCTCCCTGAAGTCTTTAAAGTGCACTTTAATATGCTCATCAAAGAACTTCTCCTTCCTCTTTTAAACGTACAGCCTTATTATTGTGAAATGTCTTTTTCAAGTGAATTCAGCTATACTGACAAAGTGTTTTAGCTGTATGCTTCTATTCAGATTATCCATAGGAAATAATTAATGTTGCTCGTTGTTGTTATATTTCAGAGTTAACAACTTATTCATTTGAAAAGGGGCAATTGGCCTCTCATAGATCTATTCTTGTGGCTAATCTATTTGCAGGGGTAGGAAGATGGAACTGCAATGATGTGGAAACAGAGGCTAGAAAATTATTCTGCAGAAACATTGAAATCTCAAAGAATCCATAAAGAAACCCTCGGGCTACATCTACGCTTAGACTTTACAGTGGCACAGCTGTACTGCTGCAGCTGCACCACTGTAAGGTCTCCCTTGTAGTTGCACTATGCCAATGGCATAATTAATCCACCTCCAAAGAGCGGCGGTAGCTGTCGACAGGAGACACTGTCCACATCAGTGCTTCTGTTAGTGAAACTTATGTCGGTTGGGGGTTGTTGTTTTTTTACACACCCAGAAGTGCTAGTGTAGACATAGCCCGAATCTGTGCTATAGTGGAAGATTATTCTGATGCATATTTCCAGTGACCCTATTCATGTGTCTTCCTTGAAGTTGCTTGTGATGGCTCCTGTTTTCATTGAAATTAGGGCTGAAGAAAGATGGTGTAGAATATTGGGCTCTAGCAACAAAGCAGCATACACAGTTCAGGAGTTCCTTTCCTTTTCTTACTTTCCCTGCCTATTTTCCCTTGCTTTCTGTCACTCTCATTTGTGGTTAATGAGCACTCACTTGTCAAAGGGCCACCAGAATCTACACAGAGGCAACAGCTGGGAGATTCCACAGGGAGAAATGTGTACTCAGAGAGGTCTCTAACCTGCCTCCAGGGCTTTGGCACTGATCCTAGGGACCCATTCACACGACTGTGACAGCCTGTAGGGTCATAGAGTCTGGTCTGAGGGCCTTTTATATTCACAGCTTGTTGGGGGTTCTGGAGCCTGACCAGGGGTCTTTTAAAATCCATGACCTATTTAGCATAATGTTCAAACCTTCCCCTAAATTAAGCCTGCAATATCAAATCTGTCACATTATCAGGCCGCCAAATGAGATCATGGGGCCCCTTCACTCATTGCTTGTCAATCTGGGTTAGGGGAAGGCTTGAGAATGGAAGTTTAAGGGCTTGACTACGTGGGGAAATTAGTGTTAAATAGTTAGGATGTGTATTTAAAGCACAATAGATATTGCACACTAGCTCTCCATGAGGACAATCTGATTCCACACTAAAACTGCCTTTTTGTGACTTACATTAATCCATGAAGTGTGGAATCAGTGTGTCCACACAGTGAATTAATACAGGCTAGCTACTTAATAAAAGCTATTCTGCATTATCTATTCTGGAATTTTCCCTTGTGTGGACAAACCATAATAAAACCATAAAGTTCAGTCACTTGCCATCCCAGATGATGTGGGAAAAGGTTTTATGGCATTTAGTTTTCTTTACTATTTTTAATTTTCCTTTGTCAAAATTGGAGCCATGTTTACTATACCTTTAAAATGGCAGACACTGCACACAGAGGGCAGGGATTTAGCAAAGCATGCTGGGACCATTTTTATATCTCCCATCATGCTATGTGACTTCTTCACAGCCAGATTATGTACCGATATTAGTCTGGAATTTTGTTTTTAATTTCTCTCTCTTCCCCTCCCCTTAGCAATGTTTGCACCTTAAATGGAAGTCTGATTTTCTTTCCTTGGCTTTCTGCTATATTTTAGCTCTGCTGTCTGGCAGGGAGAACTGATGGACACTCTAGAGGCCAGTTGTTCTTCCTCCGAAATGGGGCATCAAATCAGTGTGAAGAGAAAGAAGATGGGAATTCCTGCATTCTGGGATCTTTAAACCTCACTATATTCTGATCTATCATGTGGCTCTAAAATGCATTCAGCTACTCTGGCTGCTGAGAGTTTCCTCTACAGTCAGCATTCTAGCTGCATTCCCTAACATGGCTCCTTTTGGAGGAGAGTGGGACTTGAATAACTGTGAACTCCTTCACAGCCAGAGCTACTGCATAAGCTCCTGCAGCACCCTCTTCTGGAGAGGCTGGGGTAATTATGGGAACTCTAGCCAGAGCTCCAATCTCTCTTTCTCTGCAAGCACTTCTCCAGATAGCTGCATTAAGTTAACGCCATCAGAGCAAGGAGGGTCTTCACTGAAGATAAGAAACCAAAAGGAGAAATAAGTCACACAAACCCCTCCTCAAACAGAGGATTTGAAGATGCCAAAATGCAATGATTTGTTGAGTGGACTGCAGGGAGGGAAGAGAGATGCTTTATTGGGATGGAGGGAGGTCAGTGTATCGAGGTTTGTTTACTCAAGTCTTACATCTTCAGATGTAATGTTTCTCATGCTGGGGGCCCAGCAGGATCCTGAGCTCGGAATCTAAATAATCATTGTGGAATTTCCTTGTAGGGATGTAAAGTACAGACCAATGTAAGCCTGAGCCCTCCCACTTCCTGGGTAACCTCTGCTCAGCTTTAGCTGATATTTTCATGGATAATAAAGAGAATTAATTGTCTTGTACTGTGCATAGGCTCTGCTAGTTCTCCCTCTCGTTCTCGTGTTCTTGTGCTATCATTCAGCTATTTTCCTAATTCTGTGCCTCTTGATACATTTTTTTTTCTTGGTTTTGTGCTCTTACTCCTCCCTTTCTACTTATTGTTCCACTTCCGGTTCCTACACTGCTCCCCTCTTGATAGCATTCTGATGAAAGTGTTAACATATCGTTTATAAAAAAGCTTCATTGACCACACAAAATAGAACCACTTTTTTCACCTTGAATTTCAGATAATGAACAATTTATTTCTAAGAGATCTGTTCATGAACAACCTGGATCTTATCTCTGGTCTGACCAAAGAAAATGGCTATTCCAAACGTCGTCTTATTAAAATTAGTTTTTTTAAATGAAGTTTTAATGAATACTCTGGTACAGGCAATCGTATGTTTCACCTTTAATTGCAAACCGCTGATCTAATCTGACCTGCACGTAAAAATCCTGGGGCCATTCACTTAACAGGTGCTCCCATATGGGGTTGAAAATGAAAGCTTGCCTCCTGCCTATTTCCAGCCACCAAATGGAAAAATGACTGACTTGCCCACATGCTGTGCTGTATCTAGCCAGCTTTGCAGCTTTCCCAATTGAGGGAGCAACATACTGGACCAGATCTCTTTAAATTCTCTTTCTTGAGTAAAAATTAATCTGGGGGTGGGGACAGGATAGTTTCGGGGACTGACAAAGGAGCCTCTAATCTCTAGACCAGATTCAAATCCTGCCCAGATAGGTAGTAAATAGAAGCTGTTACCATTTTATGGCTGTTTGGCTTTCAGTTTAGTTTAAATCCCTTCCCAAGTGACATAAACTAAGCCAAATAAACCACCATTCTACCAGAATAAGAATGTCCCAAAGGGAATTATAGTGATATAACTAGAGGTTTAAATTGACTCCTTAGCTTATACTAAAGAACTTTGCTATGTAGACAAGACCTAAAACTCTGTCTGGCACTGGCTGCTGAACTTCAAAGGAAACCCAAGTGTCTCTCCTCAGTCTCTCTTGGTATTCTTATGGATCCCATTACTGCACTATCTGAAAAATCAAATTGACAATCTTTCTCTTCTTCTTTGTAATTTTCAGGAGAAATAGGTTGATTAGTTAGTCAGGTGTGCATGTAAGACATGACAGAGGAAAAGCTCAATGCAAGAGATGAGTTTTGCATTTAGTTCTGAATGCAGTGTGGCCTGTGCTCATTTTTATCTCCTGAAAGGGTGAGTTCTGTAGTCTAGCTAGCTCCTATGCAAGTTCTGTCTCCCACACTGAAGTCTCACATTGTTGATGGACACTTGAATTGTTCCAGTGGAATGCAGCTGCTGCTGAAGGTCAAGGTAGTGGAGGGAGAGTCCTGGCCACACCATTTGCCAGGCTTTTATGAATCTTGAGATTTTTTTTTCTAATCACTCAGCTGCAAACAACCTGCTGTATCTGAGGCACATCACTGGAGCTGTATGGGAGTCAGACTGACCGGACTTACCTTAGGTCTCAAACCGGGGAAAGCATTTTCAAGGGTGGAATGGGAATGGAAATTCAGAGAGCCTACATCTTCAGCAATAGCCATGCAAAAGATAAAAGCTGTGTCTCTGCTATGCCAGCCCTTTAGCTAGTGTAGTATGCAAAAGTGCTGATCTCACCTAGTCCACACCAGGCAAAGCTGTCCACTGTCCACTTCTGGCTTTAGGACTTTTGGGTATTGCAGGGAAAACTGTACAGCGGGTTAGAGCAGGGGTCTGAGGATCAAGATTCTTGGTCCTAGTCCTTTATCTACCAAAGATTATCCATGGTCACATAGATAAGATACTGATTACTGAGCTTTCTCTGCCTTAGTTTCTGTATCTCTAAGACATAACACTGTAGATCTGGTTATTTTTGCTACATTTGTTCTGTGCCTCTTTGACCTTTGCAGTTATATATGTGGTGGAAAAAAACATGAGAACCACCACCAGGAAGTCAGAGAATTAAATTGGGGAGAAGAGGAATGTAAATTACTGTTGTTATGCAGCTGGTATTTAAAAGCTACTTAAGTCAGACCACTGAACTAGATTCTTGATTACATTAATGAAACTCGGTCTTTCTTGACAGGCTATAAAGTAAACTGGTCCAAGAACAATGTCATTTCTGATTATCCACTTCTGCCTAGGGTTACCAACCCTCCAGGACTGTCCTGGAGTCTCCAGGAATTCCAGATTAGTTACAGATTATGTCCTGTGATGAAACCACCTGGAATATGTCCAACCAAAATTGGCAACCTACTTCTGCCCCATTACCATCCTAACATGGTTCATTAAAGACATGATATAAGTAGGCATAAAGATGAACCATGAGGGCAGGGGACTGGACTCGATGACCTCTCGAGGTCCCTTCCGGTCCTAGAGTCTATGAGTCTATGAACAAAACTGGGAAATGCCTGGTCAGGGATTGCAACTGGGATACCTTTCACATGTGGGGCCATGAGGTTCAAATCTAACTGACAAGAATCTGTACCATGACCATCCAGAGGCTTGGGGATAGAGTGCAAAGCCAGGATTGGCTAGAGCAGAGTTTCAGAGAAGGCCTATGTTAAGCATACAAAAAACCTTGGGAGTTTCAGGTTTAATTTCACAGGATTCTTGTGAAATGAAAAGATGATAAAATACACCCACATCATTTAGTCTCTGGCCACATTCGCCTTATGTGGATTAAATCCAGGATCCCCCAAAACAGAACTTTCTGTAAATGCACAAACAATACACACAGGGAAGCTCTTCTGTCTCTAAATCTCCCTGTCCTGGGTGCTTCAGTACAACTTCTCTCTTTTGAAATAAGCCAAATCTAAGGCATAGGCTATGCTTACGTTAGAAACTCTACAGTGTCACAGCTGTAGTAAATCCACCTCTCAGAGGCAATAACTAGATCAAAGAATTCTTCCGTCAACCTAGTGCTATCTACCCGGGGTTGGCTTAACTACACCTCTGAGCAGTGTAGTTGGGTCAACCTAACTTTCAGGTGTACACCAGCTGCCAGGCTCTAACTAGGTTCCATTGATCTGATTACCTCAGCTTATTTCCCACACACCTGTCTGTCTCGGCAGAGCCTCCCACGAGCGTCATGAGTGGGATAGTGTGAATCATGCCTGTGGGGGTTTTCTCGAGAGGGCACTAAAAATCTGTGCACCCTGTCACAGATGGCCTCTGTGATCTCAGTCCTGTCCAGGGCAAAGTCAAACATGTATCCACATTAAAACACATCTGATTGGCACTGGGTGGGGCAGTGTCAGCAGAGGCAAAGAACTGGATGGGAAAGTAAATTCCACTTTTAGCCCAATAGGGGGTCCCTCTAGGACAAGTAAGAAGGACATTGGAAGGGAAGTGTTGGGAATCTTGAGTTGCTGCTGTACTTGTTCTGTGAATAAATAGGAGCCTTCACTCTCCAGGGCTGTCTGTTCAGCCCAAAGTTGACTTTGTTTTAAAGTGGATAATACGAATTGGCTTGGAAAACATGCTAATGTCCATCTCAAAACCAATAACTGAAAAAGGAAAATGAAACCTTTATAAATGTAGGTAAACTACACTCCCCTTTTGCAGGTAGAAACATTCCAAATGTGGTGCTGCAGTGTGACTCCCTCTTCACAACTCTCCAACAGAGAGTCTGACTGACATTACTCCAATTAACACAGGATCCCCTTGGATGCTTATTTTTGTGGGAAACTAAAAGACCTCTGAGACCAGCAATCACCATCTTACTAACTACTGGTGGGATAGGACTTCCTAACCTAGCATCCTATTAATTCACCTATAATAAAGTCATAGAATTTAAGGCTAGAAGGGAACACCAGATAATTTAGTCTGATCTCCTGTGTATCATAGGCCACCACCCAGCACCTGCATACTAAACCCAGCAACCAAAATAAGACCAAAGTATTGCAGCCCACAGGAGACTAAATGATTATGGATTAAGAGGGACTGAGGTACACCAATGCCTGAGGCCCTCACCAAAGCAAGGAATCGATTACAATTACAATGGGGCACTCATGACTGCTCTGGCGGGAAAAAACCCAATCCCTCCCTCAGTGATGCTACTCAACTTGAGGTGATTACAAACAGCTCAACTTACTGGCCTGTCTAGATCTGTCTTCCTAACAAGACAACAGCAAACCTCTATTCAATTTTATCAAGATGACAGCTGGTTTTAGTGTCCCTGTTTCCCATGCACAATCTTACAGAGCCTTGGCATATCCCCCAAAGTGAAAAGAATATCCTGGAATTGACTGAATGTTTGTCTAGTATATTTCATGGAACATGAGAGAGAGAGAGCAAGGGCTCTACTCATCTGTTGTGAGGGTGAGGTACATTCTCCTGGAGGGGCGGGGAGAGAGGGGTTTAGTGCTGTCCCTCTAGTTGTGGGGAGGGAACCTTGGTGTACATCCTTTTAATTGGAGAGAGTTCCCTCGTACATTCACTAGGGTGGGACAAGGAGATTCCCACTGCATGCTCAGCAGTGAGAGAGGATCCTTCTGCAATAGAAAGAGCCAGATGAAACACTGCAGCGTAATGGCCAGAGAGGATCTGAAAAATGGATTTTCCAGTTGTGAAATCTGAGGTGTAATCGGAGAGCCTGCAGCTGGCAGTTCTATGGGCCACAGCCCGTGGACTATTTGTTCTAATATTAGAATGGCATGTGCACTGCTTCCTGTGGACTGAAGGACAAACTACTCACAGAAGCACATAGTCTATTCACAATGTGTTTATCAGCTAAAGGGAAACTGCCTGGGGACATCCAGCTTTTGCTGTGCACTTGAGGCTTTGACAAAATCTAAGGGAGAAAGGGCGCCAAGTTTTCAGGCCTTAGCTCAGGCATATAGTGCCAACAAGCAAAAAGAAGCTGCTGTGTCCTCCCAGGTGAAATCTGGGGCAAGGCTCAGGGCTGGAGAAGGAGCACACTGTCCTGTTCAGATGAATCAGAGTGTACAAGTGAGGACAGCCATGCCCTGTCAGGAAAAAATGATGTATAGAAGAGTGGTTGCTCGTTAGACTTACAGTCAGAAGAATGCACTGAATGCCCACAAGTCCTAAAATAGTTCATAAAGCACTTTACAAACATTAAAGCCTTGCAACCCTCTGTGAGGCAGGTCAGTTTTATCTCCATGTTACTGAGGAGGAAAGAGTAGAGTGGTCATTAACCATACTGAGCTGCACCTCAAAGTTTCAGGCAAGAACTTGATCCAAAACTGAAGTGAGACTCAGGCTAATTCTCGGTATAACCCCACCGATTCACTCTTTCTCTAGGAAATAGCATTCTAAGGACCTTTTAAGTTTCCACTGCTCTTTCTTTCAGCACGCCCAGCTGTATTACAAAGGCCAAAGTCCCATCTTTGGGCTGCCTTGGCATACTGAGAGCACCCTCTGCCTACCAGCTAAGCCAAAGGCGCAGTTCCACTGTCTTAACCCACAATTCCTTCCAAATGGAGTCAAGCGAGAAGGGAAGAATCTTGTGGGTTCCTGCTGTTGTGGAAAATGTGTGTTGGCCTAGAATCAGCTTCTGGTGGGACTTTTCAGACTAAGCAATAGAAGTGTGGGGAAGGAAGTGGTACAGGTCAAACACTAACATTGGTGCTGCAGGGATGCAGAAGTATGAGGTTCTCTAATGAGAGGGCTGCAGCCTGGAAAACTTTCTGTTGTCTGGATTTTATGAGGTTCTGAAGAAAAGGCTCAAGATAAGCTAGTCAGTTCGGTATTCACAATTTCCCCAATTTGTTTTTTGTATGGATGCTAACCAATGGCGCTCAGCAGGTTTGATTTCCATGGACACCTTATTTCAAGGCTTTTCACCTATGTCACGATAAAAATAACAAGACAACAATATATGAGGTGACATGGGCCATCAGGCTGTGGCAGAGGGAACACTGCCTGGGGTGTGTAGAATAACAGAATGGGTGGGAGCATCTTTACCTAAGCTCCTACGGCCTGAGATCTTTTTGCAGAGGTCAAATGCTGGGAAAGGATAGAGAGTAACACCCAGTCACACTTACACATTCCTCAAGCAGAACAGAGGCTTTGTGAGGGAGGGCTTCTCAAAGCACAGGCTCCTTGCAGAAGAGTTATTGGAAAAGGAAGGCCTCTCACAACCAGATTTCCCCATCACCGTCGCACCACAGAAAAGTCATTGGAGAAGATGTCTGCTATCAGCATGTTCTACTCGCTGCTGGAGACAGATGGTGACAAGGACGATGTGGGTAGAAATATCTCATTTAATTTTTTTCCACTGAAGTGGAGAACTGGAGATAGGGTCTTTTGTTAGAGATGAAAGGTTCCCTATTACACTATCAAATCCCTGAGCCATTCAGACCTTACTAATAACGTTGGATACTTTAAGATACTAATCAGTCCTATTTTCAGGGATGGTTTCTTCCCAGACCAGGTGCCTGACATCTGGCAGCAGTGCTCTGAGCCTTCAGTTACTCTTGAACTCAGTAATAAATAACCTGTCTGCATCTCAACCTTCCAACTTTCCATATCTGTGAGACATGGGCACATATTATCTTGTTTCTGATTTGTCAGGGCAGACCAGCAGAGACCAAGCCAGAGGTGGAGAAGTCAGCATCCTTATCTGTGGCTCAGCTGGCAGGAAAGTTCAAGGAGCAAGCAGCCACCATTTCTGGAAAGGAGGTAAGGAACAATTCAGCCACAGATAACAAAAGTGGGAAATGGGAGACTCATCCCTGGCCAATGAAGGTGGGGAGACTGGGTGATCCAAGCATTAAAATAATGGCTTGATTTTGGATAGCAACTTTTATCCTGAATGATCCCATAGTGCTTCACAAACTGTGGTATAACACACAACAATCTCATGCACAGTATACTCTATACATTCCTAATTTACATGTAGACATTCTTGCATACCTATGCCTCTCCTCATACCTGGAGTAAGCTAGATCTTTCCAGGAGTCTGTCCAGCTGCCTACTAAAAGTTTGTTGTTAGCCAGTGGCAGGATGTTTGTGCTTTGGGGACACTGAAAAGCCTGCTAAGACATCCATGAGTTCCCCAGTGGTAGTTGGCATCAAAGCAAGGTGCACATGTACAGCTCAGCACTGGGCCTTTTTGGCTACTGATTAATTAGAAAGCACCCAACTAGTTTTCCTTAATCAAATGTTTGATATTTATGAAACAGAAATGAGACTCCAAATACTGAGAGGCTGAACAGCAAACTAAGCAGCTTAGAAGCCAGTATGCATCTCACTAGTAGCTCTCCAGCAATAATAATAGTCATCATTAATAATGGTGATAGTTCCTTAGCAATCTTCTGTAAAGCTCTGATCAGCTGTCCAGGGCTCAGAAATAGTGAACAAGTTTTGTCCCTCTTTATTTGATCCTAAGCACCTCTATCCAGTCACAGCACAGCAAACATATAAACTCCAATTTAGCCTGTGTGTATACACACTGAGACCTAATTAACCCAGTAACTGTTGGATAAAAACAAATAAAACTATTATATGCAAGGCATGCATCTAACAAACGTCGCACATACTGCTATTATGATTCCCCTCCTCCCCTAAAAGCAAGAAGTTGACATTCAGTGGGATTTAAACAAATGAAGATAGTCTTCTGTTTGGCTGCAGATAGTTGATCCAGCTATCACAAAGATTATGCAGTTTTAATATCATTTATGTGGGTTACAGTATGGCTGAACTCAGGAGAAACAAATAGGCCCCATTAGAGTTCAAGCAAAGGTTTATCGATGGGTTAGACAGCATAGATTGGCACTGCAGGAAAACTGGTGCAGTCTTGCAGGTTGTTGGAATATCACATTGGACAGGACTCATGTCCTGCTAGGAGCTGGACTGACTCAGTGTAATTGAGGACACTTGACGTTTGACTAGCCCCAGTGTGCTGTCATTTATCACCAGAAAGCATCTCAGTCAGAGCAGCCTTGTCTTTCCTTCCTCTTCTACAAGGCATAGGGCAGATTAAGGTAGAATAACTGAATCCTTGTGATCCAGGCCTGCTTCACTGAGGCTTAGATACACCAGTGAATCAGTGAGAAACAGAGTCTGCTGGGGAGCAGGAAGGAAAAACCTCTCTTCGTAAGGGGGACTGGAGGAGAAGTCTAGGAAACCTGGTTAGGGGTGGTAGAAAGCACTTAAGCAGGAAAGGTTGCCCAAAACTATGATGAGTCTAGGCCCCAAATGGCTTTAATCCTCTGAGGAGGCAGGGAAAGTCAAAGGACTCATGGCCACTGATCCGCTTTCTGTGACAGAGAGAGTCCCCTACTACCATCACAAACACACATGTTAAAAACAAAAATCATTTCAGCGTATTACAATCCTGGGGGGTGATGTAATAATCATGGTTGCCTGACTTCACTATTTCTGTGGTCATCCTGATGTCAGCATGGTGAGCTATGTCCTGCAAACTTAGCATATATAGGACATAAATGGGTGCTCACAAAATATCACTGCCTCGCAATGTGGTATCGTAATGTTGTGATATGATGATATTTCAACAGAATAGGATGATACTGCATGCCAGGATTGTGATGTATAAGGACAATATTACGTCGTTATGGGAGGACACGGTCACAGCTTGATAACATTGCTTCACATAATTATATTGCATTGCAATCTGCTGACACAACATCACCAGTTAACAGTGTAAACCTCATAAAGCCATGGTGCCCGAGTTTGTCGCTCCAAACAAACTCTCTACGGTGGCCAACTCTTCAAAGATGAAGTTGCCACAATCTGATGTTTGTAACTTCTCAGATCCCTGGACATTAAGTGGGTAAAAATTATGACAAAAGTCACCAAATATTGCATCACAGAGCACACTGGTAACTTGCCAGAAGGTCACGGAAATTGGCATAAAATAGAGAAAATTTCAGCAGCTTTCATCTCCAACATAGAGACATGCATTTCAAATCAAGTTGGAGCTTTCCATGCTGGTGTAAGTATAGGTTTCAGGTTACTTGCATGGGCATAGCTGTGCAAATTAGATGATGGATTTTTGGAGAGATTGTGCTGACATCTGTGCCAAGCCTCTCCTCATACCTGGAGTAAGCTAGATCTTTCCAGGAGTCTGTGCAGGTTCAGACTGAGAGGAGTGTTTGTCCAGTTAATAAAAAAGTGCTGTCCCTTCTCTCCAGACAAACCTGCTTCCTAAGTCACTTGTTAAACACTGCAACTTGGGACCTGTGGTCTCTGTGAGCTGCACCTCCCTTTGAAAGATTAGCGAGGCTGTGGGCTGTGTTCAGAACTCTGAGGTGCCCTTCAGCCCCTGGTACCACACATAGGATAGTGAGCTCAGTGAATGAATGAAGCAGGAAGCTGAGGCCCGTTCAAAAGATGAAAACTTGGTGATTAGCAGAGACAGAAAAGAAAACAGAAAAATTACAAGCCATTCTACTGTGGAGTTTCCAATTAGGTACTTTAGTTAGAGCATCTCTTAAGTGTCAGGGTGGCTGAGCGGTTTAAGGTGCCAGATTCAAGGCTCTGTCTTTCCCACAATTGGCTGTTCTGGTCTCCCTGTGCAGGTGTGGGTTCAAATCTCCCTCCTCACACAACTTTTATCCTCAGCAAGTTTGCAGATGTCGCTGAACTGGGAGGAGTGGTAAGTAGACTGGAGGTTAGGGATAGGATACAGACAGTGATTTCCCCAGGAATTGAAATTAGGGGGGGTGTTCGAATTTACGGGGGGTGGGGTGTCAGGACCAATGAGATATATAAAAGAGATATGAATAAAGTAAATGTTTTGTTAGGATAATGCCAATTTAACATAAGGATAATGCAAGTTACACCAAAACACATAACACGTCTAGATTTCTAAAAAGATATAATTAAAAAAATGTATTTAATTTAAATTGACTTTTGAAAAGTAAGCCATCATGGGATAAGAGGGAAGTCCTCTCATGGATCAGTTAAAATATGGAAAACAAAGAGTAGAAATAAATTATCCGTTTTCAGAATGGAGAGAGATAAATAGTGGTATCTCTGAGGGGTCGGTACTGGGACCATTACTGTTCAACATACTCATAAATGATCTGGAAAAATGGGTAAACAGTGAGGTGGCAAAATTTGCAGATGATACAAAACTATTCAAGATAGTTAAGTCCCAGGCAGACTGCGAAGAGTTAAAAAGGGATCTCACAAAACTGGGTGACTGGGCAACAAAATGGCAGATGAAATTCAATGTTGATAAATGCAAAGTAATGCACATTGGAAAACAATCTCAACCATACATACAAAATGAAGGAGTCCGAATTAGCTGTTAACTCTCAAGAAAGAGATCTTGGTGTCATTGTGGATACTTCTCTGAAAACATCCACTCAATGTGCAGTGGCATTCAATGATTCCCAACATTCTGTTTGCTTTTTTAAAAAGAACAGGAGTACTTGTGGCACCTTAGAGACTAACAAATTTATCTGAGCATAAGCTTTTATGGGCTCCAGCCCACTTCATCAGATGTAGCCCACGAAAGCTTATGCTCAAATAAACTTGTTAGTCTCTAAGGTACCACAAGTACTCCTGTTCTTTTTGCGGATATAGACTAACACGGCTGCTACTCTGAAACCTTTGCTTTTTTAAGAAAGGGATAGATAATAAGACAGAAAATATCATATTGCCTCTATATAAATCCATGGTACGTGTACACCTTGAATACTGTGTGCAGATCTGGTCTCCCCAACCCAAAAAAGATATATTGGAAATGGAAAAGGTACAGAGGTGGGCAACTAATATGATTAGAGATATGAAACAGGAGGAGAAATTAAAATGACTGGGAATTTTCAGCTTAGAAAAGAGAAGACTAAGGGGGGATATGATAGACGTCTATAAAATCTTGACTGGTGTGAAGAAAGTGAATAAGGAAATTTTATTTAATCCTTCACATAACAAGAACTAGCAATCACCCAATGAAATTAATAGGCAGCAGTTAAAAAAACAAAAGGAAGTATTTCTTCACACAACATAAAGTCAACCTGTGGAACTCTTTGCCAGGGGATGCTGTGAAGACCAAAACTATAAGAGGATTAAAAAAAGAACTAGATAAATTCCTAGAGAATAGGTCCATCAGTGGCTATTAGCCAGGATGGAGAGGGATGCAACACCATGCTCTGAGTGTCCCTAGCCTGTTTACCAGAAGCTGGGAACGGGCAACAGATGGATCATTTGATGATTACCTGTTCTGTTCATTCCCTCTGAAGCACCTGGCCTTGACCACTGTTGGAAGACAGGATACTGGGCTATATGGACCATTGGTCTGACCCAGTACAACCATTCTTATGTAAAATTAATTATAATAATAAAAATGTTTAGTACAGAAACTAAGTCACTAAAGTATAGTCCAACAAACAAATGTTTATTTAACGTGCCCCTCACTTTTCCCTCCACCACACCCCACTCACCGGTGTTGTCCTTGGTTAGTGGAGACTCAGAGTTCAGAGGTGCTTTCACGTGAGTACCCCTCCCAGGTGCGGGGCAAGAAGGGACCTTGCTCCTTCCTCCAGCTGCTCACTGTTCGCTCTGGCCACGGCTGTTCGTTGTGCCACCGTTCACTCCACCACTCTGTTGCCAATGGCCCTGCGCAATCACCTTCTGCTGCCACCTGCCACTGTGACCTCTGCGAGTTGGTCTCTTGAGGTTCCACCCAGCTCTCAGTGATTTCAGCTGAGCTCTCAGTGGGGGAACCTCGCTGCTAGTGCAGCCTGGGTGTGTCTTACACAAAAACACTGTACCCACAGGAACACTGTTCCCACAGCAGGACTAAGCACTTAGACCTGATTATCAGTGATTTCAGCTGCAGTGGTCACTTAACAGAACAAAAGACTATCTATGGAGCCTAATCAGCTCTGTCTTTAAACAGTGGAGAGGGACAGGTCCCCACCCTTTCTCTTGATGCCCTCAATCAGCACAGGCTAAGTACAGTTCTACTGCCCTTTACTCTTACAATAAGAACAACAACATTTCATTTCTGCCCCCACCCTCCGCATTCAAGTGACTTGTAACCCAACCCCAATCAAATCTATCATTTGGGCAACACAGCTCTGTTTGCTGGATACCTAGGTAGATTAGGTGTAAATGTAAATAGAATCTGGTCCTGAAGCCTTTCCCCACAACCCTCAACTCATCATTAACTGTCAGGGACAGCTCATTTAGACTTTGCTTACAAATCATCATTTGAAATTATTAGATTGGCCAACATCACCGAAATGAATGCACTGACATTGTCATAAAAAACAACGGCTGTATAAGGAAGCTAGTCTATGTTCGTACTTTTCAAATCTATTATACTTTCAGTTACATGTATTTTATCATACACTGTATATGCTTTTAATGTGTGTATTAATGTTTCAATTTCAATTCAATTTTCCAAAAAGTCACCAAATTGGCATGTTTCAGAGTAGCAGCCGTGTTAGTCTATCCGCAAAAAGAACAGGAGTACTTGTGGCACCTTAGAGACTA
The DNA here is from genome assembly GCF_025201925.1 of Gopherus flavomarginatus. Lineage (NCBI taxonomy): Eukaryota > Metazoa > Chordata > Testudines > Testudinidae > Gopherus > Gopherus flavomarginatus. Next base: position 178,696,955 of record NC_066617.1, on the reverse strand, counting down.
ACACATGTATTTGAGCATAAGCTTTTGTGGGTCCACTTAATCAGATGCACAGAATGGAATTTATAGTGAGGAGATATATATACATACAGAGAACATGAAAAGGTGGGAGTTGCCCAACCAACTCTAAGAGGCTAATTAAGATGTGCTGTTGTCAGCAGGAGAAAAAAACTTTTGTAGTGATAATCAAGATAGCCCATTTAAGACAGTTTGACAAGAAGGTGTGAGGATACTTAACATGGGGAAATAGATTCAATGTGTGTAATGGCTCAGCCATTCCCAGTCTCTATTTAAGCCTAAATTGATTGTATCTAGTTTGCATATTAATTCAGGTTCAGCAGTTTCTAGTTGGAGTCTGTTTTTGAAGCTTTTCTGTTGCAAAATTGCCATCTTTAAATCTGTTACTGAATGGCCAGAGAGGTTGAAGTGTTCTCCTACTGGTTTTTGAATGTTATGATTCCTGATGTCAGATTTGTGTCCATTTATTCTTTTGCATAGAGACTGTCCAGTTTGGCCAATGTACATGGCACAAGGGCATTGCTGGCTCATGATCGCATATATCACATTGATAGATGTGCAGATGAACGAGCCCTGATGGCGTGGCTGATGTGATTAGGTCCTATTATGATGTCACTTCAATAGATATTTGGACGGAGTTGGCATCGGGCTTTTGTTGCAAGAATAGGTTCCTGGGTTAGTGTTTTTGTTCTGTGGTGTGTGGTTGCTGGTGAGTATTTGCTTCAGGTTGGGGGGCTATCTGTAAGCTGTCTGTAAGAAGGACAGGCCTTTTCTTCCAAGATCTGGGAGAGTGAGAGGTCATCTTTCAGGATAGGTTGTAGATCTCTGATGATGCGCTGGAGAGGTTTTAGTTGGGGGCTGAAGGTAACAGCTAGTGGCATTCTGTTATTTTCTGTGTTGGGCCTGTCTTGTAGTAGGTGACTTCTGGCTCTGTCAATCTGTTTTTTCACTTCAGCAGGTGGGTATTGTAGTTTTAAGAATGCTTGATAGAGATCTTGTAGGTGTTTGTCTCTGTCTGAGGGATTGGAGCAAATGCGGTTGTATCTTAGAGCTTGGCTGTAGACAATGGATCGTGTGGTGTGTCCTGGATGGAAGCTGGAGGCATGTAGGTACGTATAGCGGTCAGTAGGTTTCCAGTATAGGGTGGTGTTTGTGACCATTGCTTATTAGCACAGTAGTGTCAAGGAAATGGACCGCTTGTGTGGATTGGTCTAGGCCAGGGGTAGGCAACCTATGGCACAGGTGCCGAAGGTAGCATGCGAGCTGATTTTCAGTGGCACTCATACTGCCTAGGTCCTGGCCACCGGTCTGGGGGGCTCTGCATTTTAATTTAATTTTAAATGAAGCTTCTTAAGCATTTTAAAAACCTTATTTACTTTACATACAACAATAGTTTTATTATATATTAAAGCCTTATAGAAAGAGACCTTCTAAAAATGTTAAAATGTATTACTGGCACGCAAAACCTTAAATTAGAGTGAATAAATGACGATTCGGCACACCACTTCTGAAAGGTTGCCGACCTCTGGTCTAGGCTGAGGTTGATGGCGAGATGGAAATTGTTGAAATCATGGTGGAATTCCTCAAAGGCTTCTTTTCCATGGGTCCACGATGAAGATGCCATCAATGTAGCGCGAGTAGGGGTGTTAGGGGATGACAGCTAAGGAAGCGTTGTTCTAAATCAGCCATAAAAATGTTGGCATACTATGGGGCCATGCAGGTACCCATAGCAGTGCCACTGACGTGAAGGTATATATTGTCCCCAAATGTGAAATAGTTGTGGGTGAGGACAAAGTCGCAAAGTTCAGCCACCAGGTTTGGTGTGTAACTAGTTCACAAAATGGGGGGGCAGGGTGTTGGGGAAATTTGGGGGGGCGTGTAGGGAAATCACTGGATACAGAGGTACCTAGACAAATTAGAGGATTGGGCCAAAAAAATCTGATGAGGTTCAACAAGGACAAGTGCAGACTCTTGCACTTAAGATGGAAGAATCCCATGCACTGCTACAGACTAGGGACCGAGTGGCTAGGCAGCAGTTCTGCAGAAAGGGGTTAGAGTGGATGAGAAGCTGAATATGAGTCAACAGTGTGCCCTTGTTGCCAAGAAGGCTAACGGCATTTTGGGCTGTATATGTAGGAGCATTGCCAGCAGATCAAGGGACGTGATCATTCCCCTCTATTCGGCATTGGTGAGGCCTCATCTGGAGTACTGTGTCCAGTTTTGGGACCCACACTACAAGAAGGATGTGGAAAAATTGGAAGGAGTCCAGCGGAGAGCAACAAAAATGATTTGGGGGCTGGAGCACATGATTTATGAGGAGAGGCTAAGGGAACTGGGATTATTTAGTCTGCAGAAGGGAAGAATGGGGGGCAATTTGATAGCTGCTTTCAACTACCTGAAAGGTGGTTCCAAAAAGGTTGGATCTAGACTATTCTCAGTGGTACCAGATGACAGAACAAGGAGTAATGATCTCAAGTTGCAGTGGGGGAGGTTTAGGTTAGACATTAGGAAAAACTTTTTCACTAGGAGGGTGGTGAAGCACTGGAATGGGTTACCCCGGGAGGTGGTGGAATTTCCTTAGAGGTTTTTAAGGTCAGGCTTGACAAAGTGCTGGCTGGGATGATTTAGTTGGGGTTGGTCCTGCTCTGAGCAGAGGATTGGACTAGATGACCTCCTGAGGTCCCTTCCAACCCTGATATTCTATGTGGCTGCTCTTGGAGACAGCTGCACCCACCCCTGTGTTCTCTTGGACCTTTTGCAGACACACAACACTAGAGTCTGCCTTCTGGTGCTTGAATGTAACCTCCTTGCTTTTCTTTTGTCACTCAATGCTGTCTTTATCTTCAGGTACCAGCCAATAAACCAACCCGGAGGAAACCACCATGCTCCCTTCCCCTACATACCCAAAAAGTGGAGCTGGGCCACAATGGGGAGCCGGTGAGTACCAATGCAATAAGGAAAGAGCTTTCTGTTTGCTGGGTTTTATTCTCTCTGATTCCCTAAAAGACATGTGAATGTGGGTTTACCAGAGGGATCACCAATAGCGAAACATAAACCATAAGCTCTAAAGCAGAGAAGACTTCCCCGATCCATCCACAGCAATACCCCATACATACTGTGCTCCTTGCTGTCTTCTTACTATTGCAGACACACGTACGTGTTCCAGTTCTGCTTGTGAGTTTCTCCCTCCGTGGCACCGCATCTCCGTAGGATCCGCCTGATTCTCCCATACCAGCTCCATCCTCACATCTTAAGCTTTTTAGGGAAGGGACTGTCATATGTTGTTTATACAGCAAAATGTAGTACAACCTGGTTGTGGCCTTTAGGCACTACTGCAACATAAATATTAAGTAATAATTTGCTTTTGGAGTCTTCCCTCCTTCTAGATTCACAGGTTGAAAGGGTGAATGAGTGTGTAATTCATCCAGAGCCAAACATTTCTCTTCAGATACGCTAGAGGAATAGTTCATAAAACACTTTACAAACATTAAAGCCTTGCAACCCTCTGAGAGGCAGGTCAGTTTTATCTCCATTTTACTGATGAGGAAACTGTACCACCGAGAGGTTAAATATCTTGCCCAAGGCCATGCAGTGACACAGCCAAGACTAGCACCCTGAAGTACTGACCCGTGTCTTCTGGGACTAACCATTACACAATCCCTAATATGGATATACTAATCAGAAAGGACAGAATCGATTTTCTCTCAAAAGAGTGCACAGTTTGAGTGGTGGGAGGGGAAAGGGAGATAATGTAGAGGGCTTGGCTACCTTCTTTTGATAATCTTCCTCAGAGCAGAGCGATATTACTTTGTACAGTGCTCTCCCCTTCCTCAGTCCTGTGTGATCTAATTCCTCTTTATCATAGACTTAATGGCTGGACAGCAGACGAGGTGGGAGTAGTTGGAAAGGGAAGAACAGACCCCTTTGTAAAGATCCCTCCATAGGCTTCAGTGACACATTCTTCACTTTCCTTCCTCTTCTTCCATCTTTCACTTCCCAGGATCAATCTGGACCGGTTCGGGCTTCAGAACTTTTCCTTTCTCCATCTAGTTTATTTTGGTCTTTTCCTGTTTATTTACAGAAGCCATCTCCAAATGCTTGTCCCCTTCCCAGGGTCAAGGTGAAAAGCTCTCCCCTGATTGAAAAACTGCAGGTAGGTGCTGGATGCTGTCAGCATGGCTGTTGTAACTCTCAGGGAATTAAATTGATAAGCCTTTAACATTGCTCCTATATTTGTACCCCTGAGGATATGTCTACACAGCAGCTGGGAAGGTACCAGTGTGGGTAGAAAGACAAGTACTAGCTCTGCTTGAGCTAAAAAGCTAAAAATAGCAGTGTGGCCACAGTGGCACAGGCTGCGGCTTGAGCTAGCCACTGAATATGCACCCAGGGGGTTGGGTGGGATAGTATTTGGGCAGCTAACCCAAGTCACCTCCCATGCCAGCCTGACCATGCTGCTATTTTCAGTACACTAGATCAAGCAGAGCTGTCTACCCAAAGCACCCTCCCAGCTGAAGGGCAGACATACCCCAAAAGCTTCTCACTTTTCTTTTATATTTCCCAAGGAACTCAACAGCTTACCCAGCATTTACTGCTCCTTGTATCTCTCAGTAGCTGGTTCATGCCAGCTCGGACAACTAACAATATGTGAGTCTCTTCACATAGTACCCTGCTAATGCCAGTTGGCACTCCTGGTATTGTGAGCTTCCTCCTAGCAGTGTCGAAATAATAGCAGCCTGGTCATAGCAGTGTCGTGCTCAACTCAAGGACACTCAACTATCTGAACTTAATAGCACTGTTCAATGGGATTCCAGAAGTGGGCGACCCCATCACAAAGCATACCCAAAGAGAATATTTCAATGGTATTCTCTTGTTAAATTTAGTGATCATTTGAAGGGCCTGAGAGTGCCCACAGCTGCAAACTTCAGGTGCTATCTGGACAAACACAGAATGATTTAAAGTTCCCTTGTTATTATTGACTGCTCTGTTCACAGCCTCTCCTGTCCAAAACTATGGGAGACATATTCACTTGGCTGGGACACTGGAAAATCTCTAATACTTCATATGACACAAGAATGGTCCTGAGATCCAGCTGTTCGGGAAGGGCAATTGTCCATCCAGAACTTCTCCACGTGGGATTGTTTGTTGACAATATCACCAGGAGAAACACAAAACCAGGAGCTCTCTCTCTTGTCAGCTGAGAGGCTATCATGTGTGTTAAGGGCAAGGGCTCCCCCATGTGGTCCACTTCACCTCTGACAGGGGGAATTTGGTTGCCAGGTAGAATAACATATATATAATCATGATGTTAAATCCGAGGGGAGATTTATTATAATGATTTATTTTTGGCAGGCCAATCTGGCATTTGCTCCAGCTGCCCTGGTGCCAGGAACATCTCCAAAAAGCCCAGGTCTGAAAGTCATACCATCTCCCTTTAGCACTCCCCCTTCAACTCCCAGCAGCCCCGGCATCCAGTCCCGTTCCAGTGAATCGGATGAGACACCAGTCAGTTTTGATCAACCACCAGAGGGCACTCACCTGAAGTTTTATAACAAGGTACAGTGTCTTCCAGGACTTCTCCAACACAGGAAGCCAAAGCCAGTTTACTGCTTTGAGTGGAACTGCAACAGTAGGTCTTACCTTCCAATTCAGTCTTCACAGGGTATGTTTGCAGCCAAATTAGGAGCTTGCTGCATCTGTTTTGAAATTCCCTCTCACTGTGATCCATTGGACTCCTTCTTTTGCCTACCTGCAAATAGAGTTCCATAGTCCATCAGATTCCAGCTGGCATCAGGTGATGAAGTGGCATGACTCACCTGCTTCAACTCAACATGAGCTGGACTGATCACAGCTTTTCAGACAACATTATGTCAAAATTAATGACCAACACTTAGTAGTGCAGTGGGTTAGTGTATTAATACTGCAGCTTGCAAGTCAAATAAACCTTGAAATTGTGCAGTGTGTTCCATGCCCACTCCTTTAATACAGAAGCATAGCCCATGAAAGACCAATCATACAACATTTAACCTAGATCTGAGCAGGACAGGCTGTATTGAATCCTGGGAACTGTAGTCTCTGTAAACCACAACTCTGTATTAAAGAAGAAGGCAGCTGGTAACTTCTCCAGTTTATGCAATTTATGTGCAGTTCTTAGTTTGCAGGCTAGCTGCCAATACAGCCTTCAACTGGAGAAGTTGGAGGCCCAAGACATAGAGTAGCAGAGGCTTCTGCAGATTAGGACTCAGATGAATAGGCAACAACGGGGAGAGAATCTGGACTGCTTGATTTCACCATTGGTCCTCAGATTACTGAGACGTGAAACTCCTTTATCCTTTCCCATCACCCCAGTGCCCAAAATAAAATGGCAGAGGTTTCCAAAGTGATTCCTCACTCATAAGTAACTATATAGCGAGTCTTGTGACCTTGTAGTCAAACTTAGTGTTTTCAGATTTGATAATGTAAACAGGAGAAAGAGCCACAGTTTAAATTGGGGTAATGATCTCTCACTATTTACTCAGAGAGACAAAGTGTCAATGAGAAGGAGAACCGGTGTCTTGAGTCACCAGCTGAGCATCCAAGTCAGTCACCCTAGCTTTCTGGGCTGACACTGCACACTGGTGTGGTTTATTTAAATTCTTCAATCTCAACTTTACCTGTTCTCAGGTGCGGACACGGGGATCACTGAAGCGCAGACCCCCCTCCAGGAAATTCCGAAAGTCTCAGTCCGACTCCGGAGATGGTGAAGATTTAAAGGCGACTGGATCATCTCAAGAAAATGGGGCCAAGGAAGAGGATGGTGATGAGGTATTCATGCCTAAGAGTCAGAAAGAGGAATTGCAGTCACCTGTGTGTGGAACAGGCCCTAAACTGATCCAGAAACAGATAGGATCCAATGAAAAGCCACCCTCAGGGAGAGGGTCCAGCAGGACAGAAAACAAAGAGGAGAGAGAAAAAGAAACAGAGGCAGTGAAACCTTGCAAGAGCCACACAGGAGATAAAGAGAAGCCGTGCGAGAGCACTCCAGGGGAGGAAGAGAGGAAGTCATCCCAGAGCACCCCAGAGGAGAAGCCATGCCCAAGTACCATGGGAGATAAAGATAAGAAGCTGTGCCAGAACACCCCAGGGGATAAGGAAGGGAGCACCCTGGGGGAAAGGGAGGATGGCAATGCCTCTGAACAGGAAAAAAGGAACAAAGAAAATGAAGAGGTGAAGAAGGAAGAAAACAGTGAGGGCAAAGACACACAGGAAACATCAGACACCCAGGAAAAGTCCTTGGAGACGGGGATGCCGCAGCTGGCAGCAGACACAGGAACTGCCAGTGAGCATCATAGTGTGATGCCGATGCAAGAACCTGGCACAGAGTAAGTGTGAAGCAGAGATGAGATAGGCTACCATGGTAATTGCTCGTAAAAGACCATAGGCTCTCACAAGTGTTTTGCCTTAAAAATAAAAAGGCATTTCCCTCTGGTGCTTGTTAAATCCCAGTACAAATCAATATCAGAGCATCTAATACAGACAATTAAAAGGCTTGGCTCCTCAGGGTGGCATGACAGTGAAAGGGACATAGGTGAAAGAAGAGAAAGAAATGCTGACCCTTGATACTTTGCTCAGCTGCCCAGTATTTTGAAAGTACATATGGCAAAAAGCATTTTTCACCCTGAGACCATTAGAGTAAACTGTCTGATTAAAAGGGACATTTCCAAACCTCTTGTTAGCACTGTCAGCCCTAACTGTGGTGCACACATACCAATTTCGTGGTCACCCACTGAACCACACAAACTAGTTACTTCTAATTCAGAAAACAGAGGTCTCTACCACTTGAGGTAAAGGAGAATTTCCACTAGCTATATTAGGGCTTACACTCATTGTACCTGGCCTTTAACCACTGGTGGCCAACATAATCCCACACTCCTAAATAGGCTCCATTCCATCCAACAGGGCAGTGGTGCCACCTGCAAATTAGCTATTACAGAGCAGAGTTACATTCATGAAAAGTCACCCCAGCAACATGGGACCCTCTGCATTCCCCATTAGGTTTCCACCTGTCCTGTTTTTTTACTGAACTATCTGAGTTTGGAGGGCTCAAATCTGTGTCTTGAAGGGCATGTTGTAGGGAGAAAAGATCCAAAATGAATTTGCATAGGAAAGCTAAAAACTGAAAAAAATTGATTCCCTGTCTTCAATCCAAGTACTGACCCAGCTTAGCTGGTGAGAACAGAGGAAATCAATCTGGAATGGTCTGGCTGCAGCTGTCCTTCAATTTTATAGGAGGAAAACTATAACCCAATTATAAGAGTTGGCCAAAAAGACACCCAGATTCCAGACTTTCCTAGACACTCCTATCAATATAAAATTGTAACATATGTTTATTTTTATAACTTTCCTTTCTCTCTTCTATCATTCGTTCTCTCTCAAAAGGATGAACCCAATCAGGACACAGGAGACTTTAATGTGAAGAGAAGCCAAACAGTCCAATTAAAGTGCAGCTACTGGAGGACTCTCGCTTGCAACAGATCAGCAGAATATTAATAACATCAGAGATGTTCACTGCTCTTACCCATAACATTCTGTAGAAATGGGAAAGAGAGACTGGAATTAAGACATCTTTTTTTTGCTGCAGGGTTCAGAATGGATGTACTGGCTGACTCTTCTTGGGGTATATTGAGCAACTTCATGGCCATGTCTGGAGATCTGCTGCACAATAGCTTGGGCATGACAAACACCACCGTTTCTGGGCCCAGTGTTCACCATTACAGCAAAGTTCCAAATTTTGTTTGCTCCCCCATGTTGGACTTTGATGCAATTCATCAGTTTTGGACATATATAAGTTGTGCCTTTTTAAATAGCTTCCTTTGAAATATTTTCAGTTTTCAAACGCAAGTAAATGAAGTTTTTAGAAGTAGGGGAAAATGATTTTCTCTCTATATATATACATATATGCTTTATGGCAGACAATGTGAATCCTAAATCTGGAGAAGATCATTTTTAAATGGTTTATACGGCATCTTTGATGAATATCTACTTGGACTAGAGTTGGGCTGGCAAATATGTATTTGAAACACCTAACAGCTAAAGATTATTTTTCTGTAGGATTTTTTTTTGTGTTTTTTTTTCCATGATGGTGAGAAGTAGCAACTGAAGTACCATATCCACAGAACACTTACAGCATCTGAAGTAATAGTGCAAGCTTTCCTCACACTACTCCATCACTGTATTCAACTGTTACTTGGAAGGATCAAGCGTAAGTCAGTTGTCATGACGTCTTTGGACTCTACTGAGACTACCAACAAGTGGCCAGTTAGAACCACTTTTAATTTTTTGTGATATAGACACTTATTTACTGCAAACTGGACTGAAATAACCTATTCATTTCATGTAAGCCAGTGAACAGCCTGTGTATGATTGAGTTTCACTTACTATGGCAGTGGTGGGCAACCTGTGGTCCACAGGTCATACCCGGCCCATTAGGATAATCCGCTGGTGGGCCGCCAGACTGTTTGTTTACATTTGCACAGCCACTCACAGCTCCCAGTGGCCATGGCTCACCTATGGCCTAGGCTGAATTTGAACTGATGAACAATCATCCAATAAAAAATTTATTTTAAAGAGCCAGGTTCTCTCCTTGGAGTGGGGGTTCTCATACTGGGGGTTGTGACACCCTCAGAGGATTGTGAGGTTATTATGAGGGGGTCATGAGCTGTCAGCCATGCGCAGGGTTGACAGCCCAAGCCCTGCCAGCCCAGCTCCATCCCCAACCCCACTCCAGCATTTAAAAGAGTGTTAAATATAAAATCGTGTTTTTTCATTTATAAGGAGGATCCCACTTAGAGGTTTGCTGTGTGAAGGGGGTCGCCAATACAAAAGGTTTGAAAACCACTGCCTTAGAGTATTTAGAGGGAGTGTTTGAAAGGACTGGATAACAGGAGAACTACTCATATACTATGGCGATGAGGCCATACAAGTGCTTGGAACTGGCATTTAGGGTTCTGTTAAAACTTTCAAAGGACTAGCTGGCTCAGAGGACTAGCTGTGGATGGGCTATGGAGACATTTTACCTCCAGATTGCATTAGATATTGATTAGTCTACATTAAATGCGTTTGGGGGAGTATCACAATCCCGTTCCTGATGGACAGGTGTCCACATCACTAAAACCACCAACACGTTATCTGACACTTGACACTGCCCCCAACCCGACAGTATCATTGAAGAGGCCAAAGACTGAAAGGGACATGGAGACTGAACTCCCTTTCATCTTTGAAGCTGTTGCCCCAGGATAGGGGGTTGACACACTGGAAGGCAGAGAGTCATGGAACCTGGCTCTGCTGCTGCCTGCACTGCACCTGCTCTGTGGATGGAGATTTATGAGGCAGAGGGTCATTCTATTCTGTGTTTGTACAGAGCCTAGCACAATAGAAACCTAAATCCATGACCTGGGGTCCTAGGCACTACAGCTATACAAGTAAATAATATCCTGTATGTCACCTTTTACCTATACTAAATTCACAAAAAGACAAATGGATTTATGTTCTAGTTAATGTCTCCTGCCTCCCATCCTCCCAGATGAAAGCACTAAGATATTGTTCATTCAAAACCAGTGAAAAGTGATTGGTGTTGCCATTTGTACCTACAAGAGGTTTCTCAGCATATGCAACCCCCACACCCTCTCTGAGCCATGTCAGCAAGTGTCATCATCTTTAAAATACATTTTAATCTCTTTGCTTGGGCTTGTATCCCAGGCAAGGCTGCAGTCATCACTGTAACATTTTTTTTCTCAGCAGATGTATCTGGACGTGTGTGATTGTGCATTACTGTATATATGAGTGTGCATGTTTAGAGAATGTGTGTGCTGGCGTAGGGGGTGGAATTTGTCCTCCCTCACCTTGAAAATATAATGGGAAAACAGAGGAAATAAAATAGTGGAGTTGAAAAGAAAAATCACTGTGTGTTTCTTCCTGAGGACCTGCAGAAACCCAAACCAGGATGGGTAGAGCTGGTGGCAGCAGACAGAATAAGGGTGGGATTACGACTAGGGGATAATGTAGTGTTAAACCATCAGATTTGAAATTTGTGGACTCCCTGGAGCCAGGTCCCAGTACTGATAGCTCTGACTCAACTACTCATCCTCTTAAAGTTCATTATGTGAAAGTCTTCAGGATGAGACCTTAAAAACATAAATCCTATCTGTGTAGCCATTAAAGATTCCATGGTAAGAACAGAGGTTTTCTTTCAGACAAAATTGCCCCTCCACACACACAATGGTGTAGCATACATTACATAGGTATGACATCACTCTCTGCTTCCATGTGGCAGACACTACTTAAAGGGGCTTTTTCTTCTGTTGTTTGTCTACAGGTCTATTATTAGTCTATGGTAACAGACAGAGTCCTAGAAGGAGAGATGGGGAGCTGTTCAGTATTGGCTTGAGGGAGTGTAGCCTTGCTGAGTAGGTGAAGACAATTTACTCCGTGGAGGACATCTTAGATCGGGGGTGGGCAAACTTTTTGGCCTGAGGGCCATATCTGGGTATGGAAATTATATGGCCGGCCATGAATGCTCACGAAATTGGAGGTCAGTGTGTGTGAGGGGATAAGGGCTCTGTCATAAACAGATAGCTAAGGGTTAATGTCTCTTTCACCTGAAGCACCTGACCAGAGGACCAATCAGGAAACCGGATTTTTTCAACTTTGGGTGGAGGGAATTTAGTCTCTGAGTCTTTGTTGTCTGCCTGCCTGCTTTCTCTGAGCTTTGGAGAAGTAGTTCTACTTTCTAATTTTCTGTTTCTAAGTGTAAGGACAAAGAGATCAGATAGTAAGTTCTATGGTTTCTTTTCTTTGGTATTTGCATGAATATAAGTGCTGGAGTGCTTTGATTTGTATTCTTTTTGAATAAGGCTGTTTATTCAATATTCTTTTAAGCTACTGACCCTGTGTTGTACCATCTTAATACAGAGAGACCACTTGTATTTTTCTTTCTTTTTATATAAAGCTTTCTTTTAAGACCTGTTGGAGTTTTCTTTACTTCAGGGAAATTGAGTCTGTACTCACCAGGGAATTGGTGGGAGGAAGAAGTCAAGGGGAGATCTGTGTGTTGGATTGCTAGCCTACTTTTGCATTCCCTCTGGGGAAATAGGAAAGTACTTTTTGTTTCCAGGATTGGGAACAGAGAGGGAGATTCACTCTGTTTGGATTCACAGAGCTTGTGTCTGTGTATCTCTCCAGGAGCACCTGGAGGGGGGAAGGGAAAAAGGATTATTTCCCTTTGTTGTGAGACTCAAGGGATTTGGGTCTTGGGGTCCCCAGGGAAGGTTTTTCAGGGGGACCAGAGTGCCCCAAAACGCTCTAATTTTTTGGGTGGTGGCAGCAGGTACCAGGTCCAAGCAGGTAACTAAGCTTGGAGGATTTCATGCTAACCCCCATATTTTGGACGCTAAGGTCCAAATCTGGGATTAGGTTATTACATGGTGGCAGCGGTGGGATATAGACAGAATCCAGAAGCCAGTAGAAATATTATATTTTTCTTTTCTCTGCTAAGTCCACAAATTTCAAATCTGATGGTTTAACACTACATTATCCCCTAGTCGTAATCCCACCCTTATTCTGTCTGCTGCCACCAGCTCTACCCATCCTGGTTTGGGTTTCTGCAGGTCCTCAGGAAGAAACACACAGTTATTTTTCTTTTTAGCAGAGAGAAACAGTTGGTTTTAAAAGGGAACCAGAGAGAATTTTTTTTTTCTGCTCTCTCTGGCAGTTTGTGGCTTGCATGTTAAGCGAGACGCCATTAAGAAACTGTTGAGGGTCTTTTGTCATGCAATAGCCCTCCCATTAGGAGGCAAGTACCAGCACTTATATGCATGCAAATAAAGTGGTTTTTCTGGTTTCCCTTCATTGAACATTAGCTAGAGAGAGAAAAGGAAAAAAGCACTGTTGCTAGGCAGACTTCAGGAGGCAACAGAACCTGCAGTTCAGAAGATAAACACCGGAGGGCACCCCAACACAAGAAAACAGGAACCATGACTTCTAAGGCAAAAATTGACGCCGAAGAACAAATCAAAGAAGCTGAACACAGGCGACAACTGGAAATAAAACAAAAAGAGATGGAGATGAAAGAAAGAGAAGAACAGATCAAAGAGGCAGCCTACCAAAGAGAACAGGCAGCCTACCAAAGAGAACAGGCAGCCAAAGAGCCAGCCAAGGAGGCAGCACACAAAAGAAAACTAGAAGAAGAAGAGGTGGCCTACCGAAGGAAACAAGCAGAAGAAGAGTTGGCCCACCGCCGAGAAATGGAAAAGCACCAAAAAGAAATGGAAAAACAACAAAAAGAAATGGAAGAGAAGGAAAAACAGAGAAAACATGAACTGGAGTTGGCAAAAGCTGGGCTGCATGTGCCAGCCAACCCTAACAACCCGGCGCCAAATATTGCTCCACAGCACAGGAAATTTCCCACCTACAAGGCAGGTGATGACACCGAGGCCTTCTTGGAAAATTTTGAAAGAGCCTGTCTTGGGTACAGCATTCCCGAAAACCAGTACATGGTAGAATTGAGGTCACACCTCAGTGGACCTTTAGCAGAGGTGGCAGCTGAAATGCCTAAGCAGCAAATGAATGACTATAAACTTTTTCAAACCAAGGCCAGATACAGGATGGGGATAACCCCAGATCATGCCCGTCGGCGCTTCAGAACCCAAAAGTGGAAACCAGAGGTGTCATTTCCCAAACACGCCTACTACATTGCAAAAAACTATGAGGCCTGGCTAACAGGAAACAACATTCAAACCTTGGAAGAACTGAACCTCCTCATAAAAATGGAGCAGTTCTTGGATGGTGTTCCTGAAGACATCACACGGTACATACAAGATGGAAAACCCAAAAATATCGTTGAGGCGGGGGAGATTGGAGCCAAATGGATGGAACTGGCAGAAAGCAAGAAAGCTACTGTCAAGGGAAACGATTACCCCAGGGGGCACACAGACCATAAACCCTACAACCGAGGACAGCCAAAGACCCCACATACCACCCAAGTAAAGCCACAGATACCCTACCCTTCAACCTCACCAGTCTCCAGTAACTCACCTCGGCCCAGTGACCCATCAGATGGAAGATGCTTTAAGTGTAATGAACTGGGACATATCAAGGCCAACTGTCCCAAGAACACCATGCGAGTGCAATTCATTACACCACCATCACACCAAAGATCCCCAGGCCCGGATGCCTCTCAAATATCCTTGGAGCGAAGGGAAAATTTGAGAGTGGGCGGAAAGAAGGTTATTGCGTGGAAAGACACGGGGGCACAAGTGTCAGCTATCCACCAATCCTTCGTTGACCCCAAATTCATCAACCCAAAGGCCAAAGTTACAATTTACCCCTTCATGTCACAAGCTGTAGACTTGCCTACAGCTCAACTGCCTGTCCAGTACAAAGGCTGGTCAGGAATGTGGACTTTTGCAGTCTATGACAATTATCCTATCCCCATGCTACTGGGGGAAGACTTGGCCAACCAGGTGAGGCGGGCCAAGAGAGTGGGAATGGTTACACGTAGCCAAACCAGGCAAGCTTCCAGACCCATTCCTGTTCCTGAGCCGTCCACAGAGGCCCCGTCTGTGTTACCAGAGACCCAGGCAGAGGTAGTGGACCTGGATTCCATGCCAACCACTGAAACAGCCACAGCACCTCCAGTCCCAGGCCCGGAACTGGAACAGCAACCAGCACCAGCAAGTGCAACCACATCTTCAAACTCAACGCCAGAGGGCGCCAGCGAGCCAAAACTGGCAGAAGCAACAGACAGCCATACCCAAAAGGCTCAGCCAGAGCCTGAAATACCCTCAGGTGCACCAGCGGAGAGCGGTTCACCAGCAACGGAAACAACCCCATCACCTACATCGCTTCCAGAGGGACCAAGCCCAAGTCCACAGTCTGAGGAAGAACTGGTGACCCCAGCCTCAAGGGAACAGTTCCAGACTGAGCAGGAAGCAAATGACAGCCTTCAGAAAGCTTGGGCGGCGGCACGGAACACCCCACCGCCTCTCAGCTCTTCTAATCGATCCCGGTTTGTTATAGACCAAGGACTTTTATACAAGAAAATTCTTTCTGGTGGACACCGGGAAGAATGGCAGCCGCAAAAACAGTTGGTGGTTCCAACTAAGTACCGGTTGAAGCTCTTAAGCTTAGCCCATGATCATCCCAGTGGCCATGCTGGGGTGAACAGAACCAAGGACCGGTTGGGGAAGTCCTTCCACTGGGAGGGGATGGGCAAGGACGTTGCCAAGTATGTCCGGTCTTGTGAGGTATGCCAAAGAGTGGGAAAGCCTCAAAACCAGGTCAAGGCCCCTCTCCAACCACTCCCCATAATTGAGGTCCCATTTCAGCGAGTAGCTGTGGATATTCTGGGCCCTTTCCCAAAAAAGACGCCCAGAGGAAAGCAGTACGTACTGTCTTTAGTGGACTTTGCTACCCAATGGCCAGAAGCAGTCGCTCTAGGCAACACCAGGGCTAACACTGTGTGCCTGGCCCTAACAGACATCTTTGCCAGGGTAGGTTGGCCCTCTGACATCCTTACAGATTCAGGGTCTAATTTCCTGGCAGGGACCATGGAAAAACTGTGGGAAACTCATGGGGTGAATCACTTGGTTGCCACCCCGTACCACCATCAAACCAATGGCCTGGTGGAAAGGTTCAATGGAACTTTGGGGGCCATGATACAAAAATTCATCAACGAATTCTCCAATAATTGGGACCTAGTGTTGCAGCAGTTGCTGTTTGCCTACAGGGCTGTACCACATCCCAGTTTAGGGTTTTCACCATTTGAACTTGTGTATGGTCACGAGGTTAAGGGGCCATTACAGTTGGTGAAGCAGCAATGGAAGGGGTTTACGCCTTCTCCAGGAACTAACATTCTGGACTTTGTAAGCAACCTACAAAGCACCCTCCGACACTCTTTAGCCCTTGCTAGAGAGAACCCAGCCAAATGCCGTTAAGTGGACTGATTAGTGTCAAAAGGCCTTTACCCAACTTAAGGCAACGCTCATGTCTAACCCTGTGCTCAGGGCCCCGGACTTTGACAAGCCATTCCTAGTAACCACAGATGCATCTGAGCGTGGTATAGCAGCGGTGCTCATGCAGGAAGCAACAAATCACAACTTCCATCCTGTCGTGTTTCTCAGCAAGAAACTGTCTAAGAGGGAAAGTCACTGGTCAGTCAGTGAAAAGGAATGCTATGCCATTGTGTACGCCCTAAAAAAGCTACGCCCATATGTTTGGGGACGGCGGTTCCAACTACAAACTGACCATGCTGCACTAAAGTGGCTTCATACTGCCAAGGGGAACAACAAGAAACTTCTTCGTTGGAGTTTAGCTCTCCAAGATTTTGATTTTGAAATTCAACACATCACAGGAGCTTCTAATAAAGTTGCTAATGCACTCTCCCGTGAGAGTTTCCCAAAATTCAGTAGTTAAAAAGTGTTCTTAAAATGTAGAAGTCTGTTAGTTATATACTTAGTAGTATATGTAAAGGTGCATGTGTTGTAGTAATCTGTTTATTTTCAAGTTCTAGAAGGAAATCGCCGCCAGTGAGGTTCCCCACTGTCTGCAATTTGGGGGGCGTGTCATAAACAGATAGCTAAGGGTTAATGTCTCTTTCACCTGAAGCACCTGACCAGAGGACCAATCAGGAAACCGGATTTTTTCAACTTTGGGTGGAGGGAATTTAGTCTCTGAGTCTTTGTTGTCTGCCTGCCTGCTTTCTCTGAGCTTTGGAGAAGTAGTTCTACTTTCTAATTTTCTGTTTCTAAGTGTAAGGACAAAGAGATCAGATAGTAAGTTCTATGGTTTCTTTTCTTTGGTATTTGCATGAATATAAGTGCTGGAGTGCTTTAATTTGTATTCTTTTTGAATAAGGCTGTTTATTCAATATTCTTTTAAGCAACTGACCCTGTGTTGTACCATCTTAATACAGAGAGACCACTTGTATTTTTCTTTCTTTTTATATAAAGCTTTCTTTTAAGACCTGTTGGAGTTTTCTTTACTTCAGGGAAATTGAGTCTGTACTCACCAGGGAATTGGTGGGAGGAAGAAGTCAAGGGGAGATCTGTGTGTTGGATTGCTAGCCTACTTTTGCATTCCCTCTGGGGAAATAGGAAAGTACTTTTTGTTTCCAGGATTGGGAACAGAGAGGGAGATTCACTCTGTTTGGATTCACAGAGCTTGTGTCTGTGTATCTCTCCAGGAGCACCTGGAGGGGGGAAGGGAAAAAGGATTATTTCCCTTTGTTGTGAGACTCAAGGGATTTGGGTCTTGGGGTCCCCAGGGAAGGTTTTTCAGGGGGACCAGAGTGCCCCAAAACGCTCTAATTTTTTGGGTGGTGGCAGCAGGTACCAGGTCCAAGCAGGTAACTAAGCTTGGAGGATTTCATGCTAACCCCCATATTTTGGACGCTAAGGTCCAAATCTGGGATTAGGTTATTACAGGCTCTACCTGGGGGTATGGGCTCTGGGGAGGGGCCAGAAATTAGGAGTTCAGGGAGTGTGAGGGGGCTCTGGGTAGGGGGTTGGGGTGCAGGGTGAACGTGAGGGCTCCGACTGGGGGTGCAGGCTCAGGGGTGGGGCTAGGCATGAGGAGTTTGGGGGGCAAAAGGGTACTTCGGAGGGCAGGAGGGGGATCAGTGCTGCAGCAGGGGGTTGGGGTGTAGGAGTAGGTCAGGTAGGCAGGCTCCGGGAGGCGCTTATCTCAAGCAACTCCCAGAAGCAGCGGCATATTCCCCCTCCAGCTCCTATGCGGAGGCACGGCCAGGTGGCTCTGCGCACTGCCCTGTCCGCAGGTCACCACCCCTGCAGCTCCCATTAGCTGTGGTTCCCAGCAAGCCCCTGACCCTGCTCCCCAGCGGGAGCTCGAGGGCCAGATTAAAAGGTCTGGTGGTTCGCAGCCAATGGGATCTGCAAAGCCAGCGCTTGGGGTGGGGGAAGTGTCCAGAGCCCCCTTACTGCCCTTATGCCTAGGAGCCAGAGGGGGCACATGCCACTGCTTCCAGGAACTGCGTAGAGCCACACCACACGGTTCCCGACCCCGCTCCCCAGGTGGAGCGCTGGAGCAGGGGAAGCCACCAACCCTGCTCCCAGGTGGGAGCTGGAGGGCTGGATTAAAATGTCTGACAGGCCACTGGACGCAGCCCATGGGCCATAATTTGCTGACCCATCTTAGATCAAATTGGGACTCTGTGTGTGAGGAGCGGGTGGAGAAAAGATATGTGTTAAAACAGGCAATCTCCCCGTCTTTTCTGGATGAGCTGAGTAGGGCTGAGCTGCAGACCTCCACATACCACCTGTGTGGAGCTGCTGGATGATATAGATAATAATTACTAGTTACACACAACCTACATTGAAAACTGTTTTATATAGAAGCAGAAGGGGCCCTGGACCATGCATTCAGACCAAGGGTGGCCACAGTGGCATCTCAAATTCTCTAGATAGAAGAGTACAGGGTCAGATCCTAAAACTCTTAATGATTGGACAGGAAAACACTGTAAGAAAATTCTGTTATTTATATAGCACCTTTGGCATGCCTGATGCTTTATAGATAAGTAGTGTAACAATACAAGTTTCTTGTCCAGAAGAACTTTAAAATTACAGAAACAAAACACAACAGAGCGGGGAAAGGAATGCAACATAAAAGTTTGGGCAGTTGTGTTCAGTTGAGGTCTTATTAGTTCTGTGGTTGTCTTCCGGTTTTACTTGTTCAAAGCGAAATGGGAGCCAGATGAAAAGCATTGGCAGCAGTTAATATCACATAGTCCTTACACTGAGGGCTTGGCTACACTGGAGAGTTGCAGCGCTGGTGAGGGGGTTACAGCACTGCAACTCAGGATGTGGCCACACTTGCAAAGCACAGCCAGCGCTGGTTGCAGCGCTGGCTGTACACCTGGTCTGCCTCGGGTGTAGCGATTCCAGGGCTGGTGATGCAGCGCTGGTCAGCAAGTGTGGACACCACCAGCGCTTTTATTGGCCTCCGGGGTATAAGGAGGTATCCCAGAATTCCTGTCCACAACAAACCAGAAGAATGGCTGAACTCCGATCTCCCCGTAGCTACTTGCTAAAAAACAAACACAGCTGCTCTGTGCTGCAGCGAGCGAGCCAGCGAAGGCAGGAGAATTGCTTTGGAATGTTCAAAGCTGTTGGCTTGAGGAGAGAGGGGGGAGGGGTAATGTTGAGCAACTGTTTATGTGGTCTGAAAGCTATTTAGGAGTGCATAATTAGCATTTAGTGAATAAGAGACAGGTGGGGGAAAGGTCAAAACTTTTAAAATGATTGAAGGTAGGCACTGTGTATCTTCCAGTCCTTAGAACTTGCAAGGCAGGGAGCTGAGAACAATGTCAGCTCCAAAAATCCACTCTCTCTGTCTCCCCCACGCTCTACCCCACCCCCCTCTTTTGAAAAGCACGTTGCAGCCACTTGAATGCTGGGATAGCTGCCCACAATGCACCACTCCCAACAGCGCTGCAAGTGCTGCAAATGTGGCCACACTCCTACCTGCCACATGGGGCCACAACAGTGGTACCCCTAACCCACCCAGCAATATCGTCAATCTATCCAACTACACACTCAGCCCAGAAGAAAAGTCTGTCCTATCTCGGGGACTCTCTTTCTGCCCTGCCACCCCCACCAACATGATACAGTTCTGTGGCGATCTGGAAGCCTACTTTCGCCGTCTCCGACTCAAAGAATACTTCCAGGACAACACTGAACAGTGCACTGATACACGGGTGCCCTCCCACCAACAGCACAAGAAAAAGAACTCCACATGGACTCCTCCTGAGGGTCGAAATGACAGCCTGGACCTATACATTGAATGCTTCCGCCGGCATGCACAGGCAGAAATCGTGGAACAACAACATCGCTTGCCTCACAACCTAAGTCGTGCAGAACGCAATGCCATCCACAGCCTCAGAAACCACCCTGACATTATCATCAAAGAGGCTGATAAAGGAGGTGCCGTTGTCATCATGAACAGGTCTGACTATCAAAAGGAGGCAGCCAGACAAGTCTCCAATACCAAATTCTACAGGCCACTTCCCTCAGATCCCACTGAGGAATACACTAAGAAACTACAGCATCTACTCAGGACACTCCCTACACTAACACCAGAAGAAATCAACATACCCCTAGAGCCCCGACCAGGGTTATTCTATCTACTACCCAAGATCCACAAACCCGGAAATCCTGGACGCCCCATCATCTCGGGCATTGGCACTCTCACTGAAGGACTATCTGAATATATGGACTCTCTACTCAGACCCTATGCCACCAGCAATCCCAGCTATCTCCGCGACACCACTGATTTCCTGAGGAAACTACATTGCATTGGTGACCTCCCAGAAAACACCATCCTAGCCACCATGCATGTAGAGGATCTCTACACAAACATCCCACACACAGATGGAATACAAGCGGTCAGGAACACTATCCCTGATGATGCCACAGCACAACTGGCTGCTGAGCTCTGTGCCTTTATACTTACACACAACTATTTCAAATTTGATGACAATATATATCTCCAGATCAGTGGCACTGCTATGGGCACCCGTATGGCCCCACAATATGCCAATATCTTCATGGCCGACCTGGAACAACGCTTCCTCAGCTCTCGTCCACTCACACCCCTTCTCTATCTACGCTACATTGATGACATCTTCATCATCTGGACCCATGGGAAGGAGACTCTGGAAAAATTCCACCATGATTTCAACAGCTTCCACCCCACCATCAACCTCAGCCTGGACCAATCTACACGGGAGGTCCACTTTCTTGACACCACGGTGCAAATAAGTGATGGTCACATTAACACCACCCTATATCGAAAACCCACCGACCGCTATGCCTACCTTCATGCCTCCAGCTTCCATCCCAGGCACATCACACGATCCATTGTCTACAGCCAAGCACTGAGGTACAACCGCATCTGCTCTAACCCCTCAGACAGAGACCAACACCTACAAAATCTCCACCAAGCATTCTCAAAACTACAATACCCGCACGAGGAAATAAGGAAACAGATCAACAGAGCCAGACGTGTACCCAGAAGCCTCCTACTGCAAGACAAACCCAAGAGAGAAACCAACAGGACTCCACTGGCCATCACATACAGCCCCCAGCTAAAACCCCTCCAACGCATCATCAAGGATCTACAACCCATCCTGGACAATGATCCCACACTTTCACAGGCCTTGGGTGGCAGGCCAATCCTTGCTCACAACCTGCCAACCTGAAACATATTCTCACCAGTAACTGCACACCACACCATAATAACTCTTGCTCAGGAACCAATCCATGCAACAAACCTCGATGCCAACTCTGCCCACATATCTACACCAGCGACACCATCACAGGACCTAACCAGATCAGCCACACCATCACTGGTTCATTCACCTGCATATCCACCAATGTAATATACGCCATCATATGCCAGCAATGCCCCTCTGCTATGTACATCAGCCAAACTGGACAGTCTCTACGGAAAAGGATAAATGGACACAAATCAGACATTAGGAATGGCAATATACAAAAACCTGTAGGAGAGCACTTCAACCTCCCTGGCCACACTATAGCAGACCTTAAGGTGGCCATCCTGCAGCAAAAAAACTTCAGGACCAGACTTCAAAGAGAAACTGCTGAGCTTCAGTTCATCTGCAAATTTGACACCATCAGCTCAGGATTGAACAAAGACTGTGAATGGCTTGCCAATTACAGAACCAGTTTCTCCTCTCTTGGTTTTCACACCTCAACTGCTAGAACAGGGCCTCATCCTCCCTGATTGAACTGACCTCGTTATCTCTAGCTTGCTTGCTAGCATATATATACCTGCCCCTGGATATTTCCATTACATGCATCTGAGGAAGTGGGTATTCACCCACGAAAGCTCATGCTCCAAAATGTCTGTTAGTCTATAAGGTGCCACAGGATTCTTTGCTGCTTGTACAGATCCAGACTAACACGGCTACCCATCTGATAAGTGAACAGTCTAGATCACATAGAAAGTCAGTGATGGAGCAGGGGCTTCAGCCCAGGGCCGCAAAGTCCCTATGTCACTTGGTAAGTGCACAGGCAGCAGGGCCACGAGGGGGCAGAGAGTGCATGGAGTTGGCAGCGTGTAGCACAACAGGGAGGCCAGGAAGCAGACAGGGCTTGGCAATGAGGAGCAAAGCGGCTCTGATGTGGCGCTAGAGGAGGCTGGGGAGGGGGGCCCCCATGACATTCCTCCAGGGCCCCCTTCCACGCCCAGCACAGGCCTAGCGCCCGACCAGACGCCTGGGCGGCTCATTGAACCTGGCCCCGCGCGCGAGCCCGGCTCGAGAGCGCTGCGCAGCCACCAGCTCTCAGCTGGCCCCGCCCCGGGGCTCTGCCTGCCTGACGCAGACTCAGGGCGGGAGGGGGCAGCTATTCAGGGAAAGGGCGGGGTGTGGAAGGGAGCAACATCCGGGTAACTACAGGGACCTTCTTGTGATGCCCTGTGGAGAAGGGCAGGCGGGACTAAACCATGGCCTCACTTTGGGGGCAGGGGGAGGTCCGAATGTCCAGACCGCAGTGTGTGTGGGGGGGGGGGGAGGCTGAAGACGGAAATAGCCTCCCCCCGGGGATGAGCTCGCCCGGCTCTGGATCCAGCCGCCGTTGGGGAACAGTGTGTGACCTCGCGATTGCGGGGCTGAGGCGTCCCCAGGGGAAAGCGCAGAGTGGGATTCCACACAAGGGACTCGCGTCCTACCATCAGGCGCCCTCCCCCACCTGAGGCCGGCTGAGCGGGCTGACAGGGTGGAGGAAAGGCGATACCATCAGGCGGGTGGAGCCTAGTGGGGAGCGGAATGGTACCTTCCAACCTGTGGGCGGAACCATCCGGTAGCCTGGCGGGGGAGGGAACCAGGCCATACTATTAGTGGTTGGCACTTTGCAGCGAGGAGGCGGGATAATAGTGAAGAGTCTGGCTGGGGAAAAAGAAGCAGGCAGCGGCTCGTTGGTCTAGGGGTATGATTCTCGCTTCGGGTGCGAGAGGTCCCGGGTTCAAATCCCGGACGAGCCCGCTACGGAGGGGGGCGCGAGCCTTTCCTTTTTGTGGGTTTGATGCCTCACCTCATTTTGTTGCGTTACAGGCACAGCGGGGCCCCGAGGGCAGTAACGGGGGGAGCCCAAGGTAAAGCGGGTGGGAGAAGGGGCAATGCAGAGGAGGGAGGGGTAACGAGTGGGTGGGAATTGCACAGAGGGAAGGGGTGACGGGGGCAATAACGGGGGTGGGGAATGTAGGGGCTCGTGCAAGCGGAGATACAAAAAATAAACACTGAGGTCAAGCTGCTTTTCAGGCTGGGGAGGGAAAAGAGAGACTCCTGTTATCCCGTTTGTAAAGACTCGGGAGCTGTGACAGGGAGCAACGGGGATGGGCGCACAGAAGTGCAAGACAAATAGGCATGGGGGCGAGCGGGGTTATATGGAGAATAAGTAGGGGCACAGGTGAGCGGTGACATGTATTCCCTTCTGCCTGCCTGCTTCCCGCTCCCCCTTGGACTCTCGGCTTAGTCCCCCCCGCCCCCGTCATGCCAGTATCGTGAAAGGATTGAGCAGTGTTATTAGGGGACGAAGAAGAGGCGGCTGTATGGGGGTGCTGGTGGGGAAAGTGGGGCTCATCACAGCGCGTGTGGAGGAGGAGCGGGGGCTCATGAATCAGTGAGACTAATCGGTTCCCTCGCCGGAGTTTTATTCAAATTCATGCACTGTCAGTGCAGAGAGCAAGAGAGTCATATTTTTAGTTGCAAATGCTTCCCCATTTCTTTTATTGTAATGTATAAATGTACCCTTCAGTAAAAACAATGTCAAATGATCACAGAACTATTTGAGTATTGGGACGGAAAAAAAACAGGGCTCGTCCGGGATTTGAACCCGGGACCTCTCGCACCCTAAGCGAGAATCATACCCCTAGACCAACGAGCCACTTCGAGAGCTGTTTTCCTGCTACAACAAAGGAAGCTAATGTTGGGTCAGTCATAGCCAGGTAGCTGTTTCTCATTAGAGAGTTGTTTAGCTAGCTTTATTCTGCCCCCATTCGGCTTCTTCCACCAAGGATTGTTCTTTACCCCTTCATTTCTTATTAGGTTTTTTTAATTAGAGTCAAATTAATTAATTATACGAACAATTCTGTTATTTTTAGTAGAGATAATAATGTACATATACCCGCAGAGACTCTTTCATCAAGCCTGAGTGCCAGTGCGTGATCCCTTTTCATCCTTCACATCTGCAGGAGCTGCCTTCTCCTTAAGTAAAATTCACCACTGTGCAGTGACCCAGTACAAGATCTATGGACCATTTGAGAGCTCAAAATTAAGAAGGAATAAAAGCCCACAAATAACAGGCTGTTATGTCAATGTCAAGCAGCAAAGTCTCCACTCCTTGTTTTATGATAGACAAATATTTAGTAAGTATGGTCCCAACCCTGCAAGCCCAGCCACACAAATGGATCCCTCCAACAGTGAGGATCCGCACTGACTCCAGTGGGATGCTGCATGGACATAGATATCTGCTTTTATTCAAAGATCTCTTGGGCACTATACACCTATCTGCTTGTTATATTTACAAAGAACCAATCACCATAGCATCCAGCTGCTGAAGTACAGTTATATAAGAGAGTCAGGACTCAGAACAAAAATGGGCTCTGCTCCTACTGTCTTATGAGAAAATTATCTTAGCACTGTTATTATGGGTCCTTTCCAAAAGATAAGGCTTTTTAGTGAGCTCTAAAGATGGTCTGACTAGGGTACATTCTGATCTCAGTTTCACCTACAATAGTCTATTACTATGATCTCTCAGCCTTGGCTTATGCTAGGGAATGATCTAAGGGAAGCACTATGTTTTTCTACAATGTAGGCTGCAGCTGTGCTCATTTTCATACAGAGGATATTTTAATTGAACTGGAACACCATTCTTGGACCTGTAGTTTCTTTGGAAAGGACCACTCCAAGGCAGTGAATTGGTGTACTGTATGGTGGACCATGCAATATAAGAACCATATTGCTTGGACTGAGACTGAGCAATTCCATGCTGGGACCTGTAGACTTCTCAGGCAGCTCTGTTTGGATCAAAATAAACCTTTCCAGCGCATCATCAAGGATCTACAACCTATCCTGAAGGACGATCCCTCACTCTCACAGACCTTCGGAGACAGGCCAGTCCTTGCTTCAGACAGCCCCCCATCCTGAAGCAAATACTCACCAGTAACTACACACCACACAACAGAAAAACTAACCCAGGAACCAACCCCTGCAACAAACGCTGAATGCTCCATCCTGCTGCCCATTTGAGCAATCATGGAAGCACAGATCAAGATGAGATATTGTACACTAAGACTTGTAGTTTCTGCAATGGACATGATGTGCACAAAACAAAACCACCAGCATGCTCTATGGGACATTCTAAGAAGTTTGTTCCGGCACCTCCTCTTTTGACACTTCAGTCTTTTATGAGTACCTCATTTTTATTACCTGAAAAGAATAGGTCCAGAGTAGGCCTCATCCAAATATACTTGAAGAGTGATGCAGTCACAACTCACAGGGTGAGCTAAGACTTTAAGTGGTTTGGGGCTCAGCTGCTCCTGAGGCTTAGCCCACTTCCCCAAGTGAAAGGAATGAGCATAGGAGTCACATGACAAGGAGAAGCGTGTAACTAAATCAGGCTTGCTGGGATAAAAAAGAGGCAGGCTATTTAGGAGGAAGATTAGATGGGAGTGCTCTGTTAAGCGGGAGGCTACTAGCTAAAAAAAGGGGCTGGTGAGGCAGCAAGGCTGAGCATATTGGCAGAAGCTCTAGGAAGTAAAGATAGGACAGTTTATGTTATGGGGCAGATATAACTGTTTAGCATCCCAGGATGGGAACTTGTGGTAGAGGGTAGGTGTGGGTTCCCTTATGATCTTCCTTGTGCAGAGGTACAGCTAATTGCTCCTGTCAACAGGGAGGAGAAGAGACTGACAGGACCAAGAGGGTTGGATGCTGGACCCAGATGAAAGGCTGTTTGTCAACGGGACAAATAATTTGAGCAATGGTTATGTATAGCAAGAGAGGATGGGAGAAATGTTGTTGTTGTTTGTATTTCTGTTTGGACTCTAATTCTGAAAGGGGTAGACTTTTGGGACTTATCTGGTGTGATCTAACTGTACTGGGGGCTGGAGAATCATCTGAGAAGGAAAGCTGAGGTGTATAATACTAACTAAAAATCAGACTAGGTAAGCCTCTGCAGTAGTCTTATCCTCGGGTATGTCTACACTATGGGATTATTCCAATTTTACATAAACCGGTTTTGTAAAACAGATTGTATAATGTCGAGTGCACGCGGCCACACTAAGCACATTAATTCGGCGGTGTGCATCCATGTACCGAGGCTAGAGTCGATTTCAAGAGTGTTGCACTGTGCGTAGCTATCCCGTAGCTATCCCATAGTTCCCACAGTCTCCCCTGCCCCTTGGAATTCTGGGTTGATATCCCAGTGCCTGATGGGGGAAAAAACATTGTTGCGGGTGGTACAGCCTCACCCCTCCCTCCGTGAAAGCAGCAGACAACTGTTTCATGCCTTTTTTCCTGGGTGAACTGTGCAAACACCATAGCACAGCAAGCATGGACCCTACTCAGATCAAGACCGCAATCGTGGACATTGTAAACACCTTGCGCATTCTCGTGCAGTCTATGCTGAACCAGGACCTGCAAAGCCAGGCGAGGAGGAGGCGGCTACGGCAGCGCAGCGACGAGAGTGATGAGAACATGGACACAGAATTCTCTCAAACCACAGGCCCCTGCGCTTTGGAGATCCTGCTGGTAATGGGGCAAGTTCTAGCCATTGAACACCAATTTTGGGCCCAGGAAAGAAGCACAGAGTGGTGAGACTGCATAGTTTTGCAGGTTTGGGACGATTCGCAGTGGCTGCGAAACTTTCGCATGCGTAAGGGCACTTTCATGGAACTTTGACTTGCTTTCCCCTGCCCTGAAACACCAGAATACCAAGATGAGAGCAGCCCTCACAGTTGAGAAGCGAGTGGCGATAGCCCTCTGGAAGCTTGCAACGCCAGACAGCTACCGGTCAGTCGGGAATTAATTTGGAGTGGGAAAATCTACTGTGGGGGCTGCTGTCATGCAAGTAGCCAAGCAATCATTAAGCTGCTGCTACGAAAGGTTGTGACTCTGGGAAACGTGCAGGTCATAGTGGATGGCTTTGCTGCAATGGGATTCCCTAACTGTGGTGGGGGGGCGATAGATGGAACCCATATCCCTATCTTGGCACCAGAGCACCAAGGCACCAGTACGTAAACCGCAAGGGGTACTTTTCAATGGTGCTGCAAGCACTGGTGGATCACAAGGGACGTTTCACCAACATCCATGTGGGATGGCCAGGAAGGGTTCATGATGCTCGTGTCTTCAGGAACACTACTCTGTTTAAACGGCTGCAGCAAGGGAATTACTTCCCAGACCAGAAAATAACAGTTGAGGATGTTGACATGCCTATAGGTATTCTAGGGGACCCAGCCTACCCCTTGACGCCATGGCTCATGAAGCCATACACAGGCAGCCTAGACAGTAGTGAGGAGTTGTTCAACTACAGGCTGAGAAAGTGTGGAATGGTGGTAGAATGTGCATTTGGCCGTCTAAAGGCGTGCTGGCGCACATTACTGACTTGCTCAGACCTCAGCCAAACCAATGTCCCCATTGTTATTGCTGCTTGCTGTGTGCTCCAGAATCTCTGTGAGAGTAAGGGGGAGACCTTTATGGCGGGGTAGGAGGCTGAGGCAAATCACCTGGCTGCTGATTATGCACAGCCAGACACCAGGGCGATTAGAAGAGCACACCAGGAAGTGGTGCGCATCAGAGAAGCTTTGAAAAGGAGTTTCATCACGGGCCAGGGTACGGTGTGATTGCTGTGTTTGTTTCCCCTCGATTGACTCATTCCCTGTAAGCAACCCACCCTCCCCCTTCAATTACAGCTTGCTTAAGGAAATAAAGTCACTATCGTTTAAAAATCATGTATTCTTTATTAAGTCATTATAAAAAGAGAGAAAGAACTGACAAGGTAGCCCAGGTGTGGTTTGGGAGGAGGACAGGAGGGAAGGAAGAGGCCACTAAAGAAACTGCAAAGTAATGACAGCCTTTTGGTTGGGCTGTCCACAGGGGTGGAGTGGGCAGGTGCACGAAGCCTTCCCCCACGCATTCTTACACGTCTGGGTGAGGAAGATATGGAACATGATGAGGGGTGAAGGTGGTTACACAGGGGCTGCAGCAGCACTCTGTGACCCTGCTGCTGTTCCTGAAGCTCCACTAGACATCAAAGGATGTCAGTTTGATCATGCAGCAGACCCACCGTTGCATCCCGCCACCGCTGATCTTCCTGCGGCCACCTCTCATCTCGAGTGTCCCTCCTCTCCTCACGTTCACTGGCATCTTTCCTGTAATTTGATACCACGTCCTTCCACTCATTCAGATGACCTCTTTCATTGCGGGCCACTTCCATGATTTCCGAGAACATTTTGTCTCGTGTCTTTTTTTTCCGCCACCTTATCTGAGATAGCCTTCGGGATGGAGTAGGGAGGCTTGAAAAATTTGCAGCTGCATGAGGGAGGGAAAAAAGGGAGAGAAGATACATTTTACAGAACAATGCTTATACTCTTTCACGGTGAACAACACTATTCACCTTACATAGCACATGTGATTTCACTACAAGGTCGCATTTTGCATCTTAATAGTGAGTGCCTGCGGTTCTGGTGTTAGAGATCTCACAGATGCAGGTCCGGACAGCATAATGCAGCTTGCATGCGGCCATGGTAAGCCATTGTCTTTCGGCTTCTGCAGCCTTCATATACACAGTGCCCTCCTTTCCCAAATACCAAGCAAATCCCGTTCTGTGCTGCTTCTTTCCTGTTAACATGCAGCAGCAGAAACCACCCCCCCATCCAATTCTCTGGGATGATCACTTTACCCCTTCCCTCCCCTCACCATGTGGCAGGTTTCATGGAAGATCACTGCTAAACACCCCCCTTGCCACCCCACTGCGTGGCTGGTAGCAGGGAAGATCCCTGCTAGCCAAATGCGAAAAAGCTCAGCGCCATTCTTCCACTCCTCCCCTCCCCCTGCTTGGCTACCTGCAAGGAAGGATTTCTTTTAAGCAACAGGCAAACAGCCCAGTAGGAATGGCCATCTCTGTCCCCTTAATTAAATTCCTGAATTTCAACCTGGTTACCATGAACGATATCACTCTCCTGAGGATAACACAGCGAGATAAAGAACGGATGTTGCTTGAATGCCAGCAATCTCCGGGACCATACGCAGCTAGGCTTTGTCATGCAATGATACCAGATTACTTGCTACATGCATGGCGTGGTCAAGTGTCCTACCATGGAGGGCGGAATAAGGCTACCCTGCCCAGAAACCTTCTGCAAAGGCTTTTGGAGTACCTCCAGGAGAGCTTCATGGAGATGTCCCTGGAGGATTTCCGCTCCATCCCCAGACATGTTAACAGACTTTTCCAATAACTGTACTGGCCACGAATGCATCCCAAGTCCTCAGGGCAAATTAATAATTAAAAAAAGCTTGCTTTTAAACCATGTTTTATCTTTACAAAGGTACACTCACCAGAGGTCGCTTCCATGGCTTCATTGTCTGGGCTAGTGGCTTGGGAGGGCTGGGAGGGTAATTCCGTCTGGCTGAGAAAAAGCTCCTGGCTGTTGGGGAGAATGGAGTGCTGTGTGCTTGCTGCAAGCTCGTCCTCCTCATCTTCCATGTCCACAGAATCCTCAGCCATGGCTGAGATTACCACCCCCACCTCGGAATCCACGGACAGAGGTGGGGAACTGGTGATGGACCCCCCTAGAATTGCATGCAGCTCAGCGAAGAAGCGGCATGTTTTCAGCCCTGCCCCGGACCTTCCGCTTGCTTCTTTGGTTTTCTGGTAGGCTTGTCTGAGCTCCTTAACTTTCTGGTAGGCTTGTCTGAGCTCCTTAACTTTCCTTAACTCCACTGAGTCCCTGGTGTGGCCTTTCTCCATCATAGCCTTGGACATTTTTTCAAATGTTTTTTCATTTCGTCTTTTGGAACGGAGTTCTGTTAGCACAGAATCCTCTCCCCATATAGCGATCAGATCCAGTACCTCCCGTGTGGTCCATGCTGGAGCTCTTTTTCAATTCTCAGGAGACTGCATTGTTACCTGTGCTGATGAGCTCTGCGTGGTCACCTGTGCTGGTGAGCTCTCCACGCTGGCCAAACAGGAAATGAAATTCAAAAGTTTGCGGGGCTTTTCCTGTCTACCTGGCCAGTGCATCCAAGTTCAGATTGCTTTCCAGAGCAGTTACAGTGGTGTACTGTGGGATACCACCCAGAGGCCAATACCGTCGATTTACGGCCATGCTAACCCTAATCCGACATGGCAATACCAATTTCAGTGCTACTTCTCTCGTCGGAGAGGAGTACAGAAATCGGTTTAAAGAGCCTTTTATATCAATATAAAGGGCCTCGTTGTGTGGACAGGTGCAGGGTTAAATCGGTTTAACGCTACTAAATTTGGTTTAAACGCGTAGTGTAGACCAGGTCCTCAACTGCTTCCTTAACTTCATGGGAATGCAGGGCCTCCCTAGAAGACAGGGGAGGTCATTTTCCTGTCTGATAAACTTTAAAAACATGTTTGATGCAAGATGCACCCAGCAATTAATTTTAAAATTGCTACAGAGTGGAATAACATACAACATGGTTAAATTTGTGCTTCAGCTTTTTAAGTATTAAATAGAATGCAGCCCTCCCCACCCCCACCAGATTTTCAAAAAAGATGGGAATAAAAGTGGGATGTAACTATACCTTCCTCTTCAGTGTATATAACAGCAGCCTAGTACCTTGACTGCAGTAATCTCCTAATCTAAATCTTCCATGAAACTACCCCCAAGTCTGCAAAAGAACCAATATTTACTAGAAACCTGCTTCAAAACATAGGCTGTGCAGGTCAACTAGGCAAAGACAATGATCTTTAGGAGAAAAAGCTATGCCAACCAAAATAATTCAACTTTGTTGAAAGAAATGGGAAAACACACTGAACTACCCATACTCAAATGCATAGAGGAAAATCAAACTAGGAAATGGAAGCATTATAAGAAAAAGCCTCTGAAGGGCCAAAATTCAATTGCTGTGTTTGTAAAACCCTGATTACAGACCCTGTCAGCAACTTTTTACAGAGACCCAAAGCTTGGTTTGAGCCGGGGGGGGGGGGGGGGGCTAGCCCACTGAGAACAATATTAGCTAAAAGAAGCTGAACAAACAAAAGACGATCTTGCTTTTTACTGAGATAAGCGTGGTCAGCAAAACTCCAGCTGGGGAGCAGTAATTGGTATCTTTATCAGAATCTACAGACATACCAAAGTATTGAAAGTAGCCTCTATGTCCACTCCTTCTGCAGGAAAAGATAACCAATACCCTCCCTACATACCAACCTTGAGTTCATTGAGAGGCTTAAGCATGTCAGTAGGAGATATGACATCCTCCCTTCTAATTGGTGCACCCCTCCCTCCCAGATGCCAGTGTTAGCCTTTAGAAACACAATGGGGCAACCTGAAAAACAATTTCTATTGCCATGTACTTTTCAATGTCTTTTTGTTTTAACCCCCAGGAATATACCTGTTGGACAACCAGAAGAGCTACCTCATTCTTATGGACCCCAAATCAGAATTCAACATATGTATTTTATAATTATACACTTTATACATTGTTTAATTGAAAACACCTGTGTACTAATAGTATGTTATATGTTAACCTGAAACCTTGGGTGGAGCCATTATGTAATCTTTTAGACTACTGATTTACTGTGCTTATCTTGTCTTGCTGCTAGACCTATCCAGGGGCTCAGAACCTCCCACCCATGAAAATTCCCTCTACCCATGAAAATTCTATATAATCTATTGTAATCAATTGCTTGGCTGTGTCTCTGAGCTTAATAAGCAAAGTGACACTTGGCCAGTGCTGTGTGTAATAAATCCACGTGCTTGATTCTACATGGTGTCCATTTTGTTCCTTCAGTCTCAGAGAACTTCTATTTTCCTAATCCACCAATCCTACTACTAGTATTATCTGAAAGCATAATCCAACCCATGTTATTAGATGGGAGTGAAGAGTGGGGACTAACCTTCCCAGCTGCCACACCTGCTGGAACACATCATCTTCAATTCTGCAAGCATACAAACTAACTGAATTGTGAACACAGAGCAGCAGTGGGACACTTTCCTGCTAATCAGTATTCCCAGATAAAAATTACATTAACACTGAGATAAAATTGAGAGTATACTAAGTAATTTAGGATGAAAAACATTACAAAGGTATCTATCCTTAAAATATGCATTATAAATCCTAGAATAAGGTTAAACTTAAGAGAAATGTAAACAAAGTTTTGGAAATGCACAGTTAAAGCATCCAAATAAACTTGATTCTGTCCTGTAGTGATGCCAATAATCAAAAACTAATCCCACCTGAAAACGTAATTCTATCCTCTCCCCAACATCTGTCAGGCTCTTGCCTCATGAAATTGAGCAAAATGTTATAGTCCTGTATCTTATCAATATACACCTAAACCAGGTCCAGATTTCACCCAACCCAAACAGAACTCTCATTTGTGTGATCTTCAGGAAAACTATATGGTCTGATAGTTAATCTCGCCAGTGAAGAAGCTGTTATCTGTGAAAACAAGCCAGGCTACTGAGGTAGCACTATGGCTGCTCTGCAGTTTCCTAGTGTCAGATTGGCTAGGGAGGGTACAAGTGTGTGTGAAGAGCTAGTATTCCTTCATCCTGACAGTTCATGACCTGCTACTAATTTGTTATTGTTTTAAGACCTAAATAAGGAATAACACTAAAACCTGAATGCAGGTGGTCAGTGTGATGCAGGCTGGAGTGCAGCAGGATGTGTGAAAAGGACAGAGACTGGTACATAGTGGGGTGTGTGTGTACTGGGGCAGTTTTGCTCAGCCTGAGGCTGACAAAAAAAGTAATTAAGATTGTTAAAATAAATGTGAAGAATGGTATTTGTTCTCTGTGTTTTGAGCCAGTAATCTCTTCTCAGCAACAGTGAGGGCTAGAAGCATTAAAAATAAGGAGCTAAGGGGCTTGTATAATCACATGACTCCAGAAATTGGGGCTTTAAGAACCACACCCATTAAGTGTGGGCAGGGCTGGTGGCTTGGCCCGGGAAGCTGAAGGGTGGGCGCACAGAGGTAGGGTGACCAAATGTCCTGATTTTATTGGGGGCAATCCTGACATCTGGGCCTTTGTTTTATGTACAGACCTGTTACCCCCATCCACTGTCCCCTTCTTTTTTACACTTCCTCTCTGGTCACCCTGCCCTGAGGTGGCACTGGGGCCGGGTGCGGAGCAGCCCGTCCCACGGGTAATGGCCGGGGCGCCATAAGCCACAGCCCGCCAGGAACGGGCCCAGCAAGGAGCGATCCCCCTACATCTCGCTCAGTGTCATGTGTTCCCGACAGGGGCGGGGCCAAGGCAATTCGCCTACCCTTTCTGGTAGGGCGCTCTTCCAGTGAGTGACAAACCAACTCGCCAATCACGCACCCACACTGGACACAAGGGGCGGTGCCAGAGGGGGGCGGAGAGCGGGGGAAGTGTGCGCGATTGACGGCTCCTCCGTCCCATCATCTGGCGGGAGCCCCTTTCCCCGCCCACCGTCCGGCCCTAAGGGGCGGGGCTGCGCCAGGGGCTGGGATAATGGGGGCACGGGGCGGCGACGGCAGGAAAATGGCAGCGGCAGCAGCGGGCGGCAGCGCGGGGTGGCGAGTGGCTCCGGCGCTGACGCTGGCCGCAGCCGCTCTGGGCTTCCGTGAGTGCGGGGGGGGGGCAGCCGGGGGTGGGGCTGAGGTCTCCCGGGGCGCGGCGCCCGGGGAGCCCTGGGCGGGGCGGCGCCCGGGCTGGAGTCTGGAGCCCCTCAAAGCTCCGCTCTCGGGGGCTGCTGGACGGGGCGCCCGTGGGGCAATGTGCGGGGCGTTGGAGCAGTGCAGGGAAGGGAGGGGTCAGAGCTGTACAGCGGGGGATGTTGGTCAGCTTCATCTCCCTCCCCAAATTCCCCTACCCACGTGCTCTCCTGTCTTCCCCACACACTCCGTGCTAGTTCCTCCGCTGTTCCTGCCTCCTCTTTCCAGCTCCTCAACATGCAGGTGCTATGGGGAAGACAGGCTCTCCCCGGCTGCCTGGGGTTGGCTGCAGTGACCAGATTTGAACGCTCTCCAAGGAGGGGTGGTTGTTTGAAAATATACGTGTCGCTTGCGGCCTTGGACGATATGCCACCCCTGGACCTGTGGGCGGCGGCAGCAGAAGCAGCAAGCCCTTGAGGAGCCTGGTCCCCCAGGCTGTGCTGTCTGACTGGGGCCCCCATTACCTGTAGGGACTGGACTGGTGGTCCCCAGCTGGAAGAAGGGGGTAAAGCATTGGGGGTTCAGCCAAGAACTAAATTCCGTGTTGTCGCAGCTGCTTTGGAAATGAGGCACCCAAATCTGGGGTCTGAATTGCTTTACACCACTGGGAACAGAGTAGAGGGGCAGCTGTAAGGTTAGCAACCTAACCTGGTCTGGAAGGAAGCTTCTGCTGGGTACAGGCTATCCTGCCAATTCTCCTCCATACATGTAGCTGTTTCATAGGCATTTCCAAGTGTCCAGTCACTCAGAGACAATTCTGTGATATTAAGGGGACATGCAGGAGAAACTACTTTTAATGCTTTCTTTATTAGCAAGCATTAGGCTAATAACAATGGCCCTACTGGGTCAGTCCAAGGTCCTGCTTCTGACAGTGGCCAATGCCAGGTGCTTCAGAGGGAATGAACAGAACAGGTAATAATCAAGTGATCCATTCCCTGTCACTCATAATCATAGTTTCTAAAATCTGATGCATTTGTGTCTTCAGGATGCCCCAGGACAGATTCTGTGTGTCAGGCATTTTTTGTAGAATGCTGAGAATTTATGGTGCAGTCAGTGAGGGGGTGGTCACTAGGAGTGGTACTTAAGAAAATTATAGTGACAATGCAGGTTTTTGCTTTCTGGTCTGTCCTAAGGTTGTGGCAGTTATGAAGTAAAATGATTTTTCCTTCCCATATTCAAAATATGGTACATGACAAAGTAGGTCTCATGCTTGTCTTCTAGACAATTAATATCTTCAGTGTACACCAAAATTCCCCAATCAGTGACCTAGCACTGCTGCAACCCCATGGTGGGAGAACTTCTGAAAATGCTTAGCATAGATAAGGCCTCAGCTGCAGACAAGTGGTGGAATATCTCTTGGTTAATTGTAGCTATGTGCTTGGTTTGGATGACAAAGCAATCGGCCTGAAAAAACTAACTTCTACAGAAGATGAACTTACTCTGAGCCATATGCAGTCTTCAGGGCTCGCTTTCACTCTGAATACATGCAGCAGACTTACAGCCCCAGGTTGTTTTGACTATCTCTATTTGAACCACAACTCATCACCATGGTAGCTAAGTGTCTGGAGGCTGCCTCAGTTTAAAACATTATAATCTGTCTTTAATAGAACTGACATTATAGGCTGTTTTCCAAGCCTGCTATTTGAGGTGATCCAACTTCCTCTCAGATTAAATTCGGATCTAATGGCAACAACACACTCTGGAGTCACTGTTATCAACTTCTCCGTTGTGTAATACTCTGAAGCTCACTCTTTTGGAAGTGAGGAGAAGGTTGGGGTGACAAAGATTCCAGTCTGTATGACTGGCTGTGCACCTCTATCGCAGGCTCAGTAACAAGAATCTTGTTACACAGATCGTTCACCTGAAATGCTGTAGGAGTTAATAGCTTTGGTAATGTTGTAAGTCAAACAATTCATATGTATTTCGTTGATGATTTATTTAGGACTCCTGCTGAAGTGAGCCAGGGAATGGTAACATTATGCCTTATAGAATTAGGTCGGAGGTGGGCAAACTACAGACTGTGGGCCACATTGGGACCATCCTGCCTGGCCCTTGAGCTCCCAGCTGGGGAGGCTAGCCCCTGGCCCCTCCCCTGCTATCCCCCTTCCTCTGGCTCCTGTAGGGGAGCCTAGCTGCCAGATATTGTGCTCTGAGAGGCATGTTAAGAGGGTGGGGAGCAGGGGGATTGGATAAAGGACAGCGGGCTTGGGAGGCAGGCTAGGGGACAGGGGGCAGTTGGATAGGTGTGGAAGTCCCAGGGGCCTGTGAGGGGGCAGGGGTGTGGATAGGGGGCATGGCAGTCAGGGAGCAGGGAGGTTGGATGGGTACAGGGACTCTGAGTGGGGCAGTCAGAGATGGGGGTGAGGGCCTGACTATCTGGGAAGGCTGTGCCTCCCCAAAAAGTTTACCCACTCTGAATTAGGTGTGCACTTACACTAAACTTTTGGCTATGTGTGTGCGCACCCCCGCCCCGCTTCATCATGAGTGGAGTTGAATTTGGTGTTTTGTTCCCGTTACAGCAGAGATTCAGAGTGTGGTGGGGAGAAGAGAGATGTGAATGAAGCAGGAACCTCTCTCAAGGTTAAATTCTCAAACTGGCAGTGGAAGTTGGAGCACTAACTACAAGGGAGTTTTGTACTAAATATTGTCTCCCACCAGCTGCACTACAGGAAGCATCTGTTGGCATGGAACACCCCATAGCAAAAGCCACAAGAAAGGGGAAACAGAATCCAGCCAATGTGTCCATGCTATAAACTTGATGTGATATCTACACAATCCATCACCATAGGGATGATTGTGCCTTCTTGGTTCTCTCGCGTAATTCTTGAGGTGTTATTAGTTCATCCCATGTTGCTTGCTCTTTGCTGGTCCTTGAAGACCGCTCTTGACTTTCATTTTTCCTTTTTCTCTTCCCCACCCCAAACAGTCAGAGTATCAGCACTTGATGTGAAGACACCAGAGGAGCTCTTTGTGGAGAATGGGACGGAAGCAAGACTTCCATGCACATTTTCATCGGGAGAGGTGATCGGCAGCTTAGCGTCCATCTCTTGGAGCTTCCAACCAGAGGGAGCAACAACCCCTATATCAGTAAGAGCCCTTTGTCTGGGTTGATCCTGCTGTTTGAGGCAGGCCTGGGAGGGGGAAATCTTAAGTATATTTAAGAAAGAACTCTGTTGGGTGGCTGCCGCACAGGCAACTTAGGGGAACGAGGAGCTGATAGGGGGCTGCCGGTCCACCTTGGTTCGAAGTCCCCACCACTAGCTCCAACAGATTGCTCTTTCTGCAACAGTGGACAAACCAGGTGGCTGCCAAACAATGTTATAAGGGAGCATTGCGCAGCTTTAAATGAGCATGTTCCCTAATTGATCAGCAACGTAACAACACAGCAATGTTAAACGGGACGACTTTAAGTGAGGAGTTACTGTACTGCCTATCGAGGGGGTGGATTTACTGTAGTGACAGGAAAAACCCCTTCAGTCATTGTAGCAAGTGCCTGTGCTATAGTGGCCTCGCTGTAGTGTGCTGCTGTAGTGCTTGTGCTTGTAGCGTATACATACACTCTAAACTCTTTTTGAGCGTGCCTCAGAAAGGTGCCCAGTTAGGTAACAAGGAAAGTTAGAGCAAGGAGGAAGCGCTGGAGCAGCGGGGAGGAGTGCATTGGATTTGGAAGGGTACAAAGTGAGGGCCCTGCCCCTGTGTCATCTTTTTGCCCCTTGGAGCTGTGCACTGGGCCAGCATATCCTGGACAGCAGACCTTATTGATGTAAAGAATTCAGGCACAAAGTTTGAAAACCCAGTTTGACTAGAGCTTTGAAGAACTGGGTTTCCTAAAGAGACTTTCTATCATCCCTCAACAAATAAGGGATAGACATGTTCTGGGATGGGGAACAGGGAATGAGCATATGCAGTGCATGTGGGTAGGGACTGCATCACCACTTTCCTGCCTCCATCTGGTACATGCACTCTTCACAGCCTCACCATCTCCTATCCCCCCCCGCCAGTCTCTGCAAGCTCACCAGGGGTGTGGAGTGCAAGGGAGCAGGTGAAGCAGCTTGGGGGGGTGTTTGCATTTGAAGTAGTATATGTGGGAGTGCCTCGGGGACTTGGAGCCTAGGGTTTGTGGGGGTGGTTGGCAATAGATGTGTTGGAGTGAATGTTGGAAGAGATGGAGCAGTGTCAGAGCCGTGTGGGAGGGAGGGGGCAATGTGAGGGGGGTTGGAGTAGTGCAGGGAAAGGACGGGTCAGAGCTGTACAGCGGGGGATGTTGGTCAGCTTCATCTCCCTCCCCAAATTCCCCTATATAGATGCTCTCCTGTCTTCTCCCACACACTCCATGCTAGTTCCTCCACAGTTTCTGCCTCTTCTTTCAAGCTCCTGCTCTGCTGACACCTGCCTCTTCATGGTGAGGTGGCCTGTGCTGGAGAAGCAGAACTGGAGATGATGCAGGGGCAGTGAAATGACATGCATGCAGCCAGTGCATTTTGTTATAATCTTGCCCAGGACCAGAAGCAGTGGAAGGGGCTTGCTGAGCTATGCTAGGTGGGAATGTTGAAAAATTATTTACTTAAAATATTCCCCAAACTTCAGTAACACAGTTAAAGTTTCCCGTGGTGTCTTCTGCCCTTCCAGAATGTGGAGCATGGCTAAATTTAAACTTCTGAAAACCAAGAAATGAAGAGTTAGGTGTATACCATCCCAGCAATGTAGTTTCAACTCAACTCCCCTTGAGCGATGCCTGAATACACACATACTAGCCCTGTACCAGGCCTAACAGCCCTGCAGTGATCATGTGTTCTATAGCATCTAAGTCTAACATCTTCTCTTTCCTACAGTAGACCTCTAATTTAGAGCAGGCATAGCATACAAGCTGTGCTGATTCTACACAGATTATGCCAGATTTGCTACCACCCTTTGGCCTGAGGACTTTTTCAGAGATGGTGCCTTCTCTTACCTCTCACCAGGCCTTGGACTATAATCATGCATATTGCCAGAGTTCTGACAGTCCCCATGGCAAGACCCCTGTGCACCTCTGCTGGCACAAACTACAGACGTGAATGCTGAAATGCGGTATGCCTGATATCAGAAAATAGATGTCTTCCACCTGCTCAGCTACACCTAACACAGTGAATGCAGCTGGAGTGCTGGCAGATAAATGCAGATTCAAATCTTGAGTACAGCGCAAGTAATGACAACTTTATGTAGTCATTCATGTCTGCTAATGGCACCAACCATAGTGAACCATTCCCAATGGCTATTCTTAGCTGCAGGGCACAGAACTAAGGTTGCATTGCAGGTGCAGTGTGCTACTTATATCCTGGTTTTTGGAGAATTTAGTCAATTTCCAGGTTCTGGAAATGCATGGGCAACCGTAACTCTTAGGTTTTAGACATTTTAGTGTCATCGTTAAGTTGACTACTTTGCACATATTTGTACTTAATTCATATTCTAATTCAGAGATGTTCAGACAGCAACATTGTCTGTCTTCCATATTTGAATAGTCAGATTTCATGTTACACTAACAAAACCTGCCATCTTAAATTAACTTTTTTTAAAATGTAGGGAAGGAAATCCCTTCACCGTCACACACCGTTTCATGCTTAGCTCCCTTCCCCTTCCTCCATCACATAGACAATGTTAACCTTCACATAGCTGAACATGCAAGTATTTAATACTCATCTTGTAGCAGCATCTAGATGCCTCAATCAGCATAGTGGCCTCACTGTGCTAGGTGATATATGAACACATTATTATGGTAAGGATTGTCATAGGCAGTGGTTCACAGTTTTTTTTCCAGTAAGGAACACCAGGGTTATTTTCCATCTACCTGGGAGGTGGAATTCCCCTCTTGTTTCATTACAAGAAGGGCACAGTGGTTGTGACCTATAACACCTATGTGTGAACCCTTCTCTAGCATTGCAACACCCAGATTGAGACTTGTTGGCCTAAAAAAATAACTTTGCGGTGGGCTTGAATGCTAAGTCATAGTGTGGCTACTTGAATGTGTGATTAGTGGAGCGACAGCATGCTTGCTACAATCTGCAAAGTTAGAAATTGCAGGTCTCTGGAGGGATTCCAACTCCTACCTCCGAATGTGGTATTGGAAAGGGCCCAGCAGATCTGGAGATATTATCTTAGTGAAGGAGGGGTGTAAGCTTTGCAATATTCTGACATGGATGTTCTACATGCTCTCCTCCCTGGCTGCAGTTCTTCTATTACTCTCAAGGGAATGCGTTCCCTGGGAAGGAGGCACCATTTAAGAACAGAATCAGTTGGACTGGAGACCTTAACAAGAAAGATGCCTCTGTCAGCATAGCAAATGTGCAGTTCCGGGACAACGGCACTTACTTCTGCGATGTCAAGAACCCACCTGACATAGTTGTCAAGCCAGGAGAAATCCGACTTAGAGTCGTGCAGAGAGGTACCTCCCCTCATTAACTCTTCTTTTCCTTAGGTGTAATCCTGGGCCTGTGAGAGACTGTTGATTTTTATCTCTAGTTTCCAAAGCCCCAACAGCCACTCTCAGGATTTATTATCAAAGTTAATTTTTAAACACTAAAAATACTAGTCTTAACTAGTTTCTCTTACTCCGGCCACAGTATTCCCTAATTGTAACTTTTCGCATGCTGTAAAGTCTGCAAACAAATCCCATCTATCTTGCATGACCGTCATAGTCAACAGGCTGCTGAAGGGATGAAGTGGGGTGTGAGCTTGGTGACATCATGCAGGGAGACTAACACTTTTGTCTATCTTTGGTGAAATAGATGCTTGGTTCCATGCTGTTTAAATTTCAGATGATAGAAGTCACTCCTCTCCTAACAGGAACTAAACATGCAGGGATTTCGAAGGGGTCTTATGAAGACCTGTGGATTCTCTGTATGTTAAGGCTATTACTGCTCTTAGAGCACAAGACAGTAAAAATCAAACTGTTAAAACTTCCTCAATAGTTATTATAAGAAACTGTGTCAAGCGTTTAACAGGTTTACAATCATTTTCGTCCAAAATGAAACACTCACTACAAACTGAGCTAATCTCTGTTTAGAGAAACATTATGAAGTAATATAATTAAATCTCTCATTTTAGCAGGGTGTTTGTATTACAAGTGACACAAAAGGGTTTATGTGTCTCTGTGCTACACCAAGGCTTCCATGCAGCCAAGAACCTATTTCCCTTTTCTGGTTCAACCACGTCCTAATGGGTGCTTGTGACTTTGGAGATGTAAAATTGATGTGGGAGGCAACTATTGAATTTATCCTGATGAAATCATGGAGTGAAATCCTTTTATTTCATTAAATAAATTAAGGCTGGAAGAAGTCAAGAGTTCGCTTTCCTCTCTGAGACACAGGAATAAGACAAACTTTGGGTGTAGGGAGTAATTAGAACAAATTGTGAAGTAGGATGGGTGTTTGTTTTCCAAAAGCTCATCACTACTTCAAGGATTTAGAATAATTTGTAATGCGAAGCATTTTGTCACAGTTCAGGACAACTACACCTATATTTTCCCCCTATGGTCCACCAAGAACATCCACTCTGAGGTTTTCTGGCTCCCTAGCTGTCACCTCTCTTGGGTAGAGACAGGTATCTCACTTCTTGCTGACAAGGGTATTTCCGTGATGCACAGTTCCCTGCCTACACTGTGAATTCCCCAGCAGGTCAGACTATCTCAGCAGTCTTGCTTTGCTTTTCTCCTCAGAGGCTGTAAACAGCTTATAACTGTGAGCACTTAAGCTATGACACAGTTTTTTGTAAGCAAGCTCATTTATTCGTAAGGTAAAATCATTACAGAGAGAACATTAAAAACCTCCATGTATGC
Source organism: Gopherus flavomarginatus (assembly GCF_025201925.1). NCBI lineage: Eukaryota > Metazoa > Chordata > Testudines > Testudinidae > Gopherus > Gopherus flavomarginatus. Next base: position 178,655,186 of record NC_066617.1, on the reverse strand, counting down.
TAATAAGCTTACTAGAAATCACCCCAATGCTGACAAGGGCTCTGTAGGAATCAGTCTTTCAAATTCCAGTCTTTCATCAGCAGGTTTTTGTGGGTAAGTTTATAACTTAGCTCAGAACCAGCACACACATGAATCTGAGTCTCTTTTTTATAAAAGTTATGCCTCTCATCCTGTCTTCATGTAACAGGTGTTGAGCAGACTAAGGTCCCCTCCTCAGGGTGAAGTTTCTAAAGGCTGAGTTCTTGCATAACTGGAAGGGGTACATAGGCATATACCTATTCCTGTCTTGCACAATGTTTCATATAGTTAGGGCCCTACCAAATTTGTGGTCCATTTTGGTCAATTGCACAGTCATAGGATTTTAAAAATCATAAATTCCATGATTTCAGATATTTAATTCTGAAATTTCAGTGTTTTTGACTGTAGGGGTCCTGACCCAAAAAGGAGTTTGGGGGTGGGTGGGTCTCAATGTTGTTAGAGGGGTTACAGTACTGTAACCCTTCCTTCTTCGTTGCTGGTGGTGCTGATGCCTTCAGAACTCGGTGGCTGGAGGGTGGCTGCTGGCTGGCCGGGAGCCCAGATCTGAAGGCAGAGTTGCTGCCAGTAGCAGCGCAGAAGTAAGGATGGTATGGTATTGCCACCTTTACTTCTGTGCTGCTTGCTGCTGGTGGGGTGCTGTCTTCAAAGCTGAGCACCTAGCCAACAGCCACCACTCTGGCTGCCCAGCTGTAAATGCAGTGCAGAAATAAGGGTGGCAATACCATGACACTTCTTCTTCCCTCTTCCCCAGATAACCTTGCAACCCCTTTTGGGTCAGGACTCCCAGTTTGGGAAACACTGGTGTCCCCCTTGAAATCTGTATAATATAGGGTAAAAGCACACACAAGACCAGCTTTCATGGTCCGTGACAAGTTTTTCATGGTCATGAATTTGGTGTAAGCCTACATATAGTCCTTTGAAATGCATAACGCTTCTCAGGGTTTACGTTAGTCCTGGTTCTCCCTCCACCCCTGAGACATCACAGTTCCATAATAGATAAATACTTGCATTTGTAATACTGTGAACTCCTAAAAGATGTTGCAGGAAATTGCCACATCTGTCACAGTGCTGTCTGTATCCTTGGGGAATAAGGAGGAAAGTTAGGTACACTGACCTGTGCTAAAAAAAAATTGCCATTGTAATTTTCTGGCAGGCTTGTAACACCACACATCAATCCTCAGCATTGCTAGCTCCAGTGCACACGTGTTCACACCACTTCTGGAATTACCTTTGCTCCGAGCAAGGCTGATGTCCGTTACCAGTGCAGAGTTAGCATAGGCAGCAAGGGTGGATTATGTAGCTGGGTTGGTTTACTTGGTTGTCCCAACGGTATCACACAATGCTCCTGACCAGCCTTTGCTGGCCTCTTTTACAGCTGAGAGCACCTTCCCTGTCATGTCAAGTTGGCTGCATGGTTTTGTCTTGTACTTAGTCCCTGCCCCAAAGATCTTTATAATCTGTCTTGTTTTTTTGTTTGTATTGTGCCTAGACATAAAGTTTGGGTCTGTAGCAAGACCACCTAGGTGCTATAGTAATATAAATACTGTTTATAACAAGTTTCCTGGAGTGTCACTCTGGAGCCTATATTGTCTGAGTCAATGTGAAGCAGTGGAAACAGCTATAAATATGGGTGAGAACTATCGCCTGGTTGAACAGTCTGCTGGGTTGTATGGTATGTTACTGTCCAATTTAAGTTCTCAGCCACTTTTTACTTTAATTACACCCATGTGGTGTACAGCTGCAGTAAGGCACATGTCTATGCCATGCCAAGAGTCCTAGACCATTGTACCTTCAGAGATAACTCAACCAATTACCACCCTTGGTCTACAGATAATCTGGATGGAACAATTTCATTGGTTGTATTAGGGAGACTGCACAAATGGTGTATTACCTGGCCAAACTGCCACCCCCATAAATCTTCCAGCACAATAGCATATGCAATAGCTGCAAACACACCCAGCCCCTCCCTGCAGCACACACCCCTCTTTCTCCACCAGCAGAAATCCACCCAACTTTCCCAGCACAGCATGACGACCAATGCATCCTCCCCTCCCCCAATATGACCACCACGCAATTAAATCCAAACATCACTCTGAAACCTAGAGTGTCTGAATCAGTGTGAGGTGATGGAAATGGGTGCAAATATGACTTGAGAGAACACTTTTTGTTCAGAATATCACCAGTTTCACTCATCACTGGAATTCAGACATTTTTGGCTTTTTATGCACAACTTTATGAATTACACCTGTGCAAGTCCATGGGCATTCATCTACTACTAGTAGTGCTGCTCTTGGTTCTGCCTGGCCACTGAGCACCTCATCTGATACTAGGCAAGCTGGATAGCAGCCTAGGCAGTGCCTGCGTGTTCTCTTGCCCATCCCTACAATACAAATATCACCAGCCCTCATGATATCCGTTTCCCCAGATCAACAAGCGTAGTGAGGACAGATCAATATGGAATTAATTAATGATGGCATTGATACGCATATCTATGATTATAGACCATATCTGTACACAAGATTCACAGGTTCAAGGGTCAGTTTTTGGGGTAGCTAAATTAGTGCAAACCCCTCTGGGCTCTGGATTTGAGAGAGCTTATATCAATTTAGCTTAGTTTAGTAAATTAAGTGGAGTTTATACCAGTTTAACTAAGTCACTTTTACAAAAACACACTTATTTAAATCAGAGTAACTGCTTATGCAGACAAGGCCTTTATTTCCTTTCTCCAGGGCCGGCTCCAGGGGTTTTGCTGCCCCAAGCAGCCCAAAAAAAGTAAAATAAAAATCTGCGATCGTGATCTGCGGCAATTCAGCGGGAGGTCCTTCGCTCTGAGCGGGAGTGAGGGACCCTCTGCCGAATAGCTGGACCTGCCGCCCTTCTCCGGAGTGGCTGCCCCAAGCACCTGCTTGTTAACCTGGTGCCTGGAGCCGGCCCTGCCTTTGTCTCCTGTAAGGTACTCAGTAATTCAAAATCTATATAAAATAGATCAGTTAGATAGCTTATAGTAATTTTTTTAAAGATCTAATAAAAGCTCTTAAGCTACCTAAATTGGATTCCTTCAAGTTTGATAGTTTTGTTGCCATGGCAACCTTAAACAAAAAGAGAGATCTTCACTAAGAACATATATGTATCTGATCACTAACAGAGGTATTACAATTTTTTTGTGATAAATTGAATATAAAGCAAAACCTTTGAAGAAGCACTAGACAGTGAATGCCTGTGTGGTCACAGAGTAGTCATCTGGTAAACAGTTACACAAACAGCTTAGTGTACAAAAGCAATTTCAAGTTTACACCTGGAATTAAGAATAATCAGGAGCTGAGACAAAGGTGTGCAGTTCTTTGTTATTTCAGTAACTACTTCATCCTGCAACAGTTGAATCTTATATTATTGCTTGTAGACTAGGGTTATCGGGGAGCTGAACCATATTGTTCTGCCTGCGAGTGAGCATAATCTCCAAGGGTGTTTGGTTTAGAGACGAGCCTGTCATTGGGAGACTATAAACGGGAGCTGTCTTTGTTCCTGAGATGCATGCAGTTATGTTGCTGCAGCGTTCAAGTCTGTAATATCTGATCTTCAGTGAGGTTACAACTTTGGAGATTATGCTGTATTGTATGCTCTAGTGCTGGCTGGCTGTTATGTAATTTGGGGGTTACTACTTCCTCCTGACCTTAACATTGTTCTATCAAAGCATCAGGGTCTGTGGCTAGTGAGACTAAACTATCCATTGTGGGGTGGCTTTGTGATGTGGTCAACTGGGAATCTTAGTTTGGACCTGAGGAGACAAAGTCCATTTATGAACTAACTGGAGAAACCTGGCTTCTGTTCCAGGAGTGAAAGATTATTAATGTTCAGGTGTACAACAGATTCTCCGATAGTAAAACTCCTGCTTCATAAGTGTGGGCTGAAAGAGGGAGATAAGGCTTTTCTTCACCACGCTTCTGTGGGCTATTCATGTAAAACTGTGGCTTCTTGGCATAAACGGGTCAGTGCTTACTCCTTCCTACACTAATGTTGAGGGCATCTTGCTTGCTTTTTGCATGAAAGGGAGATTTGTTCTGTGATTTGGACTTGGAGCAATGGATTGTTTTCTGTTATCTTAATATCCACTCCATTAGAGGAAAAAAACTGCATGCAGCACTGCAGCTATGTATTCACTTCACTGAATTTCCTGAAGATCTCTTGTGTGTTCAGAATAAACATTTGGTAGTAGGTACCCAAGGAAAGGACTATTTCTTGGCCTGTAGTTAAATTATATGTAGGGGAGAAGGGAAGCTCTGAAGCAACCTCTTGTTGAAAATCCACTTCCCTTAGAGCGCTGTTTCTGTGCTGTTCTGTTTGTTTGATACAAGGGTTGTGATGACAAGGCAGTCCAGTAATGCCCAGCCTCCCCTGGCCTCTTAAACAAGGTTGTTCTGTAGGAGAATAAATAACTAGCACTCCCAGAGCTCTCTACAGACCAACTTCTATAGAAGATGAACTTACTCTGAGCCATATGCAGTCTTCAGGACTCGCTTTCACTCTGAATACATGCGGTAGACTTACTGCCCCAGGTTGTTTTGACTGTCCGTATTTAAACCACAACTCATCACCATGGTAGCTAAGTGTCTGGAGGCTGCCTCTGTTTAAAACATTATAATCTGTCTTTAATAGAACTGACATTATAGGCTGTTTTCCAAGCATGCTATTTGAGGTGATGCAACTTCCTTTCAGATTAAATTCAGATCTAATGGCACTAACACACACCAGAGTCGCTGTTACCAACTTCTCCGTTGTGTAATACTCTGAAGCTCACTCTTTTGGAAGTGAGGAGAAGGATGGGATGACAAAGATTCTAGTCTGTATGTCTGGCTGTGCACCTCTATCACAGGCTCAGTAACAAGAAATCTTGTTACACAGATCGTTCACCTGAAATGCTGTAGGAGTTAATAGCTTTGGTAATGTTGTAAGTCAAAGAATTCATATGTAGTTTGTTGATTTATTTAGGACTCCTGCTGAAGTGAGCCAGGGAATGATAACATTATGCCTTTATAGAGTTAGGTCAGAGGTGGGCAAACTATGGCCCGCGGGACTATCCTGCCCGGCCCTTCAGCTCCCAGCCAGGGATGCTAGCCACCGGCCCCTTCCCTGTTGTCCCCCTCCCCTGCAGCCTTAGCTCGCTGTGCTGCCAGCTCTCTTGGCAGTGGGGCTGCGAGCTCCTGCCGGGCATCATGGTTGCATGGCTGGCTCTGGCCGGGGGGCACGGCTGCCAGACATGCTGCTCTGAGCAGCATGGAAAGGGAGCGGCAGAGCTGGATAAGGGACAGAGGGTGGGGGGGGGGCAGTTTAGGGGACAAGGCGCAGGAGGTGGTTGGATGGGGCGGAGGGGGCAGTTGGATAGGCGCAGAAGTCCCATGGGGGCTTGTCAGGGGGCAGGGGTGTGGATAGGGGTCAGGGCAGTCAGGACAGGTAGGAGGGGAGTTTAGATGGGGGTTGGAGTCTGGGGGGTGGTGATTAGGAGCAGGGGATCCTGGGAGGCAGAGGTCAGGGGACAAGGAGCGGGAGGGTTGGATCGGTCAGGGGTTCTGAAGGGGACGGATAAGGGGCAGGGGCCAGGCTGTTTGGGGAGGCACAGCCTTCCCTACCCAGCCCTCTGTACACTTTTGGAACCCCGATGTGGCCCTCAGGCCAGAAAGTTTGCGTACCCCTGAATTAGGTAGTGCACTTAGCCAGAAGGTTAGTGGGTTTTTTTGTTTTTTTGGTACATTTAGTTTGTTTTTCCCTGCTTCATCATAAGTGGAGTTGAATTTGGTGTTTTGTTCCAATTGCAGCAGAGATTCAGAGTGCTGTGCGGAGCAGAGAATGTGAACCAAGCAGGAAACAGATTAGCAGCAGGCCCAAAACCTTTCTCAAGGGTAACTTCTCAAAAATTGCCAGTGGAAGTTGGAGCACTAAATACGAGGGAGTTTTGTACTATAACATTGTCTCCCACCAGCTGCACTACGGGAAGCATCTGTTGGCATGGAACACCCCATAGCAAACACCACAAGAAAGGGGAAGCAGGATCCAGCCAATGTGTCCATGCTATAAACTTGATGTGATATCTGCACAATCCATCACCATAGGGGTGATGCTGTCTTCTTGGTTCTCTTGTGTAGTTCTTGAGGTGGTGCCAGTTCATCCCATGTTGCTTGTTTTTTGCTGGTCCTTGAAGACAGCTCTTGACTTTTTTTCCATTTTTCCTTTTCCCTGCCCCCAAACAGTCATAGTATCGGTAGTTGATGTGAAGACGCCAGAGGAGCTCTTTGTGGAGCATGGGACGGAAGCAAGACTTCCATGCACATTTTCATCTTCAGAGGTGATCAGCTGTGCAACGTCCGTCTCCTGGAGCGTCCAACCAGAGGGAGCAACAACCCCTATATCAGTAAGAGCCCTTTGTCTGGGTTGACCCTGCTGTTTGGGGCAGGGTTGTGGGGGCAGAAATCTTGGGTATGTTTAAGAAAGAACTAGTTGGGGTCAGTTTAGTTTTTCAAGTATTATTGTAGTGCAGGTCCCACTCCATGTTGCTGCTCCTTTACCCATCCCTCACATAAGCTTTTGTTTATAGCTTAGCTTGAAATGTCACTAAATGCTTGTACAAAGTGTCCATCCTGTGTTTAACATTGGTTCTCTTCTTGCTGCCATGTAGCTTGGTTTGGAAAAGGCCCAGGTGGTGGTATCTTCTGCAGACGGGTTAAAGTATGTTTATACTACAGCTGGGAATGAGCTGCCCAGCTCATTGAATGAGCTAGTGGGGCATGATCGAGCATACTAAAAGTAGCTTTATGGACACTGTGGCTCTGGCAGAGACTTGGGCGAGCCACCTGAACTGAAACCTAAGTGGTCAGGTGGGCTAGAGAAGGTGAGCTGCAACATCCACACAGCTATTTCTAGCACACTAGCTTGAGCCCTGGAACTGAGCGTCTGTGTTACCTGGGCTAGGGGGCTTGCTCCCAGCTGCAGTGTAGATGTACCGTTCGGCTTGGTCCACACCTAAAAATTTGGTTGACCTAGATATGTTGCATGGTGCTGTGAAAAATTTCACTCCCTATGTGACAGAGTTAGGTCAACTTAATCCCCATGCATGGTGACAGGTTTCAGAGTGGTAGCCGTGTTATTCTGTATCAGCAAAAACAACGAGGAGTCCTTGTAGCACCTTAGAGAGTAACAAATTTATTTGTCAAGTATCAGAGGGGTAGATGTGTTAATCTGGGTCTGTAAAAGCAGCAAAGAGTCCTGTGGCACCTTATAGATTAACAGACGTTTTGGAGCATGTGCATGCATCCGACGAAGTGGGTATTCACCCACGAAAGCTCATGCTCCAAAACGTCTTACGCTCTAAGGTGCCACAGGACTCTTTGCTGCTTTTACAAATTTAGTTTTACATAAGGGTTCATGCAGCCTAGCTACCACGCTTTGGCCTGAGGATTTTTTTCAGAGATCGTGCCTTTACTTGCTTCTCACCAGACCTTGGGGACTATAATCATGCATATTGCCAGAGTTCTGACAGTCCCCATGGTAAGACCCCCCCCCATGCACCTCTGCTGGCACAAACTACAGAACTGAGTGCTGAAATGAGGTATGCCTCCTCTCAGCAGACATCTGTCTTCTACCTGCTCAGCTACACCTAACACAGTGAATGCAGCTGGAGTGCTGCCAGATAAATGCAGATTCAAATCTTGAGTACAGCATAAGTAATGACACCTTTATGTAGTCCTTTACGTCTGCTAATGGCACCAACTGCACTGAACCATTCCTAGTGGCCGTTCTTAGCTGCTAGGCACAGAACTAAGATTGCATTGCAGGTGCAGTGTGCTACTTAACTTATTTCCTGGTTTTTGGAGAATTACGTTTTGTCAATCTCCAGGTTCTGGAAACGCTTGGGCAACCTTAACTTAAAAACCTTGGGTTTTTAGACATTTTAGTATCATTATTAAGTTGGTTACTTTGCACATATTTGTACTTCAAACAGCAATATTAAAATATGATTTAATATCTCTGAATTATGTCTTCCATATTTGAATAGTTAGATTTCATGTTACCTGCCATCTTAAATTAACTCTGTAAAAAATGTAGGGAAGGAAACCCCTTCGCTGCCACACACCAGCCAAAACCATTTCAGGCTTAGCTCCCTTCCCCTTCCTCCATCACATAGACAATGTTAACCTTTACGTAGCTGAACGTGCAAGTATTTAATACTCATCTTGCATTGTAGCAGCATCTAGATGCCTCAATCAGCATTGTGGCCTCACTGTGCTAGGTGATGTATGAACACATTATTATGGTAAGGATTGTCTTAGGCAATGGTTGACAACTTTTTCTAGTAAGAAACCCCAGGGTCATTTCCCATCTACCTGGAAAGTGGAATCCCCATCTTCTTTCAATACAACAAGGACACAGTGGTTGTGATCTGTGACACCTATGTGTGAACCCTTTTCTCGCATTGCAACACCTAGATTGAGACTTCTTGGTCTAAAAACAACTTTGCGGTGGGCTTGAAGGCTAAATCATAGTGTGGTTACTTGAATGTGTGATTAGTGGAGCGACATCATGCTTGCTACAATCTGCAAAGCTAGAAGTAGCTGGCCTCTGGAGGGATTTCTACTCCTACCTCCTAATGTGGGTATTGGAAAGGGCCCAGCAGAACTGGAGAGATTATTTTAGGGTTCGTCTACACTACCCGCCGGATGGGTGGGTAGCGTTCGATCTGTTGGGTATCGATTTACTGCGTGTAGTGTAGACACAATAAATCGATCCCCAATTGCTCTCCTGTCGACTGCTGAACTCCAGCTCAGCAAGAGGCGGAAACAAAGTCGACGGGGGAGCCGCGGCAATCGACCCCGCGCTGTGAAGACGCAAGATATGTCGACTTCAGCTACTGTATTCTCGTAGCTGAAGTTGCGTACCTTAGGTCCATCCTCCCCGCCTCTCCTCCCCCCTCCAGTGTAGACCAGGCCTAAGTGAAGGAGGGTGTAAGCTTTGCAGTGTTCTGACGTGGATGTTCTTGCATGCTCTCCTCCCTGGCTGCAGTTCTTCTATTACTCTCAAGGGAACGCGTACCTTCGGAAGGACACACCATTTAAGAACAGAATCAGTTGGACTGGAGACCTTAACAAGAAAGATGCATCTGTCAGCATAGCAAACGTGCAGTTCCAGGACAACGGCACTTACTTCTGTGATGTCAAGAACCCACCCGACATAGTTTTCATGCCAGTAGAAATCCGACTTAGAGTCATGCAGAGAGGTACCTCCCCTCACTAACTCTTCTTTTCTTTAGATGCCGTTCTGGGTCTGGGACAGACTTGGTTTTTATCTGTAATCTCCAAAGCCCAAAGGGCCACTCACAGGATTTGTTATCAAAGTTAATTTTTAAACACTGAAGATACCAGTCTTAAGCAGTTTTCTTTACTCCATCCACAGTGTGATGTTGCACTGTATAGGATTTTATAAAAATATGCTGATGAGTGTGAATATAATGTAACTGGAATATGCTTCATGCGAAAGGTCGCTTGTAAAGTATTATTACAAAGCTTATAATCTGAGTGTGATCATCCATTTGTATAAAGAACCAACTTACCCCTGCCCTATAATAACACATTAAAAAGCCTGCGTGTCAGCATAACAAGCATAGCAACAGTTGGCCTTTTCCCAAAAAAGGAAACTAAACACCGGACACCAAGTCCCAAGGGGCCTTACGAGGCAGGCCAGCTTAACCACAAGTAGAGTAACTGTTAGACTGTAAGTAGGGTAACTGATGTCAGGGTCTCCTGACAATCACAAAATCATCCTTAAGGAAGTAAAAACTAAGAACTTGCACTTTTATATTTGTTATCCTACCATATAAGGGTATTGCCAGTTGCTTTTCAGAAATGTTTGTCATATAATTGCCAAATAAGGTTATAATGTATGTATAAGCACTTATGCTAATTTGTGGTTTTAGGCTTTATAAGCTGTGCCAAAAATCAGTTCGGGAGAGCAGCTTAACCCTTGCTAGGGGACATGCTGTCTCTCCATGTGTGCACGCATGTATCGATGATTTCTCAATAAAGGAGCCTAGGGCTGTCTGATCAATCAACTGGGTGGTGGTCTTTTCCCCGACACACTGAAGATACCAGCAGTCTTAAGCAGTTTTCTTTACTCCATCCACAGTGTGATGGTACACTCTATAGGATTTTATAAAAAATATGCTGATGAGTGTGAATATAATGTAACTGGAATATGCTTCATACGAAAGGTCTCTTGTAAAGTATTACAAAGCTTATAATCTGAGTGTGATCATCCTATTTGTATAAATGTCACTTGTGTTTGAAACTAGAAATATGTAATATAACTCTGAGGGCCTATTGTAATTATGCAAAGTGTGGGCCATTAAAGGCGGTTTGGAATCTTGATGGCTCCCATCAACCAGGACAACTGACTGTGGATGGCTCTGTTTGCTTGTAGGCCTTCATGTGAGTCAGACTGGGAGAAATGAAGGCTTGGGGGTTTCACAGGACATGTGATCATATCACCTCGTACTGAAATCCATCTTAAACCTGGTGCTTTTCCATTTAGAAGGAGCAGGGGGACCCAGAGAGACACAAGATTCCCACCTTGTGCCAAAGCTATATAAGGCGGTGGAACAGAACAAAGGGGGCTGCAATCATGAAAAATTCCCCAGCTACCACCTGGGCTGGAAGAAGGTCTGTACGGGGAAAGGATTGTGCCAAGACTAGGAAGGCATCTAGTCTGTGATAGAAGCTTATTGAAACATCTCTGGGGGTGAGATTCTATCTGTATTCAGTTTTTACTGGATTAGGCTTAGACTTGTTTCATTTTGCATGGTAATTCACTTTGTTCTGTCTGTTATCACTTGGAACCACTTAAATCCTACTTTTTGTATTTAATTAATAAGTAGAAAGTGATTTTATTAACCCAGAGTATGTATTAATACCTGTGGAGGGCAAACAGCTGTGCATATCTCTCTATCAGCGTTATAGAGGGTGAGTTTACCCTCTATAAGATTTATACAGGGTAAAATGGATTTTTTTGGAGTTTGGACCCCATTGGGAGTTGGGCATCTGAGTGTTGGAGACAGGAACACTTCTTAATCTGTTTTCAGTTAAGCCTGCAGCGTTTAGGGGCTGGGGCTGGGTTTGCAGCAGGCTAGTGTATCTGTCTCAAACCAGACAGGGCACTGAAGTCCCAAGCTGGCAGGGAAAGTGGGCTCAGAGGTAGTCTCAACAGATCAGGTGGCAGTCCTCCAAGGGGATTTCTGTGGTCCAACCTGTCTCTCACAGTATTCCCAAATCCTAATTTTTCCCATGCCCTAAAATCTGTAATCAAATCCCATCTCTTTTGCATGACTGTCATAGTCAACAGGCTGCTGAAGGGATGAGGTGGGGTGTGGGCTGGATGACATCATGCAGGGAAGCTAACATTTTGTCTGTCTTCGTGTTGGTGAAATAGATGCTTGGTTCCATGCTGTTTAAACTTCAGATGATGGAAGTCACTCCTCTCAGAACAGGAACTAAACATGCAGGCATTTTGAAGGGGTCTAGTGAAGACTTATGGATTGTCTGTATGTTAAGGCTGTTACCGCTCGGAGAGCACAAGAAAGTAGAACTCATCCAACTGTTAAAACTTCCTAAATAGTTATTAGAAGAAACGGTGTCAAGAATTTAACAGGTTTACAATCATTTTCATCTAAAATAAAACTAACCATTCTAAACTGAGCTAATCTCTGTTTAGAGAAACATTATGAAGTAATATAATTAAATCTCTCACTTTAGCAGGGTGTTATATTGCAGGTGACAAAAAGGGGTTTTATGTATCTCTCTCTGAGCTACTCTAAGACTTCCATGCAGCTAAGAACCCACTTCCCCTTTTGGGTTCAAACTAGTTCCTAATGTGTGCTTGTGACTTTGGACATGCAAAATTGATGGGAGAGACAACTATTGAATTGATCCTGATGAAATAATGGAGCGAAATCCTTTAGTTCATTAAATAAATTAAGGCTGGAAGAAGTCAAGAGTTTGCTTTGCTCTCTAGGTCACAGGAATAAAAGACAAACTTTGGTTGTGGGGAGTAATTGGAACAAATTGTGACGTCGGATGGGTATTTGTTTTCCAGAAGCTCATAACTACTTCAGGGATTCAGCATAATTTGTAATGCAAAGTGTTTGTCACAGTTCAAGGCAACTACTCCTGTATTTTTTTTCCCCCATGGTCTACCAAGAACATCGACTCCGAGGTTTTCGGGCTCCCTAGCTGTCACCTCTCTTGGGCAGAGATAGGCATCTCACTTCTTGCTGACTGAGGTATTTCCATAGTGTACAGTTCCCTGCCTACACTGTGTATTCTCTAGCCAATCAAACTGCCTCAGCACGTCTCCTTTGCTTTTCTCCTCAGACGCTGTAAACAACTTAAGTGCCTACAGTTATAAACTGTGACACAGCTTTTTGTAAGCAAGCACATTTATTCGTAAGGTGAAAGCATTACAGAGAATATATATACCTAAATGTATGCTAATAAACTTAACAGAAATCACCCCAATGCTGACAAGGGCTCTGTAGGAGTCAGTCTTTCAAACCCCATCAACGGGATTTTGCAGCTCTTCTTAGTGCTGTCCCTGTGGGTGCTCCACTCTGGGTGATGGTACGTCCTGGTGTCATTGATCAGAGATCTTCGGTAGCAGAGAGAGGTCGGGATGCATGTGCTCAGCAGCTGTCTCACATCGTTGTTAGGGTCTGCCTGATCGTGCACATCCTGCACCCCCCTCAGTTTCTTCTCAACTGTCCTCAGCTGAAGTTGGGACTCGAGGTAGTGCTCATCTCTTCCCTGGTTACTGTAGGAAATAAGTAGAGAAAAACAGAAATAGTTAGCTAGCCATTTCCCAGTTCTGCCTTTCCTTTAGCATAGTTTGTTAGTTTAACTTGAGGGGGAAAAGAAAATTTTAATCTCTTGTTGAAACTTCCCTGGCTGCTCATACTTTCATTATGCTGGTGTCTCCAGGCTTTAAGAAATGTGGCTCCTGCAAGGAGTCTGTGCTGCGATCTGACGGGCACTCACTCTGTGTCAAATGCCTCAGTGAGACGCACGTTCCTGTGAAGTATCTCCACTGTACTAACTTAAAAACTAGAGCTTGCCGTTACAGAGACTTGCGGCTAAAATGCTTTTCATGGAGACAGCTCTTCAGCCGCCTATGGAGAAGGGCAGTAAACTCTCTCCCTCATGCTCCCCTGCCAAGTCAGAACTGGCTCTTGCATTCTGTCTTGACAGAACTAAACCATTTTGTAAATCCCCTAGGCTATTTGTTTCTACTACTGAGAGATCAAAGGGTGATGCTATCTCTAAGCAAAGACTCTCCAAGTGGATCTTGGACTGCATCAGATCCTGCTATCAGACCCAGAATGTTCAACCACCAGAGTGTGTTAGAACTCATTCTACTAGAGCAACGTCAACATCCGTTGCCTTCCTCCACAACGTACGTATTACAGACATATACAAGGTGGCCACATGCACATCTGACAGACATCTGTCAAACATAATGCTATCACACACGATACCACGGCAGACGCCATAGTCAACCATATGGTATCCCTTACACAACTCCAAAATCCCAGCAACCACAGTGGGTACTGCTTCATTCACCTGGAGTGGAGCACCCACAGAGACAGCACTTGAAGAAGAGGAGGAAGTTACTCACCTTGCAGTAACTAAGGTTCTTCAAGATCTGTATCCCTGTGGGTGCTCCACTACCCCCCCTCCTCCCTTCTACTTTGGAGTACTAATCGGACAACTTTATGGTAGAGAAGGAACTGAGGGGGGTGCAGGGCACGTGTGCTCAGGCAGACCCTAATGCCGCCGTGAGACAGCAGCTGAGCACATGCGTCCTGACCAGGCACTGCTACTGAAGATCTCCGATCAACAGCGCCGGGACGCACTGTCACCTGGAGTGAAGCACCCACAGGGAGACGCATCTTGAAGAACCTCAGGTATTGCAAGGTGAGCAACTTTCTAAGTTTATAACTTAGCTCAGAACTACCACACGTGTGAATCTGAGCCTCTCCTTTTATACAGGTTTGGCCTCTCATCCTGTCTTCATGTGACAGGTGTTGAACAGACGAAGATCCCCTCCTCAGGATGCAGTTTCAAAAGGCTGAGTTCTTGCATAACTGGAAGGGATACATATTCCTCCCCCTAGAAATGCAGTAAATTTTAAAAGTTCATTCTTGTCTGGCACATTGTTTCATATAGTTAGGGCCCTACCAAATACATGGTCCATTTTGGTCAATTTCACGGTCACAGGATTTTAAATATCACTAATGTCATGATTTCTGATATTTAAATCTGAAATTTCACGCTATCTTTAAGTGTAGGGGTCATGATTCAAAAAGGAGTTGGGAGTGGGGAGGGACCTCAAGGTTATTGGGAAGGGGTTACAGTACTGTTAACCCTACTTCTGTGTTGCTGGTGGTGGTGATGTCCATGACCAGTGCAGAGCTAGCATAGGCAACAAGGGTGGATTATGTAGCTGTGTTGGTTTACTTGGTTTTCCCAATGGTATCCCACAATGCTTCTGACCAACTGTTGCTGGTGACTTTCACAGCTGAGAGTACCTTCCCTGTCATGTCAAATTGGCTATATGGTCTTGTCTTGTATTTAGTCCCTGCCAAAGATCTCTATAATCTGTCTTGGTTTTATGTTGTGTATTGTGCCTAGAAATAGAGTTTGGGACCGTAGCAAGGCCACCCAGATGCTGTAGTAAGATAAATACTGTTTATGAAAAGATTTCTGGAGTGTCATTCTTCAGCCTAAAATGTCCGAGTCAAGTGTGAAGCAGTGGAAACAGCTACAAGTACGTGTGAGAGCTCTTTGTTCAGACTATCACCTGGTTGAATAATCCACTGGATTTTATGGTAAATTACTGTCTAATTTAAGTTCTCAGCTATTTTGACTTTAATTACATCCATGTGGTGTACAGCTACAGTAAGGCATGTGTCTGTGTCCAGTCTAGGACTCTTTGCATGGCATATTGTACCTTCAGAGAGAACTCAACCAATTACTATCCTTGCTCTACAGCTAATCTCCATGGAACAACTTCATTGGTTGTATTAGGGAGACTGCACAAATGGTGTATTACCTGGCCAGGTGCACAAAGCTGAGGGGCGCAGAAAGTGGTGGAGAGGGGTGGGGGAAAAGCTGCTGGCACAGAAGTATTTATAACTGAGGGGATCTCTTCTCTCCCCCCCTCCCCCGCCCCACTTGCCGCCTTTGCCATGCCTTCCCTGAGTGTCCCCGGACCCTGACTTGCTTCCCCACCCCAAAGCAGAGCAGCTCCATGTTGCCTCCCTGCAGCAACTGGTGCTGCAGGGTCCTAGTGCCTCCATTTCACTGCCAGGGCAGACTGACTCAGAGCCTGCCCTTGCCCCTTAGACCCTTTCATTTTCCAGCAGCACAGCCCTCCCCGCCTGCAGTCACCACTCATGCCCCATGCTGGGCAAGGAGGCAGCCCCATCCTTCACCCCCAGTGAGGCTACAGTCAAGGGCAACTGCAGGGGAGGAGGCGCATGCAGCACCCACCACACAGGAGGTGAGGGAGGTTCCTGGACCTGAGAGGGGCCCTAGGAGCATGTGCAGTGACAGTGGTGTGGGGGAGTGTGCTGCTGGGGGGGCAGGAAAGAGGGGCTCCTCCCACAGGGCTTGCTGCTGCTGGCAGGGAAAGGGCTGGGGGGAGTTGTCCTCTCTGGCCCCTGTCCTGGAGCAGCCTGCCTGCACCCCAAACTCATCCCCAGCCCTGCCCCATGCCAGAGCCCACACTCCCAGTCAGAGCTTTCAGCCCCCCCCACCCTCAACCCACTGCTCAAGCCCTGAGCCCCTCCCAGCCTGAGCCCTCATCCCAACTCTCGCCCTGAGCCCCTCCCACCCTCCAAACCCCTCATCTGCAGCCACAGCCCTCACTCCTGTACTCCAACCTTCCACACCCTTCCTATCCCCAAACTCCCTCCCAGAGCCTGCACCCCAGACCTCCTCCCAGAGCCTTGGGTGGGTGGGGGTGGTTGTTGGCATCCCTGATCCTGCCCTGCAGACCTGAACTCCCAGCATTCTCTGGACACATGCTGATCCCTAGTGGCCACTGCTGATATCCAGTACCTTCCTCCTCTCTTAACCTGTGAGTCCTTCTCTGGATTGGAACTGGACGGGAACCAAAGACCATCTTGGAAGGAACATTACCAGTCCAAGCAGTCAAAAATCAGGAGTCAGACCCCCAAAAATCACAGGTTCTACTGCCGCTGCTTCATTCATTCTTCGGCAGCAATTCGGGGGCAGGCCCTTCCCTCTGAGAGGAACTGAGGGACCCGCCGCCAAATTCCCACTGCCGAGCCGGCCCTGGGGGAGGGCACAATTTTATATTCTTGCCTCGGGCGTAAGAATACCTAGTTATGGCTCTTTACCTGGCCAAACCTCAAGGTAATCATCCAGCACAACCATCATATGCAATAGCTGCACACACACAGCGTCCTCATTCTCCACCAGCACAAATCTACACAATTTCCACAGCACAGCATAAGAACTAATGCATCTCCCCACCTCCGCTGCCCCCAAGCCCACCACACAATAAACTCCACCATCACTCTGAAACCTAGAATGTCTGAATCAGTGTGAAGTGATGGAAACGAGCACTTTTTGTTCACAATATCAGCAGCTTCAGTCATCACTGGAATTCAGGCATTCTTGGTATTTTTATTAATTACACCTGTGCAAGTCCATGGGCATTCAGCTACTACTATTAGTGTTGCTCTTGGTTCTGCCTGGTCACTAAATACCTCATCTGATACTAGGCAAGCTGCATAGCAGCCTAGGCAGTGCCTGGGTGTTCTCTTGCCCATCCCTACAATACAGATATCACCAGCCCCCGTGATATCCGTATCCCCAGATAAACAAGCGTAGTGAGGACAGATCTATATGGAATTTATTAATGATAGCTTTGATATGCATATCTATGATTATAGACCATGTCTGTACACCAGATTCACAAGTTTAAGGGTCAGTTTTTGGGGGTAGCTAAATTAGTACAAACCCCTCTGTGGGCCCTGGATTTGAGAGCTTATATCAATTTAGCTTAGTTTAGTAAATTAACTGGGGTTTATACCATCTTAATTAAATCACTTTTACAAAAACACATTTATTTAAATTAGTGCAACTTCTTATGCATACAAGGCCTTTCTCTCTTATAAGGTACTCAGTAATTCAAAGTCTATATAAAATAGATTTAATAAAAGCTCTTAAGCTACCTAAATTGGATGCCTACAAGTCTGATAGAGCATTGTTGCCATGGCCACCTTAAACTAAAAGAGGAAGGTCTTCTCTAAGGAAGTATATGTAACTGATCACTATGCATCCAAAGAAGTGGGCTGTAGCCCACGCAAGCTTATGCTCAGATAAATTTGTTAGTCCCTAAGGTGCCACAAGTACTCCTGTTCCTTTAACAGAAGACAGGGGAAGTCATTTTCCTGCCTGATAAACTTTAAAAACATGTTTGATGCAAGATGCACCCAGCAATAAATTGTAAAACTGCTACAGAGTGGCAAAGAATCCTGTGGCACCTTATAGACTAACAGACGTTTTGGAGCATGAGCTTTCGTGGGTGAATACCCACTTCTTCAGATGCACCCACGAAAGCTCATGCTCCAAAACGTCTGTTAGTCTATAAGGTGCCACAGGATTCTTTGCTGCTTTTACAGATCCAGACTAACACGGCTACCCCTCTGATACTTGCTACAGAGTGGAATACCATACAACATGGTTAAATTTGTGCTTCAGCTATTTAAATATTAAATAGAATGCAGCCCTCCCCCCCCAAACAGATTTTCAAGAAAGAGATGAGAATAAAAATGGGATGTAACAATGTCTTTGTCCTCTTCAGTGTATATAACAGCAGCCTAGTGCCTTAACTGCAGTAATCACCTAACTGAAACTACCCACAAGTTTGCAAAGAAGCAATACTTAATACTATAAACCTACTTTAAAAATTAGGCTGTACAGATCAACTAGGCAATGACAATGATCTTGAGGGGGAAAAGCGATAACTACCAACAATAATTCAAAGAAATGGGAAAGCACACTCAACTACCCATACCCAAACGCGTGGGGAAAAATCAGACTAGGAAAAATAATAAAGAGCTCAGATGCTTGTACATTCCCATGCCTCGGGAAATTGGGGCTTTAAGAACCAAACCCGTTCCGAGTGCGCAGCGCTGGTGGCTTGGCCCGGAAAGCCGAGGGGTGGGCGCGCAGAGGTGGCTCAGGCACTGGGGCCGGGTGCGGAGCAGCCCGTCCCACGGGTAATGGCCGGGGCGCCATAAGCCACAGCCCGCCAGGAACGGGCCCAGCAAGGGGGGATCCCCCCAATCCCGCTCAGTGTCACGTGTTCCGGACAGGGGCGTGGCCAAGACGATTCGCCTACCCTTTCTGGTAGGGCGCTCTTCCAGTGAGTGACAACCCATCTCGCCAATCACGTACCCACACTGGACACACGTGGCGGAGCCAGAGGGGGACTGAGAGCGGGACGCGGGAGGTGTGCGCGATTGACGGCTCCTCCGTCCCATCATCTGGCGGGAGCCCCTTTCCCCGCCCACCGTCCGGCCCTAAGGGGCGGGGCTGCGCCGGGGTCGGGACAGTGGGGCACGGGGCGGCGGTGGCAGGAAAATGGCAGCGGCAGCAGCGGGCGGCAGCGCGGGGTGGCGGGTGGCTCCGGGCCGGGCCCCGGCGCTGATGGTGGCGGCGGCCGCAGCCGCTCTGGGCTTCCGTGAGTGCGGGGGGGTGGGGACCGGGGAGCCCTGGGCGGGGCGGCGCCTGGGCTGGAGGCTGGAGCCCCTCAAAGCTCCGCTCTCGGGGGCTGCTCTGGTGCGGCTGGGTGAGGGCAGCTGTGGGGAAAACAGGCTCCCGCCCCCGCTGCCGGGGGGTTGGCTGCCGTGACGAGATTTAAACGCTCAGATTTAAACGCACGTGTCGCTTGCGGCCTTGGACGAGATCCCACCCTAAATTCTGTGTTGTCGCAGCTGCTTTGGAAATGAGGCACCCAGTCTTGGGGTCTGAATTGAATTACACCCCTGGGAACAGAGTAGAGGGGCAGGTGTAAGGTTAACAACCTAACCTGGTCTGGAAGGCAGGTACTGCTGGGTACACGCTATCCTGCCAACCCCCCTCCATACGTGTAGCTGTTTCATAGGCATTTCCAAGTGTCCAGTCACTCAGAGACAATGGTGTGATATTCTACAGAAACTACTTTTAATGCTTTATTATAAGCTTTACAATAATAGTGGCCATACTGGGTCAGTCCAAGGTCCATCTAGCCTGGTATTCTGTCTTTTGCTTTTTCAGTTAGGCCCTGCAATGAAACTGACCAGTTTGGTTTTCCCTTCTTAAATAGTTTTACTTCCTGATTCTGGAATAGTGCTATTCCCAGATTGGTAGGAATGCTTTTAAATATAAACCAAAATTTGTTTTTGCATGTGTGTCTGTAAGTGTCTCACAATCACTGTTTAATCATGTTAGGTCTTGTTAAACCTAGTTTTTAAGAAATCTTTATTTCTTTTATTCATTCATTCATTTTAACAAACCTTTCAAAATGAATTGTGCCAGCCAGCATATAGGATAGGCAACGGGTAACTTTTACTATCTGAATAGGGTTGGAACTTTTATTTACAAGTGTGCCCCAGGACAGGTTCTGTGTGTCAGGCATATTTTTGTAGAATGCTGAGAATTTATGGTGCAGTAAGTGAGGGGGTGGTCACTAGGAGTGGTACTTGAGAAAATTATAGTGACGGATGCCGGTTTTTGCTTTCTGGTCTGCCCTAAGGTTGTGGTGGTTATGAAGTAAAATGACTTCCTTACCATATCCAGGGTATGGTACATGACAAAGTAGGTCTCATGTTTGTGTTATAGACTATGAATGTCTTCAGTGTACACCTAAATTCCCCAATCAGTGACCTAGCACTGCTGCAGCTCCATGGTGGGAGAACTTCTGAAAATGCTTAGCATAGATAAGGCCTCAGCTGCAGACAAGAGGTGGAATACCTCTTGGTTAATTGTAGCTATGTGCTTGGTTTGAATGACAAAGTAATCAGCCTGAAATAAGTGGCAACTCAATCACCAAAAATTAAAGTTTAACTTTATGTCTGCAGTTCTCAAACTTACATATTAGGGTGACAGCCAACTTAAAAGTTGTTCCTTTTCTGTACTGTGCATCTCTGTAATATCTGAGCACTTCAAAACATTAATGGATTTAGCCCCTAAACCTCCTGTGGGGCATGGAACTATTATTACGCCTACTTCACAGGAGAATAACGAAGGCACATTTAGGTGTACAAGGTGCAAATCTGGAAATGGAATCTGGATTTCTGAGTCCTAGTCCAGTGACTTCACCTCTGTGGAAATTCATGTAATAAACCGAAGGAACCAATAAAGATTAACAAAATAACCCAGTAGAATAACCAGCAGGAGTGACTAAAAAGCCTTGATGACATGTCACATCATATGAACATAAGTGGCTTTTTAATTATCATTGCAAGAGGAAAGCTGTCCTACAGTGGGAAAACCACAACTTTTTCCTTCCAAACAAAATGAACATGTATCTAAGTAATCTGACCTTGTTCTATCATTCTACTGCATCTGGGTGAAGAATGCTTTGGACAGCGGAAAGATAGTTCATCTGTGGCATTAGTCGTCTTTACCCATATAGCCTTTAATAGTGGCTTATACTTTCAGGATACTAACAGCCTGTGTTCTATCCAGATAGGGGATAAAGAAACAAAATCCTGTCTTATATAGCAAAGAGAAAATCACTTGTGGTCTTGGGTATACTCTGTCCAGAAGGGCAAAAACTGTACAGATTAACGTCCTTGAAAATTAGTGATAGTGAAAAGTGCTGGACTGCTCACTCTTGACAGTGATGTCCTCTATACACAGAGCACTGTCCATCTCAAAGGCAGAGATTCCCAAATGGTGATCTGGGGAGCACTTGCTGGTGGACTTGGGAGTGCTGCTTAGTTGCCTGGGGCAGGATCTCCTCTCTTCCATCTGCTAAACAAGTTGATAGCTTAAAATACTCAGCTATTCTGTTAATATTACTTTTCTGTAAGGAATTGCTGTAGCTGTCAGATGTTAGGAAATCATGAATAGGAGGGGAAACAATACACACACTTGCTCAGAGATGTCCTTCACACAATGGGGAAAGCTCTGAAACCTTAGAGAGTCCTTGCCCCAAGGCATTCAGCCACCATTTATAGCGCAGTGTTAACCCTCAAGTTCAGTTTGGGGTGGGAAGTGAAGTGTTTACGTGTGGTGGTAGAGAGCACATTTCTGAAATTTCTGATAA
Source organism: Gopherus flavomarginatus (assembly GCF_025201925.1). Taxonomy (NCBI): domain Eukaryota; kingdom Metazoa; phylum Chordata; order Testudines; family Testudinidae; genus Gopherus; species Gopherus flavomarginatus. Next base: position 178,633,769 of record NC_066617.1, on the reverse strand, counting down.
CTGCAAGTCGGGAACAAACTGGACATATGCTTTGTGAGTGGATGAATTGGCCAATGCAGAAGAAGATACCTGTATGATTGGCCGACTGCTACCTGCTTTTGTGTGGAGCTGAAACACTGGAATTCATGCATGGCATGGAGTTTATGCAAAACAGGTTAGACCATCCCTGAAGACTCCCTCTGGCTACTAAATCCCACTCTGCAATACAGTAGTTTCTGTTAAGCAGTTTTCTCTTTGTTGTGAGATGTCATGTGAAGGAGGAGGTAGCTATCAGGAGCTTAGCTTTCTTTCACGGCAGAAGTGACACTAATCATGGGTGGTGATCGTGGCTGTAAGGGAATGCAAAATACCCAATACCAGTCCCCCCTGAAAAAAATTCTATGTACTAAAACATTTGGAAAGGCAGACTTCTCTTGTTAGGCATGATATTGGGCAGGAGTCTGACTGGCAGAGGAGCTGACATAGGGTGTTACAAAGAGTCTCAGTCTTATAGATAGATGAGCACTCTAACTGCCCTTCATAAGCACTGTTGGCGTGAACTGGAAGGTTCTTTGTTTACGTAGTTGTAGTGCAACCTTAAGGGGATCTAGGTACCTTTTATGTTACACCAGCAAGGTTAGTGTACAGCACATTAGCATGCTTCCTGATTCACACCCTCATAGACCACAGAACTGTGTTGACAAGTCTGTGGAGTAGGAGCAAGGACACAGTGAGGGCCTAGTCCTCCCCATCTTGGCCATAGTAGGGAAGGGGGAAGAGGTATAACTGAAAGTGTCACCACCAATAACTCATTGCCCCTCAGGTTGAAAACTCTGAATCCACCACTAAATTACCTATTTTAACGTAGAGAAAAGTCTTCAAAATGTGTTTTTCCTATCCTTCTTGTGACTGGCTTAGATTCTGCCCTGCAGCATAATTACAAGGCTTTATATACATTATACAGAGTTAGTTGTGTTGCTGGCCTATGTGTCTATTGGATAAATGCAATCCATAGAAGAATTCATCTCACTTTGGAAGGTCAATGGGTCCCCTGTCAGACTTCAGAACGTTTGCCTTGAGACAGAGTTCAAAGGAGAGGATTCTTAAATTACAGTCTTTGAACTTAGAGTATTGCCTTTAGGTGGCCTTATGCTCTCATGCAACATAATTTCCAAAATAGCTTCCTCATATTGGAAGTAAACTACGCCCATTATCCTGTACACAAGTAAAGTGAGAAATCTCATGCTGAGACTTACTCCTCAGGTCAGCAGTAGGTAAGAAGGGACTGAAAGCCTGGTTGTGACACTCTATATCTCGGGGGAACACTCTGCACCCCCGTGTTCATCCTTTTAATATGATTGTGTGGTATCCAGTGCAAAGTTTGTCATGTTGAGTGTCTTTGGAAGGCTCATGATGCGTTGAGCATTGTTATTATCGTAATGTTATAAGTTGTAATTTAATGTGTATAGTTATGAGGCTGAAAATGTGTTCTCATGGCTTAAAACAGAGATTCTCAAAGTGGGGGTCAGGAGGTTATTACCTGGGGGGTCGGGAGCTGTCAGCCTCCACTCCCAAACCCTGCTTTGCCTCTAGCATTTATAATGGTGTTAAATTTAAAAACACTTTTTAAATATATTTATTAGGGTGGGTTGCACTCAGACGTTTGCTGTGTGAAATGAGTCACCAGTACAAAAGTTTGACAACCACTGGCTTAAAACAAGCCCAGGCAAAACTCTCCAGGAACAGAGGGGCAGTTAACACCTCATCAGGGCATGTATGGGACAAACTCAGCCCAGCCTCACAGGAACAAAGGACACTGGCCTAGGCAGCAACAAAGGATCTGTTAGGGCTTGGCTACACTAGCACTTTACAGCACTGCAACTTTTGCGCTCAAGGGTGTGAAAAAAGCGCTTTGAAATTTCAAGTGTAGGCATACCCTTAGGCCTTGGCTACACTACAGAGTTGCAGCGCTGGTGAGGGGGTTACAGCACTGCAACTTAGGATGTGGCCACACTTGCACAGCGTGGCAACTCCCTGGTTGCAGCGCTGGCTGTACACCCGGTCGAGCCTCGGGTGTAGGGGATCCAGCGCTGGTGATCCAGTGCTGGTCAGCAAGTGTGGACACCCACCAGCGTTTTTATTGATCTCCGTGGCATAAGTAGGTATCCCAGCATACCTAAGAAGCCTCTCTGGAAATCATGCAAACTCCACTGCCCTCGGCTCACCTGACCCCTCCTTTAAATGCCCCGGGAATTTTAAAAATCCCCTTCCTGTTTGCTCAGCCAGATGTGGAGTGCAATTACTCAATCAATCAATCAGCGACCATGCCTCCACGCACCAAACGAGCCCCAGCATGGACCAATGCAGAGCTGCAGGACCTCATAAGTGTTTGGGGAGAGGAGGCTGTGCAAGCACAGCTGCGCTCCAGAAGGAGAAATTATGATACCTATGGGCAGATATCACAGTCCTTGATGAGAAGGGGCCATGAACGGGACGCGTTGCAGTGCAGGGTCAAAATAAAAGAGCTGAGGAGTGCTTACTGCAAAGCTCGTGAGGGAAATCGCCGCTCAGGAGCTGCCCCCACGACCTGCCGTTTTTACCAGGAGCTGGATGCCATACTTGGGTGTGACCCCACTGCCAATCCTAGGAGCACGATGGAGAGTTCACAGCAGGGAGAAGTGGGGGAGGTTGTAGAGGAAGGCGACAGTGAGGCTACTGGCGTGGAGGGAGACACCCCGGAGTCCCAGTACACATGTAGCCAGGAGCTCTTCTCAAGCCAGGAGGAGGCTAGCCAGTCGCAGCAGCAGGAAGTTGATGGTGAGGAAGAAACTGAGGATCGTGCTCGGGGTAAGTAGATTTTTATGTTTTGGGAGAGGAGGGTTTTGGTTATGGGTGCCTGCATGCATGCCTAAACGTGGAATAGCCCATTGATTTGCTCTATCACGTCTCTGTAATCTGCCTCTTGTAATCTCTTGAAAAGTTGCAGCCAGAGCGTTTGCAATTTGCTTTCTCAAGTTGATCGGGAGAGCCATCGTGGTCCTTGTCCCGGTCAGGCTAACTCGTCCGATCCACTGTGCAGCGAGGGGTGGGGGGACCATGGCTGCACACAGGCAAGCTGCATAGGGGCCAGGGCGGTATCCACATTGCTGTAGAAGACCCTCCCTCTCTTCCCAGGTAACACGCAGCAGTCATATGTCTGGCAGTAGGAAACCCTGTTGAGAATTTAGGGATACTTGAGTGCAGGGCGCCAGGTTCGCGTTTCCCCAGCCCATTGCGCTCTGTTGTTAACCCCCCCCCCCTCCAAGCACGTAACCAGCCACGCGGTGTGCTCCGGTGTTATGCCCCCCCTCCAAGCAGGCATCCAGCACCGCGGTGCGCTCCGGTGTTCCCCACCCCCCCTCCCAGCACGTAGCCAGCCACGCGGTGCGCTCCGGTGTTATGCACCCCCCTCCAAGCAGGCATCCAGCACCGCGGTGCACTCCGGTGTTCCCCACCCTCCTCCCAGCACGTAGCTAGGCCCCCTCGGTGTGCTCCAGTGTTATGCACCCCCCTCCCAGCAGGCATCCAGCACCGCGGTGCGTTCTCCCCCCCCCCCCCCCACCAGCAGGACGGCGTGAACGCGGACCAAAGCCCAAACCCCCCCCCCCCCCCCCCAAGCAGCTCACCACCTTCCTGTTCACTACTGTCCCCTGTTCAGGACACCAGCTACCTCGTGTACCCATTGCAGATAAACCCCAGTGACCCATTGGTCAATTCCCACTCCCAAGGGGAACTCGGGGGGGAAAAACACTCACCCCATTGCTCGCCATGACTTAGCTTCCCTGCCCTCTCTGTGTTATGTGAGGTATGTGAGAAGGATGCTACCAAAAGTCTAAAAAGTCCTTCACTGTGTGATAATAAACAGTGTAGCCTCTGTGTATTACATGGTTCTATCTCTCTTTTTTCTAGTGACCTTGACTAATGCAGCCGGATCACCGGCCTCACGTAGATTGCAGAACTTGAGACGAAATCCAAGAAAATCAAAACAGGAATTGATCAAATCAGTTATGAGTCATTACAACAGAGACACAGGAATGGAGAGAGAAAATGTATGAATGGAGACAGACAGTACATGAATGGAGGCAAACAGAAAGCAGGAGAAAGGAATTGGCTGCCAAAAAACCACAAAGCAGATGATAAGCCTCCTGGCTCGCCAAACTGAGTCTTTCGAGTCTCTCGTAGCAATGCAGGCAAATATGTACCGTGGTAACCCACAGCCCTCCCAAAGCCCTCTTCCTTGTTCCCCAGTATTTCCACAAAACAACTTTCTCCAGCAGCCAGTTTCTTATTACCCCCAGCTGCCCCCAACACCTGTACAATCACCTACCAGCCCTGATAACTATAATTCTTACCCTGTGCACTCCACCCCCATTACCCTGCAGCATAGTAATCCTGAAGTGCAGCAGACGTTGAATAGTAATCAAAATAGGACATATTCAAACCTGTGAATGTACAGTCCACCACCCTAACCCCCCTTGCCTTTTATGTACTGTATGTTGAATAAAGGATTTTATTTCTCTTTTACTACGTTATATTATTGCAGGAAGTGGTAAATATTGTACACCAAGGTAGAGCAAAGCACATCAGAGGCACCAAACATTACTGTTGGCTCTCAGCATCAAATTGCTCCCTTAAAGCATCCCGAATCCTTGAAGCTCTTTCCTGGGCCTCCCTAGTAGCCCTGCTCTCGGGCTGAGCAAATTCATCCTCTAGGCGTCGAACCTCGGAGGTCCATTCCTCACTGAATCTTTCACCCTTCCCTTCACAAATATTATGGAGGGTACAGTACGCGGATATAACAGCGGAGATGCTGCTTTCCCCCAAATCTAGCTTCCCATAAAGACAATGCCAGCGGGCTTTCAATTGGCCAAAAGCACACTCCACAGTCATTCTGCACCGGCTCAGCCTGTAGTTGAACCGGTCCTTGCTCCTGTCAAGCTTCCCTGTGTACGGTTTCATGAGCCATGGCATTAAGGGGTAAGCGGGGTCTCCAAGGATCACAGTGGGCATTTCGACGTCCCCTACTGTGATCTTGCGGTCTGGGAAAAAAGTCCCGGCCCTCAGCCTCCTGAACAGGGAACTGTTCCGAAAGATGCGTGCATCGTGCACCTTTCCAGGCCATCCTGAGTAAATGTCAGTGAAACGCCCACGGTGATCCACAAGCGCTTGCAGAACCACGGAGAAATACCCCTTGCGATTAACGTACTCTGATGCCAGGTGGGGTGGTGACAGAATAGGAATATGCATCCCATCTATTGCCCCTCCACAGTTAGGGAAACCCATTTCTGCAAAGCCATCCACAATGTCCTGCACGTTCCCAAGAGTCACAGTTCTTCTTAGCAAGGTGCGATTAATGGCTATGCAAACTTGCATCAGCACCATTCCAACGGTAGACTTTCCCACTCCAAACTGGTTCGCCACCGATGGGAAGCTGTCTGGAGTTGCCAGCTTCCAGATTGCAATAGCCACCCGCTTCTCCACTGGCAGGGCAGCTCTCAATCTCGTGTCCCTGCGCCGCAGGGTAGGGGCGAGCTCAGCACACAGTGCCATGAAAGTGGCTTTTCTCATCCGAAAGTTCTGCAGCCACTGCTCGTCATCCCAGGATTGCAGGACGATGTGATCCTGCCACTCAGTGCTGGTTTCCCGAGCCCAAAGGCGCCGTTCCACGGTGCTGAGCACGTCTGTTACTGCCACAAGCAATGTAGTGTCTTCAGCGTCAGGCGATTCAATATCATCGTTTGACTCCTCGCTGTCACTGTCACTTTGCAGCTGAAGGAATAGCTCCACTGCCATGCGTGATGTGCTGGAAACATTCATCAGCAAGGTTCTCAGCAGCTCAGGCTCCATTTATAACAAAAATCGCAGAAATAGCGCTGCAGAATCACAGTGCCGCCAAACTGCTCGGAATGTGTAGCAAAGCACCACGGGGCGTTGGAACAGGAGGTGGAAATATGCGCACACTTCCTTCCCCTTCCCACAAGCCACAGCGCCAAAATGGGACGAGGTGCTCTGTGGGATAGCTGCCCACAATGCACCACTCCCAACAGCGCTGCAAGTGCTGTAAATGTGGCCACACTGCAGCGCTGGTTGCTGTAAGTGTGGCCACTCTGTAGCGCTGGCCCTAGACAGCTGTACTTACACAGCTGTAACTACCAGCGCTGCAAAACTGTAAGTGTAGCCATACCCTTAGTCTCTGGAGTGTTTTTTCCCCCACACCCTCTTCCCTTGGTCAGTTTGGGACTACGAAGAGGTAATGCTTACCTGACCCTATAGGAGTGGGAGCAAAGCCAAGACAGGGAAGAAAGAACATGATAAAAGGGAGAGACTTTTCCATGCTCTTTCCCTCTTCCTCCTCCGTCTACAGACACCACCAGCAAGCGACTGAAGTGCTGATCGGAAGGGAGAGCCTGGCTGAACGGCAGCCAGCCAGCCTATGGTGAGAAGCATCTAAGTTGTAATGTCACTGAAAATGTTAAGATCAGCTTAGAATGTGTTTTGCTTTCATTTCATTTGACCAAATCTGACTTGTGCTTTGACGTATAATCACTTAAAATCTATATTTTTTTTTAGTTAATAAATTTGTTTGTTCTACGTGAAGCAGTGCATTTGGTTTGAAGCGTGCCAGAGACTCCCTTTGGGATAACAAACCTGGTCCATATCAATTTTTTTGTTAAATTGATGAACTCATATAAGCTTGCAGCATCCAGTGTGTATAACTGGGCACTGCAAGATGGAGGTTGCCAGGGTTGTGTCTGGGACGGGAGATATTGGCTTGTGCATTCGGTTGCACAATCCAAGCAGTGGCTTCCCAAAAGTGCTCACTCATGTAACTGAGAGCAGCGTACATGCCAGAGGCTGTGCATGGATAGCCCGGGAGTGGGGGTTCTCACAGCAGGGTTGGATAAGGCTGGCTCCCAGAGTCGAGGATTGGAGCGATCTAGCAGATCACCGGTCCGGATAACACCAGGGGAATGTCACACTGGTCTAGCCATTATGTTAGTCTGAGGCCTGGTCACCACTTAAATAAGAGGCTGACCTAGCTATGTTGGTCACAGATGTGGAAAAATCCACACTCCTGACCAATGTAGCTATGTCAGCCTCATATTAAACTTGAGACCAGGCCTCAGGCTATGTACCAGACTTGCCCATCTAGAAAAAGGGTGGAGTTGAGACTTGAGACTGTTTGTTTGAGAACTTGAGAAAATGTACAGTAGGAGTGGAAAGTATTCTCCACTTAGTCACACTAAATTCTTTGACACGTTAGCACCAAAGTGAATATTGCACACCAAGAGTTGTGAATCGAGTAAAAGTGAAAGTGCAAGGAGCAGGAGAAATAACTGACTGCAACAATTGTTTTAAAAGCTGCAATGCACTAGGGAGGAAAGCTGATTTAAAAAAAAAAAGTCAAGAAGGCGTGAAGAGCTCTTGTAACTCCAAAGCTTGTTTTTCACCAACAAAAGTTGGTCCAATAGAAGATATTACCCCATCCACTTTGCCTCTCTTTATCAATCGTGACTTTTTTTTAAACAGTAGTCCAAAACAGGACAATGCAAGAAAGGTTCTTAAAGTCTCTCCTTGAAACACAGCAAAATCCTTCTTCGTGAGGAAGAAATGTAAACTACTTAAAATTAACTCAGAGTGAGGGAGTATGCCTACAAATACCAACATTTGGCAGATCTATTAAAGAAAAACATTTTCTGGAATTGGATATATTGGAATTGATTTTTGGATAATCAAGTCCCTAAAAACTGAATCTATATCAATTTGTTTGAGCATGTGCTTAGTAGCCAGATGTTTCAAGAACCAAGGCTGGGTTTGCAGGGAATTTATGACTGCAGATGTTTGGAGGTCTCTACCACTGGTTGGGAGAAAAAGCTTCATCCAGCTGAGCATCTGTTGCCAACACATATTCAACTGAACTGATGTGAGCAATGTTGGGAACCCTAGGGTATGCAGTCCAGCAGCTGCTGACAGTTTGCAGCATCATGTTGACAAAACTTGCTGTGAGCAGGCTTAGATAATCCTGTGCTGAAGACTGTACCAGCAGCCAGTGGGGTGTGTACACTAAGGTCCTAGATGTTGCTAACTCCAGTTCAGAAATAGAATTAGCAAAGTTGGAATTTTTTCAAGTTTCCTTACGCAGGCAATAAAAGCCAAAAAAATTTCATCATCTGTTGTCTTGTATCTAGTGTATACAAGACACTAAAGTCTACAAGCTTACAAGATAATGCCATTCCTCAAGTCTAGATAAGCATGGAATATGTAAATTATTAAATAAATACATGCACACATCAGGGCTGCCCAGAGGATTCAGGGGGCCTTGGGCAGAGCAATTTTGGGGTCCCCTTCCATTAAAAAAAATGCCATACTATACAATACTATATTCTCGTGGGGGCCTGTCATAAACAGATATCTAAGGGTTAATGTTCTTTTAACTGTAAAAGGGTTAACAGGGAACCTGAAACACCTGACCAGAGGACCAGTCAGGAAACAAGTCTTTTTCAAATCTGGGTGGAGGGAAGTTTTGGGTGTGAGTTCTTTGTTCTTTGTCTTGTGTCTGACCCTCTCGGCTCTGAGAGTGATTTTTCTACCTCCAGGCTTTCTAATCTTCTGTTTCCAAGTTGTAAGTACAAGGATAGTAAGACAATAGGTTTATATTGTTTTTTTTTTGTATTTACATGTGTGTAGTTGCTGGAGTGTATTCTTTTTGGATAAGGCTGTTTATTCATTTTTCTTTTAAGCAATTGACCCTGTAGATTGTCACCTTATACAGAGACTATTTTTAATGTATTTTTCTTTCTTTTTATAAAGCTTTCTTTTTAAGACCTGTTGGAGTTTTTCTTTAGTGGGGACTCCAGGGAATTGAGTCTGCAGCTCACCAGGGAATTGGTGGGAGGAAGAAGTCAGGGGTAAAATCTCTTTGTGTTAGATTTACTAAGCCTGACTTTGCATACCCTCTGGGTGAGAGGGGGAGAGAGATTAGCTCTCTCGGTACTTGTGTTTCCAGGCCTGGAAGCAGGGAATCTCCTAGGGTCGTCCAGGGAGGGGAGCCTGGGAGGAAGTAACAAGGAAACAAGGGGAGGGGGTTATTTCCCTTTGTTGTAGGACTCAAGGCATCTGAGTCTGGGGGTCCTCCAGGGAAGGTTTTGGGGAGACCACAGTGAGCTAGGCACTGTATAATTCCTGGCTGGTGGCAGCTTTACCAGGTCCAAGCTGGTAACTAAGCTTGGAGGTTTTCATGCTAATACCCATATTTTGGACGCTAAGGTCCAGATCTGGGAAAAAATGTTATGACATGGTGTGCAGAGTTGTGGGGAAGATAGAATCCAGAAGCCAGTAGGAATATTATATTTTTCTTTTCTCTGCTAGGGGCTTTTAAGCAGAGAGGGTTTGGTTTTAAAAGGAACCAGAGATAATTTTTTTTTTCTGTTCTCTCCTGGCAGTAGCTTGCATATTAAGCAAGGAACCATTAAGGAACTATTAAGGGTCTTTTTGTTAAACATAGCACTCCCATTGAGAGTCAAGTACCCAGCACAATATACATGCAAATAAAGTGGTTTTTCTGGTTTACTTTACATTTAAAAGATTAGCTAGAGAAAAAAGGCACTGTTGCTAGGCGGACCCCAGGAGGCAACAAAACCTGCAGTTCAGACAATAAACACCAGAGGGCACCCCAACACAAGAAAACAGAAACCATGACTTCCAAGGAAAAAAGGGAGGCAGAAGAACAAATCAAAGAAGCAAACTACAGGCGACAACTGGAAAAAAGAGAAAAAGAGGTGGAGCTGAAAGAAAGAGAAGAACAGATCAAACAGGCAGCCCATAAAAGAGAACAAGATGCCAAAAATGCAGCCCACCACAGAAAACTACAAGAAGAAGAGATGGCCCACAAAATAAAACAAGCAGAAGAAGAGGCAGCCTTCCGCCGAGAAATGGAAAAACAACAAAAAGAAAGTGAAGAGAGGGGAAAAACAGAGAAAACATGAACTGGAGTTAGCGCAGGCTGGGCAGCATGCTCCAGCCAATCCTAACAACCCTTCGCCAATTATGGTTCCACATCCCAAGAAATTTCCCACCTACAAGGCAGTTGATGACACTGAGGCCTTCTTGGAAAATTTTGAAAGAGCCTGCCTTGGGTACAGCATCCCTGAAGACCAGTACATGGTGGAATTGAGGCCACAGCTCAGTGGACCTTTAGCAGAGGTGGCAGCTGAAATGCCTAAGGAGAAAATGAACGACTATAAACTTTTTCAAACCAAGGCCAGATACAGAATGGGGATAACCCCGGATCATGCCCGTCGGCGTTTCAGAACCCAAAAGTGGAAACCAGATGTGTCATTCCCCAAACACACCTACTACGTTGGGAAAAATTATGAGGCCTGGATATCAGGAAACAATGTTAAATCCATAGAAGAACTGCACCTCCTCATACAAATGGAACAGTTCTTGTATGGTGTTCCTGAGGACATAACACAGTACATAGAAGATGGAAAACCCAAAAATCTCACTGAGGCGGGGGAGATTGGAGCCAGATGGATGGAAGTGGCAGAAAGCAAGAAAGCTACTGTCAAGGGGAATGAATACCCCAGAGGGCACACAGACAATAAACCCTACAACCGAGGGCAGCCAAAGACCCCACCTACAACCCAAGGAAAGCCACAGACACCCTATTCTTCCAGCTCACCAGTCTCCAGTAACTCACCTCGACCCAGTGACCAGTCAGCTGGAAGATGCTTCAAGTGTAATGACCTGGGACATATAAAGGGCAACTGCCCAAAGAACGCCAACCGAGTGCAGTTCATTACACCACCATCACACCAAAGATCCCCCGGCCCAGATGCCTCTCAAATACCTTTGGAGCGAAGGGAAACTTTGAGAGTGGGCGGAAAGAAGGTTACTGCGTGGAGAGACACGGGGGCACAAGTGTCAGCTATCCACTAATCCTTCGTCGACCCCAAACTCATCAACCCAAGGCCCAAGTGACAATTTACCCCTTCATGTCACAAGCTGTAGACTTGCCTACAGCTGAACTGCCTGTCCAGTACAAAGGCTGGTCAGGAATGTGGAGTTTTGCAGTCTATGACAATTATTCCATCCCTATGCTACTGGGGGAAGACTTGGCCAACCAGGTGAAGCGGGTCAAGAGAGTGGGAATGGTTACACATAGCCAAACCAGGCAAGCTTCCAGACCCATTCCTGTTCCTGAGCCGTCCACAGGGGCCCCGTCTGTGTTACCAGAGACCCAGACAGAGGTAGTGGACCCGGATCCCATGCCAACAATGAAAACAGCCACAGTGCTTCCAGTCCCAGACCAGGAACTGGAAAAGCAGCTAGCACCAGAACCGTTGCCAGCACTGACAGTGCTTGCAGATCCATCTTCAACCCCAACGCCAGAGGGCGCCAGCGAGCCTGAACTGGCAGAAGCAGCAAACAGCCATACCCAAAAGGCTCAGCCAGAGCCTGAAATACCCTCAGGTACACTAGCGGAGAGCGGTTCACCGGCAACAGAAACAACCCCATCACCTACATCGCTTCCAGAGGGACCAAGCCCAAGTCCCCATTCTGAGGATGAACTGGTGACCCCAGCCTCAAGGGAACAGTTCCAGACTGAGCAGGAAGCAGATGACAGCCTTCAGAAAGCTTGGGCGGCGGCATGGACCACCTCACTGCCTCTCAGCTCTTCTCACGGATCCCAGTTTGTTATAGACAAAGGACTTTTATACAAGGAGATTCTTTCTGGTGGACACCGGGTAGAATGGTAGCCGCAAAAACAGTTGGTGGTTCCAACTAAGTACTAGGGGAAGCTCTTAAGCTTAGCCCATGATCATCCCAGTGGCCATGCTGGGGTGAACAGAACCAAAGACAGATTGGGGAAGTCCTTCCACTGGGACGGGATGGGCAAGGACGTTGCCAAGTATGTCCGGTCTTGTGAGGTATGCCAAAGAGTGGGAAAACCCCAAGACCAGGTCAAGGCCCCTCTCCAGCCACTCCCCATAACTGAGGTCCCATTTCAGCGAGTAGCCGTGGATATTCTGGGTCCTTTCCCAAAAAAGACGCCCAGAGGAAAGCAGTACGTACTGACTTTCGTGGACTTTGCTACCCGATGGCCGGAAGCAGTAGCTCTAGGCAACACAAGGGCTAACGCTGTGTGTCAGGCCCTAACAGACATTTTTGCCAGGGTAGGCTAGCCCTCCGACATCCTTACAGATTCAGGATCTAATTTCCTGGCAGGGACCATGCAAAAACTGTGGGAAACTCATGGGGTGAACAACTTGGTTCCCACCCCGTACCACCATCAAACCAATGGCCTGGTGGAAAGGTTTAATGGAACTCTGGGGGCCATGATACGTAAATTCGTCAACAAACATTCCAAAAATTGGGACCTAATGTTGCAGCAATTGCTGTTTGCCTGCAGGGCTGTACCACATCCCAGTTTAGGGTTTTCGCCCTTTGAACTTGTGTATGGCCACAAGGTTAAGGGGCCATTACAGTTGGTGAAGCAGCTATGGGAGGAGTTTACGCCTTCTCCAGGAACTAACATTCTGGACTTTGTAAGCAACCTACAAAGCACCCTCCGACACTCTTTAGCCCTTGCTAAAGAAAACCTAAAGGCTCTGAGAGTGAGTTTTCTACCTCCAGGCTTTCTAATCTTCTGTTTCCAAGTTGTAAGTACAAGGATAGTAAGACAATAGGTTTATATTGGTTTTTTTGTATTTACATGTGTGTAGTTGCTGGAGTGTATTCTTTTTGGATAAGGCTGTTTATTCATTTTTCTTTTAAGCAATTGACCCTGTAGATTGTCACCTTATACAGAGACTATTTTTAATGTATTTTTCTTTCTTTTTATAAAGCTTTCTTTTTAAGACCTGTTGGAGTTTTTCTGTAGTGGGGACTCCAGGGAATTGAGTCTGCAGCTCACCAGGGAATTGGTGGGAGGAAGAAGTCAGGGGTAAAATCTCTTTGTGTTAGATTTACTAAGCCTGACTTTGCATAGGCTCTGGGTGAGGCGGGGAGAGAGATTAGCTCTCTCGGTACTTGTGTTTCCAGGCCTGGAAGCAGGGAATCTCCTAGGGTCGTCCAGGGAGGGGAGCCTGGGAGGAAGTAACAAGGAAACAAGGGGAGGGGGTTATTTCCCTTTGTTGTAGGACTCAAGGCATCTGAGTCTGGGGTCCCCCAGGGAAGGTTTTGGGGAGACCACAGTGAGCTAGGCACTGTATAATTCCTGGCTGGTGGCAGCTTTACCAGGTCCAAGCTGGTAACTAAGCTTGGAGGTTTTCATGCTAATACCCATATTTTGGACGCTAAGGTCCAAATCTGGGAAAAAATGTTATGACAGGGCCCCTGTGGGGCCCGGCGCAAGTTGCCCCACTTGCTTCCCCCGCTCTCCCCACGGGCGGCCCTGGGAAAAATAAACCTTCCGCATCTTGGCAGAAACCCAGTTTTGAGAGAACTTCTTTACAAGATATCACTGGTTCTCAGCATCAGCTAGTGCCAAAAGGCACTAAAGCCCATTAAAAGGGTTGGACAAATATTTTCCGTAAAAACTTTTTCTGGATCGAAAACTAGGGGTTTTTAAAAAGCAGAAAAAAATCACGAACTATGTCTGCTTTCCGTCAAAATTTGTTGTGGTTTTTTGAATTGAAAAGTTGAAATTAGTCTGCCAAAACCTGAATATGGTTTGAGGTTTCAGAAATGTGTGGCCAAATATTTGCTGCTTGCTGTGTTTGATTGTTTAAAGAAACAATACAAAAATTCTGCTTAAAAAAATCCAAAACTTTTGAACCACCTCAGCTTGTGACCAAATGCCTGAGCCCATCCGGTCAGAGATTTTTCCAGGTTTCTGATACTCTGATGGCTTCCTTGACTCATATCTGTCTCCATAACTTTAGGTTCATTTAGGTTAGAACATAAGAACAGTCATACTGGGTCAAACCAAAGGTCCATCCAGCCCAGTACCCTGTCTACCGACAGTGGCCAATGCCAATTGTCTCAGAGAGAGTAAACCTAACAGGTAACAAGCGAGTTATCTCTCTCCTGCCATCCATCTCCACCCTCTGACAAACAGAGGCTAGGGACACCATTCCTTACCCATCCTGGCTAATAGCCATTAATGGACTTAACCTCTGTGCATTTATCTGTTTCCTAGAGACTGGCTCCATGGGGTCCCTCACAAACTGGAGACGGTTACTGTGGATTTGTCTTTAGTACAGCTTATGTACATACTCCACGAACTGAGCATTTGAGCTTGTTCCAGAGTCTGGGATGAGCCTGTGTTGTGAAAAAGGAAATGCTCAAAATTGCACATGCATGTGAATGGACACAGGGGACTAAAATTAAATTAACCCAGGGGTTCTGAAACTGGGGGTTGGACCGCTCAGGGGGCCACAAGGTTATTACTGGGGGTCCGGAGCTGTCAGCCTCCACCTCAAACCTCGCTTTGCCTCCAGCATTTATAGTAGTGTTAAATATATAAAAAAGTGTTTTCAATTTATAAGGGGGGGGGGTTGCACTCAGAGGTTTGCTATGTGAAAGGGGTCACCAATATAAAAGTTTGAGAACCACTGAATTAACCCCTCTGGAGCCTCAGGGAAAGTAGGGGAGGAGAGTCTCCCTTGGTAGGGTTGGGAAGGATATTGCTCTTCTCATGTGATCTCTCCCCCAGTGGCTAATTTTAAACGAAGCTACTCTACCCCCAACGTAAATCTCCCTATGGCACTGAAATTAAATATAAACCATAATTTGGCATTTGAGAAGTTAAAGGGATGGTAACCCTAATGGAAAAGCTAACAGCTTGGCTTGTCTGCAAACCTCAAACTGCTGAATGAGCTTTAGAGTAGGGAAGGCTGTGCCTCCCAAACAGCCTGGCCTTGCCCCCATCTGACCTCCACCCACTTCCTGCCCCCTGACTGCCCCCCCTCAGAATCCCCAACCCATCCTGCTCCTTGTCCCCTCACCACTCCAGGACCCCACCCCTGCTCCCTGTCCCCTGACTGCCCCGACTCCCCCCAACTGAGTCCTGACAGACCCCCAGAACACCCACAATCCATCCCCCCATTCCCTGTCCCCTGACTGCCCCCCAACTCTGCCCCCGAGACTTGCTGCCCTTTAGCCAACCCCCTTCGACCCTGGCCCCTTACACCCAGCTCCCCCCTCACCCGGAGCCTCAGCCCATCCGGCGGGGCCCCTGAGCTCTGCCCCGCTCAGAGCCGTGTGGTAAGGGGGCAGGCCTGTGAGTTCTGGGCCGAGCTCAGCTCCCTCCACTCAGCCTGGAGCTTGCAGCCCCGCCCCCTTACCCTGCTGGAATGAGCAGGGCAGAGCTCAGGTGCCCAGCTGGAGCCACGCTGCAGCGCTGTTCAGGGAGGTTGCTGGATGGGCTGAGGCTCCGGGAGAGGAGTGGAGACAGGGTCAGGCCGGGGAAGGAGCCTCAGCCATTCTCGGGGCCCCTGCAGAGCCCCGAGGCCTGGGGCAAATTGCCCCACTTGCTCCCCCACTCTGGGCGGCCCTGGCACACATTAAGAGCCACTGGTCAGGGTTGTGGCACTTTTCCTGGAAATCTGTCTCGCTGTGAAATTACTGTTGCATGCCTCCATTTTTCAATTGCACGATAGCCTTGAAAATGTACCACACATGCACCGAAAGGCTATGGAAGGAAAGTTGCCCCTGTGCCTCCTGCTACTGATGTAACTGTCTTCTCACAGTTTGAACTACAGGAAAAAAAACTTGTACAGTGTATAAAAGGTATTGTCCTGGTATCTTCTCCTTTAGCTGATGTCCACTATTTAAAAAAGAAAAAAAAAAAAAGAGACTTGAAACCCTCCGCCCCCACCCCCGCTGGTACTCTTCTAGCACAGATCATATGCAGTGTCCATGCTTTTTTACACTGGCCTGTGGGATTTAATCCTTAAGGTGTGTGTGCAGCCCCTATATACTACAGGATCCAGTATGCAATGCTCCATCTTGATCAGAATAATTTGTTACTGTGGCATTTAGTTTTCACAGGCTTTCCTGGTATATTAAGGATGAGGATGGCTGCAGTGTGTGCTCCCTCTCATGCAAACTTGATGTAGCTCTTGGGTCCCTTTTCAGCTCTTGAGATCTTACTGAGGCAAAGACTGAGCGGTGAAGCATAAAGGAGTAAGAGGCTTCTTAGAATAAGGATCCTTGCCAGTAAGTGTTGTCTCAGCAGCGTAGAGATAAAGATGGGACTTTGGGCATTTTACAAGTGTCCTGAGCTGTACCAAGTGGTTATATTTTCACCCTTCTGGTTTTACAATGGCAGTATGCCATAATGCCATTCTTTAACATACTTTTTTGTAACTGTTATTAATATTGTTATGCAATATTGTTACTTAATTGTGGCAGTATGGGGAATGTCCCCCAGGGGAAAAGAATTGAATGTGTGGTAATCATAGTGTGATATACAACTTACTTACAATCTTAAGTTAAAGAGGAACAAAGTTCTTGGTTTATATAAAACATGGAAAATCCAAGTGTGGTAACTGTTTCCTTTCCTGTTCTGCCTTAGCAACGATTCCTCAGTTACACATGGGAGGGTATGAAGACCCAACAACTCCACTGACTCACCATTTTTGTGATTAAAAACTGCCTTCTATAGAATTTTTATTTGCACTCCCTAAGTCCGCCTTATGGATTTTCTCTCTGTTCCTCTTTCTGCTCACTCATTGTTTATTATCATTCTCTTCTCTCTCCCTTTTTGGTCCAGCAGTAGCTATTGTCAATGCAAGAGAAGTGTCTCCCTCATTTAGATTGGTGCCATCCCCTAATTTCTCTTGGAAATAAAAAAATCTTCGGTTGTGAAACTTTATGAATATGTATTGGTAGGAATGGTCGTGAAGGCAGTCAGAATGAGTCGTTTGTTGGTAACTAGCAAACCTTATAGAGATTCTGTTGGCTATCTAGATGAGGTGGTGACCCTTCAATACCACGGTAGGATGGAGATTGTGGTGGGGTTTTAAGCGCTCAAAATTTAGGCTCTTTCTGTACTACACAGCTTTTAGAGACATAGCTGTCGCTACAGCCAGGCCGCTAAAAGTAGCGCAGTGTAGCTGCTGTTTGTCGGCTCTCCTGATGACAAAAAGCTTCTGTCCCCAACAAGCAGCGTTTACGTTGTTGGCAGAAGAGCACTCCTGCTGACAAAGCGCTGTTCACACTGGTGCTTATCACCGGCAAAACTTTTGTCTTTCAGGGTTTTTTTTTCCCCCTTTCTCCAAACACCTCTGAAAGACACACGTTTTGTCCTTCAATTGCCAGTGTAGACATAGCCTTAGTCATGTGTCATTTTTTCCTATTCGGCTGTCTTCATTAGGAAAAAGGGTGTTAAATTGAGTTAGTGAACTCACTTGATGTCTAATGAAGACATGGCAGTCTGGAGTCTTCACAAAAATTAGCAGGCTGTGTTAGACTTGATTTCCCTCAGTTTTCACACTAATTAGAAGGTTGAATTAAAACTCCAATCTGCAAATTGGCAGTTTGAATTAAAACTGGAGGAAATCTAGTCTTTAATACTACCTGCTAAATCTTGTGAAAACACAAACCTGTCTTGTCTTCACTGAGGCCTTGACTACACTGGCACTTTACAGCGCTGCAACTTTCTCGCTCGGGTGTGAAAAAACACCCCCCTGAGTGCGGCAAGTTACAGCGCTGTAAAGCGCCAGTGTAAACAGTGCCCCAACGCTGGGAGCGCGTCTCCCAGTGCTGTAAGATAATCCCCTTGGAGGTGGAGTACCTGCAGCGCTGGGAGAGCTCTCTCCCAGCGCTCGCGCCGTGACCATACTCACATTTCAAAGAGCTGCTGCGGGAGCACTCCCGCGGCAGCGCTTTGGAGTTTCGAGTGTAGCCAAGCCCTGAGGTGGGAGAGGAAGGTCTATTCTTGATTTGAGCTGTTAAGAATTCCTCTCTTCCTCACAAAGACAAAGACTCAGTGGTGGCATTACTGGCCCCTTCAGCATTTTGCACAAATTACCACACTGCTACTTACACCTAAACTGTCAGCAGGACTTGCTCTGGGACGGACGCCAACCTTGTGATATCACTTCAACACCTCAGTTCCATACCTTTACTTGTCTTTTCATCTTGCTTTATTTAATTATCTTATTAACATCCTGTTTAAGTCTTTTGACTTTCATTTTAACCTTGATCTTATTTAACTTAATTTTCACACTTATGCCGTGTGAAAGTTATCTCTATCACTTTATTTGTATTATCGGAGCACCTAGGTGCCCTAGTCATGGACCAGGACCCATTGTGCTAGGCATTGAACGCAGAAGAAAGACAGTCCCTGCCTCAAAAGTTTAGACTCTGAGGCTATGTCTACACTACAGCTTATGTTGGTAAAATGTGTGTGCGAATATTCCGAGTGACATAAATTACACCAACATAAGCGTTCAGGTGCACAGCAGTGTGTCAGCTTCTCCCACCATCATAGTTTATGCTGCTTGCGGAGGAGGGGTTTTTTTATGTCAGTGGAGAGCTACAGCGCTGTATGTATAGACATAGTCTGTGTAGAAGAAGAGACAGATGGGAGAGTACAAGGAAATAATATTGGTCAGCATCATAGGCAGTGCTCTCAACACAGCAAACGGTGCTCTCAACACAGTAGTTCGGTTTTTTTGTAGCCATCTCGGCAAAGGAGTTGAAGAGGGTTTTGAAGGAGGGTAATGGAGTAGGGTTGCAGATGTTTACAGGGAGCTCCTAGGTGTGAGGAGTGATGAGGTATGCAGAGGACACAAAGATGCTTGTTTGAAAGTTTAACAAGTGGGTGATGGAGGCAAGCTTCTTGGGCCAAGTGGAGATGGGAGTTGAGAGCTTGATAGCAAATGTGAGATGATAGGCAGGGCGGGATTAGGCTGTGAAGGGCATTGAAAGTGAAGGTAAGTAGCTTGTGTCTGATGTGATAGAGAAGGGAGAGCCAGTGGAGGGATATAAAGAGCAGGGCTAAATAGCAGGTAGCAGTGACACTTAGACTTTCCTGCTCCTGTTACTTCAACCTCCTCTTAAACTGAGTGTCACCCAGTGGATAACTTCATGAGAAATAAGAGATGGAAAAATATATAACTGGTTTCTAAGCAAACTACAAGCTTGTTCTGCCACAAGACCACTTGGTCTAATTAGGTGAAGACTAATAATAAGTTTTAGGGGTCAAAATGGGTAACTTAGCTTGGAAACAGTTTTGGTCTTGAACATCTGTTCTGTAAAGCAACTTTACAGTTATGCTGAATAACCTTCCATCCTCTCCCTACTACAGGATGATTGCTGTAGAGCCTGCCTCTGAGGGCTGGTCTGGGGTGGGGTGGGGGGATCGATCTTAAGATATGCAACTTCAGCTACGTGAATAGCGTAGCTGAAGTTGAAGTATCTTAGATTGTTTTACCTCTCATCCTCACAGTGTGGGATCGACGTCCGCAGCTCCCCCTGTCGACTCCGCTACCGCCATTCGCGCTAGTGAAGTTCTGGAGTCGACGGGAGCGCGTTCGGGGATCAATATATCGCGTCTAGATGAGACGCGATATATTGATCCCCGAGAAATCGATGACCACCTGCTGATAAGGCAGGTAGTCTAGATGTACCCTTAGAGGCAGGAAAGGTTTAGTTACTGATATAGTCAGGCTGATAATAGGGTTAGTTATGACCATCTCCAGAGAGGCTTTATGCCACTGCTGCTTGTACTTTGCCAATGCACCTCTGGTAAGTAGGTGTTATTAACCTACCCAAAGACTGTTTCTAGCGGAGAAAAAGCATACCTGCACACAGTGGTATCTGCTTCTTCATAATTATTCTGAAGATATACACTTCCACAAGAGATGTTCAAGTGCAATTAACTTTACTGGTTATTCTCATCTTGTTGAATGCCACGTCGCGGAGTATGGGGTTCTGTATTTGGTATTTCAACTTCCTCCTTGAGTTTATCTGTTTATGATTCTGCATTTATTTTACTCTTATTTGGCTTGATTACACCAAATGAGGAGAAAACTATTCTGCAATAGCTATTTTGGTCAATTTTCCCATGTGGAAAAGAGCTTAAACATAGTTTCTTGAGCTCCAAACCTACCACTGTAGACACTAGGGTTCTCAGGACAAATTATTCGGTGGCCTCAGAGTGTCGCCACCAACTCTTGCTGGTGGCTGCTCACACTTTCCTAAAATACTTAATTAGCTTCAGGAAAAACAAATATGTACATGTACAAATCATAGTAATTTATTTAGTGCTAGTTAGTAAGTCTGCTGTGAAGCATGATATCAACAAACATACAAGTATCGCTTTTCACAGCAGACTTAGCCCCGGCAAGTTTAGGGACAAATTAAGCCCCGGATGGAGGATCTGGGGAGGCAGCGGGGGGCTGGAGCCTGAAGCCTTGCAGCTGGATCCTGCCACCCCAAGGTTGAAGCCCAAAGCTTGAGCCCCACCACCCCTGTGTAAATGGGGGAGCTCACCGGCTGCCTTCTCTAGTGTTGTGCCCTAGATGACTCCAGGGAGGGCAGAACCCAACATCTGTTGGAAGAGCCAGCAACCAACACCAAGGCTGTGCATCCAGGAGCACCAGGGAGGGGCCACTGCTCCCCTTCCCCCTCCCCACAATCACAGCCCCTGGTGGCTGCGTATCAGAAACGCTGCACTAGATGGTTGGAGTTGTGAGTGCTGTTTGGAAAAAAAATGCATTTGTAGCTCTGGCTGGCTGCCTCAACTGCTGGCCTCTGTATTTAGGCAAAGATCAGGAAACTGAATAAGGCACTTCCAAACCACAATTTTGGTTGGGAGCCTGTTCTTCAGCTCATGGAGAAGGGAAGAGAGGAAGAGACTCCTCGATTTGTACCTACTTTTGTAGGTGCAGTGACTAAAGGGAGGGCAAATTTGGACTAAGTACCAATCTAAATGGTTAGATAACTGCACAGTTGGACCTAATGCGTTTTACTGGCCTCTTATCTCTATAGGTTGCCATGGAAGCAAAAAAAGATTTCTGGAAAATCTAGCTTCCCTGAAAAACTTTGATAGAATTGCGTGTAGACTAGAGTTATGGGGGAGCTGTACCATATTGTTCTGCCTGCGAGTGAGCATAATCTCCAAGGGTGTGTGGTTTAGAGACCAGCCTGTTGCTTGCAGGGCCGGTTCCAGGGTTTTTGCCGCCCCAAGAGGGTGAAGGAAAAAAAAAGCCGCTATCGCGATCAGCTTCAGGCTTCGGCAGCAGTCCCCTCCGAGAGGGAGTGAGGGACCTGTTGCCGAAGAGCCCAATATGCCGCCCCTCACTGTTGGTTGTCCCAGGCACCTGCTTGCTGAGCTGGTGCCTGGAGCCGGCCCTGGTTTTTGGTAGAGCACAGCCGATGAGAATGCCAGTTCTGTCTTCAGCAGCAGCGCTCCAAGTTCTTTATCTTTGTGCCGAAGTTACTGCGTTCTTTGAAGTTTAAACCAATAGAATTATATAACTTCCTATGGGGACACTCTTATTCCAGAATGTTTTGCAGCAGTGTCGAAGGCACTGCATAAGGTGACCCTGAGCTCTTTCAGGCTAATATGACTCCTGACTTGCAGGGAGAGATGGGAAGGGATAGCTGTGTTCTGTATCTCAGCCCTCTGATGTCTGTTTGGGATTTGAGGATATGGTCATAGTTTCAATGATGCTGGTATCAGGGTTGGCTGGAGACTATAAACAGGAGCTGTCTTTGTTCCTGAGACGAATGCAGTTATGTGGCTGCAGAGTTCAAGTCTGTATGATCTGATCTTTAGTGAGGTTACAACTTTGGAGACTATACTGTATTGTATGCTCTAGTTCCGGCTGGCTGTTCATGTAATTCAGAGGGTTACTACCTCCTCCTAACCGTAACACATTTCTATCAAAGCATCAGGGTCTGTGGCTAGTGAGACTGAACTATCTATTGTGGGGTGGCTTTGTGATGTGGTCAACTGGGAATCTTAGTCTGGACCTGAAGAGACAAAGTCCACTTACGAACTAATTGGAGAAACCTGGCTTCTGTTCCAGAAGTGAAAGATTAGTAATGTCCAGGTGTGCAACAGATCCTCCGATAGTAAAACTCCTGCTTAGCAGGGCTTTGGAGCGGAGCAATTCAAAAATTTGATTGCTCCGAATCCCTGCTGCTTAATAAGTGTGGGCTGAAAGAGTGAGATGAGGCTTTTCTTCACCACACTTCCAAGGGCTATTTATGTACAACAGTGGCTCTTGGAATAAACATATCAGTGCTTACTCCTTCCCGTTGGTAGCAATGAATCCTCTGTCCACTATACTGGCAAGCAATGTCTCGGTGCTGATTTTTCTTCCTACACTAATGTTGAGGGCATCTTGCTTGCTTTTTACCTGAAAGGGAGATTTGTTCTGTGGTTTGGACTTGAAACAATGGTTTGTTTTCTGTTATCATAATATCCACTCCATTGGCAGAAAAAACTGCATGCAGCACTGCAGCTATGAATTCACTTCGCTGAATTTTCAGAGGATCTCTTGTGTGTTCAGAATAAACATTTGGTAGCAGGGACCCAAAGAGAGGACTATTTCTTCGCCTGTAGTTAGATTATACGTAGGGGAGAAAGGAAGCTCTGACGCAACTGCTTCTTGAAAATCCACTTCCCTTAGAGCGCTGTTTCTGTGCTGTTCTGTTTGTTTGATACAAGGGTTGTGATGACAAGGCAGTCAGTAATGCCCAGCCTCCCCTGGCCTCTTTAAACAAGGTTGTTCTGTAGGAGAATAAATAACTAGCACTCCCAGAGCTCTCTACAGACTAACTTCTACAGAAGATGAACTTACTAAGAGGGCCCCGCGCGTTAAGCGCCTTTTACATTTTTTTTGCTTACCCCGGCTGCCGTCTGCTCCGGGGTCTTCCAGGGCCCTGCTCCCCTGACCAAAGCACCAGTGGGAGTGCGGCTGCCCCACAGCCCGGCTCTCCCAGCTGAAGCCCCGGCCGGAGCACGGCAAGCCCTGCAGCCCCGCTCTCCCAGCCGGAGCCCCGGCCGGAGCAGGGCGAGCCGCCCCGCGGCCCTGGCTGGAGCGGGGCGAGCCGCCCCACGGCCCCGCTCTCCCGGCCGGAGCGCAAGCCCTACTGCAGCCCTGCTCTCCCGGCTGGAGCTCTGGGCCCTTTCAATAGCCCCCAAAGCCCTGGGATAGCAGGGGGCTCCAGGGGCTATTTAAAGGGCCTGGGCTCCAGCTGCCTCTGCCACCCTGTCCTTCAAATAGCCACCAGAGGGCCCCCCCCCCAGTCCCCATGTATTCTCCAGGGCTCCCACAGCTATTTAAAAGTTCCGGGGGGGTAGAAGCAGGGGATCCCCAGGCCCTTTAAATAACCCCCAGAGCCCTGGGATAGCGGGAGCCTTGGGGGCTATTTAAAGGGCGAAGGCTCCAGCTGCCTCTGCTGCACGCCCTGCCCTGCTCACACCAGCCCTGCCCCCCCTGCCTGCAGCCAGCTCTGCACCCCATGCCCACAGCCAGCCCCTGCCAAACCCCCTGCCCGGTCTCCAGCCAACCCCTACCACACACCTCTGTGGCCCTGCCCAAAGCCAGCCAGCCCCACACACACAGCCCTGCCCGCACCAGCCCTGCACACCCTGCCCACACCCAACCCTAAACCCCCTACCCTGTCTCCAGCCAATCCCTGCTGCACACCCCTGCCTGAAGCCAGCCAGTTCCGCACTCCTCTGTCTCCAGCCCTCTCAACCCCTGCTGCATCCCCCTGCGGCCCTGCCTGAAGCCAGCCCACCCCACACCCACCTGTCTCCAGCCAGCCCTGCACCCCTTGCCCTGCCTGCAGCTAGACCCTACCTCCAGTCAGCCCCTGCCCTGCCTCCCACCAGCCCCATGTCCACTGCTGCCCTGCAGTTCCCAGGGCAGTAACCCTGCACACCTGCTTCAATGACGGGGGCAGGAAGCAGCTGGGACCCACACATGTGCACACCTGCAGGGAGTGGCAGGGACCCACACATGTGAAATGGCGGTCATTAATAAGCAATCAAGAGCATATATGATGCAATGTACATAACATATAATTGTATTATTTATATAGTTATGGAAAGTAAATAATACATGGAAGAAACAAAAGGCTTTTTTTTTTTTTAGTCATCCCTGCCAGGGTCCCACCGAAAATGTTCGAATTGGGCCCCGCACTTCCTAAAGCCGGCCCTGCCCGCAACATAGCTCAGTCTTGAGAAACCTGGTCCATCAGCAGGCGATTAGTTTCTTGCTGCAGCCGCACTGCCTCCTGTTGTGTGGCTGCCTGGACACGGGTAGCCTCCTGCTGCACTGCTGTGGCTTGTGTCAGTGCCCGCACTACGTCATCCATTGTGGTGGAAAAAAAAATAAACCCTTTTTTTTTTTTCCGCCGCGCTGTGCACACCAAAGTATCCCACCCCTGACACCAGTTGTGACAAAGTTCCTCCTCTACCTTAGTGGGTCCTGCGCTTATTGGCGGATTGTTCACCTCAATGATCTTCCCCTCTTGTGGAACCCACAGTCTGGGTCAGCTCCTCCTGTGTCTGATCAGGAGTTGGGGAGGTTTGGGGGGAACCCGGGCCCACCCTCTACTCCGAGTTCCAGCCCAGGGCCCTGTGGATCGCAGCTGTCTATAGTGCCTCCTGTACCAGCTGCATGACAGCTACAACTCCCTGGGCTACTTCCCTATGGCCTCCTCCAAACACCTTCTTTATCCTCACCACAGGACCTTCCTCCTGGTGTCTGATAACGCTTGTCCTCCTCAATCCTCCAGCAGTACACTCTCTCACTCTCCGCTCCTTGCCTTCTTGCTCCCAGCTCCTCACACATGCTCCTTCTCCTTTGGCTCCTCCCTTCCTGACTGGAGTGAGCTCCTTTTTAAACCCAGGTGCCCTGATTAGCCTGCCTTGATTGACTGCAGGTGTTCTAATTAAAGTAGCTATCTCTACTGCCTTCTAGAAAGATCTTAATTGGCCCCAGGTGCCTTGATTAACCTGGAGCAACTGCCATTTGGTTACCAGGGTACTAGAGATTTGTTTAGCCTGGAGCTAACATACCTGTTTCTCGGTACTTTACTGTAGCCATCTGGCCTTGCCCCATCACAGTATTTAAACCACAACTCATCACTATGGTAGCTAAGTGTCTGGAGGCTGTCTCAGTTTAAAATATTTTAATCTGTCTTTAGTAGAATGGACATGTATAGGCTGTTTTCCAAGCTTGCTGTGTGAGGTGATCCAATTTTCTCTTAGATTAAATTCAGATCTAATGGCAATAACACACACCGGAGTTGCTGTTACCAAATTCTCTGTTATAAAATTCTCTGAAGCTCACTCTTTTTTGGAAGTGAGGAGAAGGATGAGGTGACACAGATTCCAGTCTGTATGACTGGCTGAGCACATCTATCGCAGGCTCAGTAACGAGAAATCTTGTTAAACAGATCCTTCACCTGAAATGCTGTAGGCGTTAAAAGCTTTGGTAACATAAGTCAAACAATTCATATGTATTTCTTTGATTTATTTAGGACTCCTGGTGAAGTGAGCCAGGGAATGGTAACGTTACACCTTATAGAATTAGGTGGTGCACTTAGCCAAAAGGTTGTGTTTTTTCCTACTTCATCATGAGTGGAGTTGAATTTGGTGTGTTGTTCCAGTTGCAGCAGAGATTCAGAATGTTATGGGGAGGAGAGAGGTGTGAGCCAAGCAGGAAACAGGTTTTGGGCCTGCTGCCAATCCTTCTCAAGGTTAACTTCTCAAAAACTGCCAGTGGAAGTTGGAGCAGTAAATACCAGGGAGTTTTGTACTATAACATTGTCTCCCACCAGCTGCACTGCAGGAAGCATCTGTTGGCATGGAACACCCCATAGCAAAAGCCACAAGAAAGGGGAAACAGAATCCAGCCAATGTGTCCATGCTATAAACTTGATGTGATATCTGCACAATCCATCACCATAGGGGTGATTGTGCCTTCTTGGTTCTCTCGTGTAATTCTTGAGGTGTTACTAGTTCATCCCATGTTGCTTGTTCTTTGCTGGTCCTCGAAGACCGCTCTTGACTTTCATTTTTCCTTTTTCTCTTCCCCACCCCAAACAGTCAGAGTATCAGCACTTGATGTGAAGACACCAGAGGAGCTCTTTGTGGAGAATGGGACGGAAGCAAGACTTCCATGCACGTTTTCATCCCGAGAGGTGATCAGCAGCTTAACGTCCATCTCTTGGAGCTTCCAACCAGAGGGAGCAACAACCTCTATATCAGTAAGAGCCCTTTGTCTGGGTTGATCCTGCTGTTTGAGGCAGGCCTGGGAGGGGGAAATCTTAAGTATATTTAAGAAAGAACTCTGTTGGGTGGCTGCCGCACAGGCAACTTAGGGGAACGAGGAGCTGATAGGGGGCTGCCGGTCCACCTTGGTTCGAAGTCCCCACCACTAGCTCCAACAGATTGCTCTTTCTGCAACAGTGGACAAACCAGGTGGCTGCCAAACAATGTTATAAGTGAGCATTGCGCAGCTTTAAATGAGCATGTTCCCTAATTGATCAGCAACGTAACAACAAAGCAATGTTAAACGGGACGACTTTAAGTGAGGAGTTACTGTACTGCCTATTGAGGGGGTGGATTTACTATAGTGACAGGAAAAACCCCTTCAGTCATTGTAGCAAGTGCCTGTGCTATAGTGGCCTCGCTGTAGTGTGCTGCTGTAGTGCTTGTGCTTGTAACGTATACATACACTCTAAACTCTTTTTGAGCGTGCCTCAGAAAGGTGCCCAGTTAGGTAACAAGGAAAGTTAGAGCAGGGAGGAAGCGCTGGAGCAGCGTGGAGGAGTGCATTGGATTTGGAAGGGTACAAAGTGAGGGCCCTGCCCCTGTGTCATCTTTTTGCCCCTTGGAGCTGTGCACTGGGCCAGCATATCCTGGACATCAGACCTTATTGATGTAAAGAATTCAGGCACAAAGTTTGAAAACCCAGTTTGACTAGAGCTTTGAAGAACTGGGTTTCCTAAAGAGACTTTCTATCATCCCTCAACAAATAAGGGATAGACATGTTCTGGGATGGGGAACAGGGAATGAGCATATGCAGTGCATGTGGGTAGGGACTGCATCACCACTTTCCTGCCTCCATCTGGTACATGCACTCTTCACAGCCTCACGATCTCCTATCCCCCCTCCCCCCCCCCGCCAGTCTCTGCAAGCTTACCAGGGGTGTGGAGTGCAAGGGAGTGGGTGAAGCAGCTTGGGGAGGTGTTTGCATTTGAAGTAGTATATGTGGGAGTGCCTCGGGGACTTGGAGCCTAGGGTTTGTGGGGGTGGTTGGCAATGGATGTGATGGAGTGAATGTTGGAAGAGTTGGAGCAGTGTCAGAGCCGTTTGGGAGGGAGGGGGCAATGTGAGGGTGGTTGGAGTAGTGCAGGGAAAGGACGGGTCAGAGCTGTACAGCGGGGGATGTTGGTCAGCTTCATCTCCCTCCCCAAATTCCCCTATATAGATGCTCTCCTGTCTTCTCCCACACATTCCATGCTAGTTCCTCCGCAGTTTCTGCCTCTTCTTTCAAGCTCCTGCTCTGCTGACACCTGCCACTTCATGGTGAGGTGGCCTGTGCTGGAGAAGCAGAACTGGAGATGATGCAGGGGCAGTGAAATGACATGCATGCAGCCAGTGCATTTTGTTATAATCTTGCCCAGGACCAGAAGCAGTGGAAGGGGCTTGCTGAGCTATGCTAGGTGGGAATGTTGAAAAATTATTTATTTAAAAAATATTCCCCAAACTTCAGTAACACAGTTAAAGTTTCCCGCGGTGTCTTCTGCCCTTCCAGAATGTGGAGCATGGCTAAATTTAAACTTCTGAAAACCAAGAAATGAAGAGTTAGGTGTATACCATCCCAGCAATGTAGTTTCAACTCAACTCTCCTTGAGCGATGCCTGAATACACACATACTAGCCCTGTACCAGGCCTAACAGCCCTGCAGTGATCATGTGTTCTATAGCATCTAAGTCTAACATCTTCTCTTTCCTACAGTAGACCTCTAATTTAGAGCAGGCATAGCATACAAGCTGTGCTGATTCTACACAGATTATGCCAGACTTGCTACCACCCTTTGGCCTGAGGACTTTTTCAGAGATGGTGCCTTCACTTACCTCTCGCTAGGCCTTGGACTATAATCATGCATATTGCCAGAGTTCTGACAGTCCCCATGGCAAGACCCCTGTGCACCTCTGCTGGCACAAACTACAGACGTGAATGCTGGAATGCGGTATGCCTGATCTCAGAAAATAGATGTCTTCCACCTGCTCAACTACACCTAACACAGTGAATGCAGCTGGAGTGCTGGCAGATAATTACAGATTCAAATCTTGAGTACAGCGCAAGTAATGACACCTTTATGTAGTCCTTCATGTCTGCTAATGGCACCAACCATAGTGAACCATTCCCAGTGGCTATTTTTAGCTGCAGGGCACAGAACTGAGGTTGCATTGCAGGTGCAGTGTGCTACTTATTTCCTGGTTTTTGGAGAATTTAGTCAATTTCCAGGTTCTGGAAATGCATGGGCAACCGTAACTCTTAGGTTTTAGACATTTTAGTATCATCGTTAAGTTGGCTACTTTGCACATATTTGTACTTAATTCATATTCTAATTCAGAGATGTTCAGACAGCAACATTGTCTGTCTTCCGTATTTGAATAGTCAGATTTCATGTTACACTAACAAAACCTGCCATCTTAAATTAACTCTTTTTTTTTTAAATGTAGGGAAGGAAATCCCTTCACCGCCACACACCGTTTCAGGCTTAGCTCCCTTCCCCTTCCTCCATCACATAGACAATGTTAACCTTCACGTAGCTGAACATGCAGGTATTTACTACTCATCTTGCATTGTAGCAGCATCTAGATGCCTCAATCAGCATTGTGGCCTCACTGTGCTGGGTGATATATGAACACATTATTATGGTAAGGATTGTCATAGGCAGTGGTTCACAGTTTTTTCCAGTAAGGAACACCAGGGTTATTTTCCATCTACCTGGGAGGTGGAATTCCCCTCTTGTTTCATTACAAGAAGGGCACAGTGATTGTGACCTATAACACCTATGTGTGAACCCTTCTCTAGCATTGCAACACCCAGATTGAGACTCGTTGGCCTAAAAAAATAACTTTGCGGTGGGCTTGAATGCTAAGTCATAGTGTGGCTACTTGAATGTGTGATTAGTGGAGCGACAGCATGCTTGCTACAATCTGCAAAGTTAGAAATTGCAGGCCTCTGGAGGGATTCCTACTCCTACCTCCTAATGTGGTATTGGAAAGGGCCCAACAGATCTGGAGATATTATCTTAGTGAAGGAGGGGTGTAAGCTTTGCAATATTCTGACATGGATGTTCTTACATGCTCTCCTCCCTGGCTGCAGTTCTTCTATTACTCTCAAGGGAATGCGTTCCCTGGGAAGGAGGCACCATTTAAGAACAGAATCAGTTGGGCTGGAGACCTTAACAAGAAAGATGCATCTGTCACCATAGCAAATGTGCAGTTCCGGGACAACGGCACTTACTTCTGCGATGTCAAGAACCCACCTGACATAGTTGTCAAGCCAGGAGAAATCCGACTTAGAGTCGTGCAGAGAGGTACCTCCCCTCATTAACTCTTGTTTTCCTTAGGTGTAATCCTGGGCCTGTGAGAGACTGTTGATTTTTGTCTCTCGTCTCCAAAGCTCCAGAGGCCACTCATAGGATTTGTTATCAAAGCTCAGCATTTATAAATTAAGATATCAGTCTTTCTTATTCAATCCACAGTATTCCCAAATCGTAATTTTTTGCATGCCCTAAAGTCTGCAAACACATCCTATCTCTCTCACGTTACTGTCATAGTCAACAGGCTGCTGAAGGGATGAAGTGGGGTGTGGGCTTGGTGACATCATGCAGGGAAACTAACATTTTGTCTGTCTTCGTATTGGTGAAATAGATGCTTGGTTCCATGCTGTTTAAATTTCAGATGATGGAAGTCACTGCTCTCCTAACAGGAACTAAACACACAGGGATTTTGGAGGGGTCTAATGAATACCTATGGATTGTCTGTATGTTAAGGCTATTACCGCTCTGAGAGTACAGCCTGTATACACCTGTATTTCCCCCCTTTGGTCCACCAAGAACATCCACTCTCAGGTTTTCTGGCTCCCTAGCTGTCACCTCTCTTGGGCGGAGACAGGCATCTCACTACGTTTTGCTGACTGAGGTATTTCCGTAGTGCCACAGAGTTCCCTGCCACAGTTCCCTGTGAATTCCCCAGCAGGTCAGACAGCCTCAGCAGGCCTGCGTTGCTTTTCTCGTCAGAGGCTGTAAACAGCTTAAGTGCTCACAGTTATAAACTGTGACACAGCTTTTTGTAAGCAAGCACATTTATTCATAAGGTGAAAGCATTACAGAGAAAACCTATAAAAACCTACATTTATGCTAATAAGCTTACCAGAAATCACCCGAGTGCTGACAATGGCTCTGTAGGAGTCAGTCTTTCAAACCCATTCAGTGGGTATTTGTGGTTAAGTTTATAACTTAGCTCAGAACTAGCACACACGTGAATCTGGGTCTCTCATTTATACAGGTTAGGCCTCTCATCCTGTCTTCATGTAACAGGTGTTGAGCAGACGAAGATCCCCTCCTCAGGGTGAAGTTTCAAAAGGCTGAGTTCTTGCATAACTGGAATGGGTACATTTACGTACATCTCCCCCCTAGAAACGCGCTGAACTTTAAACGTTCATTCTTGTCAGGCACATTGTTTCATATAGTTAGGGCCCTACCAAATTCATGGTACATTTTGGTCAATTTCATAGTCATAGGATTTTAAAAGTTATAAATGATTTCAGATATTTAAATCTGACATTTCACAGTATTTTAACTGTAGGGGTCCTGATACAAAAAAGAGTTGGGGGAGTGTGTGTGTGTGTGTCGAGGGAGGTGTTTCAAGGTTGTTGTGGAGGGGTTACAGTACTGCTAACCTTACTTCTGTGTTGCTGCTGGTGGTGGTGCTGCCTTCAGAGCTGGGTGATTGCAGGGTGGCTGTTGGCCAGCTGGGAGCCCAGTTCTGAAGACATTGTTGCCACCAGCAACAGCACCAAATTAAAGATGGCATGGTATGGTGTTGCCACCTTTACTTCTGCACTGCTGCTGGCATGGCATTACCTTCAGAACTGGGCACCTGGCCAACAGCCACCACTCTCCAGCCACCCAGCTCTGAAGGCAGTGCAGAAGTAAGGGTGGCAATACCTTGACCCCCTCCCCTCCCAAAATAACCTTGCAACCCCTTTTGGGTCAGGACTCCCAGATGGAGAAACGCTAGTCTCCCCCTTGAAATCTGTATAGTATAAGGCAAGGGTTGGCAGCCTTTCAGAAATGGTGTGCCGAGTCTTCATTTACTCACTCTAATTTAAGGTTTCGTGTGCCAGTAATACATTTTAACATTTTCAGAAGGTCTCTTTCTATAAGTCTTCTATAATATATAACTAAACTATTGGCTTTTAAAATGTTTAGGAAGCTTCATTTAAAATTAAAATTCAGAGCCCCCTGGACCAGTGGACAGGACCCAGGCAGTGTGAGTGCCACTGAAAATCAGCTCGTGTGCTGCCTTTGGCACATATGCCATAAGTTGCCTACCCTTGGTATAGGGTAAAAACACACGAGACCAGATTTCATGGTCTGTGATACATTTTTTCTTGGCCATGAATTTTGGTATAGCCCTACATATTATCCTTTGAAATGCATAACACTTCTCAGGGTTTATGTTAGTCATGTTTTGGTCTTCCCCAACCCCTCCCCCCACCGGAGACATCACAGTCCCATAATAGATAGATACAGTGATCTCCTAAAAGATTGAATTCAGTAAAGTTTGTCCAGGATATTGCAGGAAATTGCCATATCTGTCACAAGTGCTGTCTGTATCATTGGGGAATAAGAAGAAGAATTGGGTACACTCCTGTTGGAGCATGGACCCTGGGCCTATGCTAAAAACAATTGCCATTGTAATTTCCTGGCAGGCTTGTAACACCACACATCAGTCCTCAGCGTTGCTAGCTCCAGTGCACAGGTGTTCACACCACTTCTGGAATTACGTTTTCTCTGAGCAAGACTGATGTCCACGACCAGTGCAGAGTTAACGTAGGCAGCAAGGGTTGATTATGTAGCTGTGATGGTGTACTTGGTCTTTCCAAAGGCATCCCAGAATGCTCCTAACCAACCTTTGCTGGCCACTTTTACAGCTGAGAGCACCTTCCCTGTCATGTCAAGTTGTCTGCATGGTATTGTCTTGTACTTAGATTATAAAGATCTTTGGGGCAGAGACTGTCTTGGTTTTGTGTTTGTATTGTGTCTAGAAATAGAGTTCAGGTCTGTAGCAAGGCCACCCAGGTGCTATAGTAATACAAATACTGTTTCTAACAAGATTCCTGGAGTGTCACTCTGGAGCCTATATTGTCTGAGTCAGTGTGAAGCAGTGGAAACAGCTATAAATATGGGTGAGAGCTATCGCCGGGTTGAACAATCTACTGGGTTTTATGGTATGTTACTGTCCAATTTAAGTTCTCATCCATTTTTTACTTTAATTACACCCATGTGGTGTACAGCTGTAGTAAGTCACGTGTCTATGCCATGCCAAGAGTCCTAGACTATTGTGCCTTCAGAGATAACTCAACCAATTACCACCCTTGGTGTACAGCTAATCTGCATGGAACAATTTCATTGGTTGTATTAAGGAGACTGCAAAAATAGTGTATTACCTGGCCAAACTGCCACCCCCATAAATCTTCCAGCACAACCATCATATGCAATAGCTGCAAACACACCCAGCCCCTCCCTGCAGCACACACCCCTCTTTCTCCACCAGCAGAAATCCACACAACTTTCCCAGCACAGCACGACGACTAATGCATCCTCCCTTCCCCTAGTATGACCTCCACGCAATTAAATCCAAACATCACTCTGAAACCTAGAATGTCTGAATCAGTGTGAGGTGATGGAAACAGCTACAAGCATGACTGAGAGAACACTTTTTGTTCACAATATCACCAGTTTCACTCATCACTGGAATTCAGACATTTTTGGCTTTTATGCACAACTTTATGAATTACACCTGTGCAAGTCCACGGGCATTCAGCTACTACTATTAGTGTTGCTCTTGGTTCTGCCTGGCCACTGAACACCTCATCTGATACTAGGCAAGCTGGATAGCAGCTAGGCAGTGCCTGGGTGTTCTCTTGCCCATCCCTACAATACAGATATCAGCAGCCCTCGTGGGATCCATATCCTCAGATCAACAAGCATAGTGAAGACAGATGAATATGGAATTCATTAATGATAGCATTGATATTCATATCCATGATTATAGACCATATCTATATACAAGATTCACAGGTTTAAGCGTCGGTTCTTGGGAGCAGCTAAATTAGTGCAAACCCCTCTGTGGGCCCTTAATTTGAGAGGCTTATATCAATTTAGCTTAGTTTGGTAAATTAACTGTGGTTTATACCAGTTTAACTAAGTCACTTTTACAAAAACACATTCATTTATCTTAGTGCAACTTCTTATGCAGTCAAGGCTTTTCTTTCCTTTTTCTCCTATAAAGTACTCAGTAATTCAAAGGCTATAAAAAATAAATCAGTTTGATAGTTTATAGTAATTTTTAAAGATATAATGAAAGCTCTTAAGCTACCTAAATTGGATTCCTTAAAGTCTGAAAAAGCTTTGTTGCTGTGGCAATCTTAAACAAAAAGAGGAAGATCTTGACTAAGAACATATATGTAACTGATCACTAGCAGAGATATTACAATTTTTTTTTTTGTTTCAGAGTGGTTGCCGTGTTAGTCTGTATCAGCAAAAAGAATGAGGAGTACTTGTGGCACCTTAGACTAACACATTTATTTGAGCATAAGCTTTTGTAGGCTAAAACCCACTTCATCGGATGCATGCAGTGGAGAATACAGTAGGAAGATATATATACACAGAGGCCATGAAAAAATGGGTGTTGCCATATCAGCTATAACTAGAGTAATCAGTTAAGGTGAGCTATTATCAGCAGGAGAAAAAAACTTTTGTAGTGATAATCAGGATGGCCCATTTCCAACAGTTGACAAGAAGGTGTGAGTAATAGTAGGGGCAAAAATTAGCATGGTGAGCCATTGAATATAATGAAAAACCTTTGAAGAAGCTCTAAACCGTGAATGCCTATGTGGTCACAGAGTAGTCATTAACTGGTAAACAGTTACTCAAACCGCTTAGTGTATAAAAGCAATTTTAAGTTTACACCTGAAATTAAGGAATAATCAGGAGCTGAGACAAAGGTGTGCAGTTCTCTTGTCTGTTACTTCAGTAACTACTTCATCCTGCAACAGTTGAGGAGTCTTTATACCACTTCATAATGAGCAAGAAAGCGGACATTTGCAGAGCTGCTTGGATATTTCTTTGAACTTCAGAATGGATGTTGGCACAGAGGCCCCACAACTTCCAACTAGAGAAATCAGCTTTGGGAGACGAGCAGCTACATGCAAGGATGGTTGGGATCAGTACCTAAGTGATCAGTTACACCCAGGGGAAACCCATGGGAAGTATCTTCTGATGCCAAAATGATGATCAAAGGCTAACCTGGGATGGGCTAAAACAGATATCACTCCAAAAAAAGTTTGTAAACTGTGCAAGCCATTTTTGGCCATTTCAAAGATCATAGATTTTTCCATGAACAAAGCAGCAATAAATTATTGCAGGAATTCAAGGGACACCTTTTCTCACTGGATGGTTAGAAGGTGACATAAGACACTTGTATTCCAAATGGAACTCTGCAAATGTTTGTCAGAAGCAGGAGGTAACTTTCTGATTGGCTCACAAAGGGATTTACCGGGAACAGGTTAGACATCCCATTGGTAACAGGCTAAGAGGCTTTTTTTGTGTTCGGTTATTTGATCCTTGAGGCTGAAGTATCTGGACAAAAAGACACAGTCTACCAGCTGCCTACTGAAGGCTCCTCCTCTCCCCCAATACCTTATCTTGTCCTAAGACACATACCATATTAACTGTCCCTTTAAAGTCTTAGGGAGACAATGAAATCTGGGAAAAGAACCAGATACAGTTGTCAGAACACCATCATTGAAATTAACTACCTGAATGTTCTATCTTAAGAAATCAGTTCTTGCAAATGTCGATACCTTTGTATCGATTTCAACTGATGAATAGGTTTTTATGCATATTTTGCCATGTGATAACTTAATATAACCAAGTTAAGTACTTCTCAAAGCATGTATCTGAGAGACAAAGTGGGTGAAGTAATATCTTTTATTGGATCAACTTCTTGATAGGGGGGCAGAGAGGTCCTGAGGAAGAGCTCTATGTAGCTCAAAAGCTTTTTGATCAACTTCTGTTGATGAGAGAGACAAGTTTTTGAGCTACACAGAGCTCTTCCTCAGGACCCCCGCCGCCCTCCTCCCCCACTCCCAAAGAAGTTGGTCCAGTAAAAAATATTACCTTATGTACCTTGTCTTTCTAACATCTTGAGACCGATACAGCTACAACACTGCATACAGTATGTAGCTGAGTCAGTTCTGTAAGTGAATTACAGGTATGTATTATACATTTTGTTTTAGTTACAAGTTTAACCATAGTTGTTTGGAAATAATACTAAATAAGTAAGAGCTAAGGTTTAAAGAACTTGCTGCATATATTTAGCCTCACTCTGTAACAGGAAACTGGTCACAGCAAGGTTTGCTCTTGGCACAGATATACCCTTAGTAGCAGCAATCTGAAAGTGACACATCTTGTGGTTTCAAGCTCTCAGTTAGGAAGGAGAAACTCTTTGGCTTGTCAGTAAAAGAATTTTACCTTTGTTTGAAAACTTGGCTATTGTGACACAAAAGTCTACAATACTGGTAAATATCGGATGAATTAGGAATAGTTTTCAGTTGTTACCTGCATATTTGGGAGTAAATTGCATCTTAGCTAGGAGTATCATTAGGAAAGGTAACATTTGAATTAAATTGACAACTTTGCTTTATGAAGTTACAGTTTAGTTAGTAAAGTGTGTTTTTAAATTTAGGCTTGAGTTATAGGCAATTCCACCAATGTTGCAATTCAACCAGTTATTTAATTGACAAGTTGATAAGGATTCATAGTCCTTTGTTGGTACCCAAACCACATGCCCCAAATATGGTAGAACTAGGTAGGGTAGCTTACTTGTAGAAGACTGTCATAAGTGTCAGATGCATTTGATAGATTTTAACATTCATGGTAAAATTTAATTCTTTTAGATCTTGTAAAAACTAGCATCTTGCTTTCTGTATCCTATTCTTAAAAATTCTGTTCTGGCTAATAAAACCTATAAATCTTGAAATAGTGCTCCAGCCTTTACCCTAAGGAACCAAAATCCAGAGAATCATGACAAGCTTGATATCAGTACTGATTGATTAAAAACATTAATGTGTTTTGATACCATTCTCACAAAGCACACATGTATAATGAGAAATAACTTTTAATATTTTAAAACATAGTTCTTTGGGATTTTTGTGAATTACACAAGACAATCAGTGGTGGGTTAGCAGACATACAGAGGCATGTCTCCCTGCATCTGTGTACTTTACTGGGGGATAATATGGCTATCAGGGTGCTACTTCAGCAGCATATCCCATTCTCAGATGTGAAAACAAAAACAAGGTGACTGGCTCCCATGTACACCACAGTAAATCCACTTATCTCTGCATGGTACTCAAGCATCTCTCCCCTTCTGCCTGTGAGAAGTGATGCATCCCCTGGGGCTCCTCTTCCTTAAGTGGGGAATGATCTCAGTGGATCACATGGAATAGCCTAGAGGGGATATCCTGCCTCCAGACCGGGGCACATGGCTCCCGTTCATTTCTAGTTCCTAAAAGGAAACAGAGGGGAAGTAGTTCAGCTGCAAAACAAACAAAAGAACTCAAAGTTAAAACTAAAAGATAGGAAGAATAAAAATCTGCTCATCACTGGTTTCTGCACAGATCCCCACCCCCAAAAGTAGGGTGCCCATTGTAATAAGTATAGAAGAAGCAGCTGCCTCATCATGACATCCACTAGAGTGATGACATAGTCCTTAGCCCTTACGATGAATGGGCAGCTCATGCAGGGAGCAAAACAAAATGTGTGAATATTCCATAAACATAGTGCACTTGCACAGGGAGACGAACTGGGCATTGGCAGTATTGTAGGGTACGGTGACCTATACCCTCCAGTGCTTGCTGTGGGAATGCCTTATGTGGGCATAGTACATCATGAGTAGGCTGAAACAAATGACTAATGCAGGTGCTCTGCACCCTTGAAACCTAACTAGTTCAGCTGTACCTGGGGCAGGCTGCAGTGGTGCAGTTATCTAAAGTAGATACAACCCTGGACTGTCTTGTTCAAACTTTTATAGCCTTAATTGGAGACGTTGAAACAAGTGAAAGGTGTGGAAAACCTTGCAATTCTGTATGATGGCTTTTCCGAACAGCAGTGGTATAGTTGTTAACTCAGACTTCTATTATAAACTATCTTTGTACTCATGTTGATTTTTAACTCTTCTGGCTGTTCACTTGGCCTCGCTCAAAAGGTGTGTGTTGGAGACAATTTGAGCAAAGTAATACTGTCACTCTTTGATAACCTGAAAAGGAAACATTACAGATATGTGGAGCGATGTATTAAGGTTGAGGAAGCACTAGCAAAGACTCTAGAAGTAGTCTTTCTTTGCTCACACGTATACTCTTTTATTACAGTTGTGCAGTATGCATGATATTTAAGTGCGAAACAGCTACATATTATTTATCAGTGATCTCAATGTGTTGCTTATGCCCATTTCTTCCCTCAAATGTGCTTGCTTTTTCCAACTGACTTCAATGGGATTTGCACAGATGTACCTGAGAACAAAGTAATGTGTAACATGAGTCAGGGTTCTTGTTGTACATTTAACTTCTGCACTCCTTGACTTCTGAATGGTTAAAATGCAGGCTGTATCCTTGGTTTATGGAAACTTTTTTGTTCTTATGTAAAGTACTCAGAATGCATGCTCAGAACAGAGGGAACTCTGCTTGTCCTCAGCTAGCTTTTCCGTTTGTGCTGCATGTGTTCACCCTTGAATCTATGTGACTTCCTCCTGCTCTGAAAGGATCTAAGGGAGAAAGGAGGCTTTTTGTAGCTCACATTTTTACTAACTAGAAAATGAAGCAAAGTGTTGAATCTCTTTTTTTTTTTTTTCCTCCCCCCAGACAATCTGCCTGCATTCCCCACTGGCATGGTGGTAGCGATAGCCATTGGTGTGACTCTAGTTGTCTTGCTGCTCATTGCGGTTATCGTGTGTGTTGTCAGAAAGAAGAACTCTAAAAAGCATTACTCTGGGTAAGAGATCCAACCCTTTTTACCAGTGTTGGGTGGGGGTGGGGAGTAAGGGAAGAGTGAAAGGACCACAAGTGGTTGAGATGAGGCAGGAGTCATTTCAGCCACCTCCTGTCTTCAGCTGGCCATCATGACCTCCCCAAAGGAATGTAGTACCAAGAGGAGCGGTAGTCTGATAGCTGGGGAACTGTCATTCCTACCAGTGCTCTCTAGGCTTATGCATTATTATTGATATCTTTCTTTGTAATATACTTTAAAGCAGTGGTTCTCAAACTGTGGATTGGGACCCCAGAGTGGGTCGTGACCCCATTTTAATGCGGTTGCCAGGGCTGGCTTAGACTTGCTGGGGCCCAAGCCCCATTACCTGGGGCTGAAGCCTGAGGGCTTCAAGTCCTGAGCATCGGGCTCAGGTTACAGGCCCCCTGCCTGGGACTGAAGCCCTTGGGCTTCGGCTTTGGTCCACCCCACCCAGGGCGGTGGGGCTTGGGCACGCTCAGGCGTTGATCCCTGCTCCTGGGGTCATGTAGTAATTTTTGTTAGAAAGGCGTCGTGGTTGCAATGAAGTTTGAGAACCCCTGCTTTAAAGGACAAATCAACCCCCAAGTGGTGTCATTACAGTGCAAACATGAGGTACTTTGATTTGTTTCAGTCCGTACTAAATAACATCTGCCCTCAGTGATTTTTAAAAATAAAATAGTTGAAATATTCTATTTTTAGTCTGTTACTATGACGTGTCAATAGTGCATATTATATGGTACTACTAACATGAAATGTAAGGATATAAAAATTAGGAACTCATTAAATGAAGCACAGTATCCAAAACATTTTTTAGAAGTTCTGTTTCTCAGGAAACTTTTTGAAACTGTGTTAATTTGATTTGTAAAGAAGACAAATGTCAAAATGTCTAGTTTTTCAGAGAAATGAAAATTGAGTTTTGACCTGCTCTTTTTGTTAGTGGTGGTATTGCTAGCAATACAAGGCTAAGATACAGAATACCTGCAAGAATTAAGGACACCAGGAGAGCAATTAATGAAAATTCCCAATACTGAAACAATGCCGGTTGCAAGTCTAAATTTTATCCCTTGGGGAAAAATGCACAGGCTGGTTTGAACTAGTTCAAA
The DNA here is from genome assembly GCF_025201925.1 of Gopherus flavomarginatus. NCBI lineage: Eukaryota > Metazoa > Chordata > Testudines > Testudinidae > Gopherus > Gopherus flavomarginatus. The sequence continues at coordinate 178,594,345 of NC_066617.1, read as the reverse complement.
AGCCTTTAAGTCATGTCCTGGAAACCGTATATAATAATAGATCCTGACCTGGGGAGAGAGATACCATTATGAGAACTGACAGACAGGAGTCTGTGACCAACGCAGAAACACATCCTGTGGGAGGACCTGAAGTGTATTAGACCAACCAGGTTCTCCATGTGGAAGGTGGACGACCACCTGGTAAGCTAGGCTTGTGTATAAGCTTTTTATTATGTTTTCTCTGAAATGCTTTTGCTCTGAATAAATAGTACTTTGCTTTATGAAAGCTGGGTCACTTGATAACCCTGTTGCTGTTCCTGAGAGAAGAGAACTGCAAGTGCTGAAGTCAGACTTACTGAGGCAATCATAGTGAATTTCAGGGGTCTGCAACCAAAGACCCCAGTCTAGAGGGAGAGAATCACAGGATTCCACCTCAAGGAAGGTGAGCGCAGGAGGCTCAGAGTTGAAACCTAAGGGAGAGAACCTCAAGGAGACTATAATAGGGTCAGAGGTGCAGTTACCTCTGGAACTGTGACATGTGGTGGTAGCAGGTGTGGGATCTATGACAGTGATAAATTTCTAACAGTACCAACAGCAGTGAAAACAAATATTGTAGAAAGAAGCACCAAGAAAAGTCAGTCATTCAGGGAAAGAGACAAAGCCAGGAAAGATGAATTATGAGCAACTAGGAAAAATCAAATGGTGGAATTATGCAGAGGCAGCTAAACTCAAGAGCTGACAAAGGCACAGCTGATTGAACTGCCATACTCTGAGGCCCAGAAAGGATATTTAAGGCTGCAAGTGCACCCAGCTCTCAGGGAGAAATGGCAGATGTTGAGAGAGACCGCCTCCTAGCAAGAAGTGGAGAAGAGGAGGATCCCAGGCAGCAACTGTGCTTCATCCAGACTGAATTCACTACTTGAGCGGTTGATGTGGAACAACTTGCAATTTGAAGAGAAAAAACTGCAGCTTGCGAGAGGCAGGCTGCGCTTGGAAACCCAGAAACCTAGGGACCAGGAACAGCAGCCTCAGTACAAAGAGACAGCACCAGTGTAAGCAAGGAGAAAGGGAAAAGCAGCAGCAAGAAGGAGAAAAGGAGAGCCAGCTGGAGCTTGAATTGGAGAGAGAGTGCTAAGCATCGCTTGTTCCAGGAGTTGGAGACAGATCCTGTATATCTGGTTCCTCTGAAGACATAGACTCCAAAGTCTTACCTTGCTTTAGGAACAGGTGTATTTTTAAATGCTTTTGAAATGAGTTGTGAATTGAACAGGGTGGGTGTGAGGACATGGTAGTGTCTGGCTTCACTGCTGACGGGAAGACCTTAAAGCTTTCATCCATATAGCCAGAAAGGACTATAGAAACTATGAGCAATGTAACCATGTGTTACTGCTGAAGTTTAAACTGACACTTGAAGTGTATAGGAAGAAGTTCGAGTGTTGAAAAGGGACTATGAACTATGCTGAGGTTGCAACCCAAATTAGGAGAACAGGTGTGGTGACCACAGCTGGAAAATAAGTTTTTCCTGTCAAACCCAGGCTGTCTGCATATTCATTAGCTTAACAGGGATGCAGTGGGCTCAGAAACTGGGGATCAGGCCTAGAGAAAGGTCCAGCTCTACTGGGTGGGAGACCACCCCAGAGGGACCCCTGGGTGAATGGTGAAAAGCACTAACAAACTGGCTCATGTTTCTGGAATTGCCTAGTCTGTCTGCAGAGGCCCAGTGCAGTCCTGGAAAGGTTGTCTGCATGTCAACCTTAAGAGTTAACTCTGTGACTGAGTCTCTAGAGGGAGGAAGTCACACAGCCAACTTATTTGGGGCATACAGTGTTCATGCTGATGGGTTTACACCCCAAACAACTGCACATAGGCCTTAGCAGACAAAGAACTTGAAACTGTATAAAATAACAGCTCTGGCCTATGGTGAGAGGCCCTATCTGGGAACTGACTGGCATGAGACTGTGGCCAACAAACAGGCCCTGCAGGAGCACCTGAAGTGTATTAGACCTCCCAGAGTTGGTCTCCCATGTGGAAGATGGGTGGCCACCTACTAAGTTAGGTATGTATACAAGTTGTTTTAAGATGTTTTCTCTCAAATACTTTTGTTCTAAATAGATAGTAAGTTGCTTTCTGAAAGTTGGCTGCTCACTGGATAACCCTAACACTGCCCCTGAGAGAACAGAACATCAGGTGCTGAACAGAAGTCAGACCTACTGAGGTGATCACAGTGACTTGTAGGAGTCTGCAGCCAACGACTCCAGTCTGTAGTGAGAGACTCATGGGGTTCTGCTCTGAGAAAGGCAACAGCTACAGGCCTGAGACCTAAGTTGCATGCCCTCAAGGAGGCCATCGGGGTCAGAGGTGCAATTAATTTGAATGGTGACAGTGTCTAAAGAGCTCATCCCCACCCTACCCTGTTCCCAGCTGGAGACCTTGGAGAAAATGGGTTCATTAGAGTCCAATGGTAAGACTGAGTGAAGTCAGCTGTGTGTGCTCAGAGTTCAGTGTGGAAAGCCTGGCTTTCTTTTGGTTTGTGTTTTTCCCCATAACTAAAGGAAGCATGCACTGACACGCATCAAAGGTGCTTATATCAGGAGTCAAATGCCTTGCTTCAGGTTGTTCCACTCTAGTGTTTTCCAGGTGAAGGATGCCAGTGCGGGTGCCAGGGTTGGGTCTGTAATATTCGTGCACTGTAAATTCTAATAGATTTAACTATTATAGGTCACCTTCCAGCAAAGTCATCTTTAAACTTAATACTGCTTTCACTGACCATACCAGCCCGGCATGTGTTGGTTAAGGAGAGGGCCAGATGTACTGTGATTGCTGTTAATATCACTACCAAAGGTTCATGGACTAATTTTTAAGTGAAACTAACCCAATATGTGGCAGTGTAATGCACAGATTGGGATAATGGTTCTGTCTTGAGCTAAAGTGGGGAGGGGGCATTTGGGTGGTGTTGAGAACCCCTGCATGGCAATGCCAAAACCTCCATTCTTACTCTGACTTTGGTTTTTTTTCCTTTGTGCCTTGATGTGCTGGGATCGGATCCTGCTTATCTTCATCTCCTTACAGAGATCCTGATATAGACGCCAGATTGGGAATGTAACAGGGCTGGGTCTCCTCTTCCAGTCCCACTAGACACCATGGTAACTAATCACATTGGTGATTGCTGTTAATACCTGTGTGTATGTGTACACATTTCCTCTTCCCTTGCTGACTAACCAGCTAGCTCTGTGCTAACATAACTCCATTGTGACTTGTGCTGGATTGTCCTGTTACAGACTGTTGGCAAAGGGATGGCACATTTCATTGGGAGCTTGGGATTCATTGTCTTCTGTCTAATTGGGGTGGGAATGCTACTTATCCCGATCAGTGTACCTCAGTCTCTTCTAGTAGTGAACTCATCAATGGACTAGAACATAGACCATTCAGAGTTCTTCCCTGTGGGAATAAAACTTCTAAATTCCCAGTGCCTATTCTTCTTTGTGACAATAATGATGGATTTCTAAAGTACCCATCACCATGAACTCTAGGTGCACAAATGTCTTAAAATTCCTTTGTGACCTTTAGGTACAATACAGACTTGTAGGAATACACAGTCATCCCCAGAAATCTGCTATAACCCATTTTAGCCATTTAAAGGGCTGCTTAGTCAATTTCAGCCAGAGTAGAAGCTCCTCACTGCTGGGTCTCCAGGTCCCTTTTTCTACTATTCCCCTTTTTACTGTCATGTGTCTGAGATGCTGGCTCTCTAAAGGTTTGATTCACCCTTTGGCTAACAAAAAGGTTGGCCTATGAGGAGTTGCGTTCTGCTCAATGTCATTGTCATTATTCACCTGTTTGTATTTGCTGCATGTGTAAGGGGTGGGGCATTATGGGGGGGAGAGGGGTTAGTTAGTGGGCAGAAAAGTGGTGTTAAAGGGAGTTCCTATATTTGTTTTGTGTATAGAAAGTGGTGACATGTTTCTGTAGTGTATACTTGGGTAAGAGGAGAAAGGTGAGGCCAGTGTTCAGAGGTATAGACTGCTGCTGGGACCAAGGGTTGCCTAATGAAATTTTAAAGGACCATTGCTCATTTTGGTCTCGTGTAATCCCAGGTCCATCCCAGATATGTGAATGTTTCCTTCTACTTTCTCTCCCCAGTCTCTTCTATGGAGTTTGAAAGGAGCAGGTAGAAAAGCAAACCTAACTGAACTAACTTTAGAGCTGTCAGCCTCCTCCCCCAAACTATTCCCAGAGTTGCTGAGTGAAATGTCTTCGATCTGTCCTGTTAGAAGTATAAGGGGCTGCAATTATGACCCAGCCAGTCTGTCACCTGTGACTACTCTGATTGCCACTACAGGAACTGGCATCCTGAGAACAAGGATTGAATTAGTCTGGAATCCCAGACAAGTCAAATACAAAAGAATTAGCCAGGAGACGTATGACAGCCTCCTATGTAGCATGAAAGAGCTGGTGGTTCCTGCCACTCTTGTTAGATGTAGTAATGGTGAAGTCCTCGCTGATAATGGGCTGAGGAGGGGGTTAGTTAGCCTATGCACAGTTAGAAAGCAGTTTGTATTCACATCTGGATGTTCTCTGATGTGGCATACATAGGACAAGAAAGCAAATTCCCAGGTTATTATGGCTTAATCTGGCTTTATTAGGTAGAGGAGAGTAGCTGTGATATGTATGAGGACAAGTGTACAACAGACTGGGTAGGCAGGAGAACATGTGAACTGGTCTCAATACCCATTGTGATCACTTTTACTTTGGCATAGCCTGCCACTTCATCCTGCCATCACTCGCTTTTGTTTTTTGTTCCTGTTTTTTGTTTGTCTCTTGAATGTTGTCCTGCAAATTCTGCTCTGCCACCTCGTCAGCTGCAGTACCTCTGAGAGCTTGATGTCGCCGGTTAAGCAGGCTCCACGGAAGTCACCCTCCGACACAGAGGGTTTGGTAAACCACGTGCCCACCAGATTGCACCAGGTAAATTTCAGTACTTTCCAATGCAGGGACCCCCCAGGGCGTGGGAGAGGTGGATCCATGCTGTGGAGAGGATGAAGGTGGGGTGGGAGAGGTGAATTAGCTGGCTGTGTTGTTCCATGTACTCAGGCAGCTGGGAGGAAAAGGGATCTGCTCTGTATGGGATTTGGTGTAAAGCTGTAGTTGAAGTTCGTGAACTATACTTCCTAGCTTTAGCATTTCCAAAAAGCAGGGATTCAACCAAGCCGTTAATGAACAGACAATGAGGTGTATGTCCCTTTTGGCCTTGTGCTCTCTATAGGAAGAAGACTTGTTAGTTAACATGGTAACTGACATGAGGTAAAACCCTAGTGAAGACAAGGCAGTTTGCTGCCTTCACTTCTGTTAGCAGATTGAGGTTGTCATCGTTGTCATAGTGTATGCTAAGGTGACACGTGACCAGGATTCATCACTGAATTTGGTCTGCTGGTTGGATTGTTAGCTTCCCTGGCTTGGGCCAGGTACTGACAGGGAGTGTGACATGAATGCCGATCCATGCCCCTGCGGTTGAAATAAAGATATTCTTACATGTGAAAACTACATCATTTTCAGTAGCATTTTACCTCATGTCAGTTAGCGCATGTTAACTAGCATGAGGTAAGAACACACCTCTTTTTCCTAGTGCAGATGCACACTAAGACTGTGTCTACACGGTAGCTGGGAGGTGTAATTCCCAGCTTAGGTAGATGTATACATGCTAGCTCTGCTTAAGATAGTGCTTTAAAAATAGTAGCGAGCCTACGGCAGCATGGACAATGGCTTGGGGTAGCTGCTTGAGTAAGTACCTAGGATCTTGGACAGGGTTGTACTCTTGCAGCTAGCCTGAGCTGCTGCCCACACTGTTGCAGCTACATTGCCTTTTTAGTGTGTCCGCTCAAGCAGAGCTAGCATATACGTCTTCCGGAGTTGCACCTCCCAGCTGCAGCGTAGATGTAGCCTAACTGATGAATACACCTGTGTTAGAAAGAGTGAGTCAATACAATTGAAACACAAAACAGTAACAGTCTGCCTGTGAGTATGATGCCTTTGGCTCCCGTACGTTCATTCAACCTTGTGGACTTCTAACAGTTCATTTCACGCTCCTGAGGCTTTGAACCTCTATGGTTCCACTCAACAATTGAAGGCAGAATCTAATACTGACCTAGACAATCATTCCACAGAAAATGAAAAGTGCCTTCATGAAGTATGGGAAAAATCTAGTGGAAAGCCTAGAAATCTCTCAAACAGGGACACTATATATAATATGGGTGTGAGTTGGCAAGAATGTTCAGGGCTCCTTGCTACATCTCCACTATAGCACTTCTGGTGAAGACGCTCTAAGCCAATTGGAGACAGTTCTCCTGTTGGCTTAACTCCTGCCGTCTCAAGAGGCGGTAGCTATGTCAACAGGAGAAGCCCTCCCACTGGCATCGTGCTGTCTACACCAGTGCTTAGGTTGGTGTAACTTATGTTGCTCAAGGGTGTGGATTAGTCATACTCGTGACTGATATAAGTTATACCGAAGTAACCTGTAGTGTAGACAGGGTCCTTGTAATGCATGACTAGATGTCTGACTGGAGCTGACTGAAGAAATGAGACCTAATAATCCAAATGAGTGATCTGTATGAACACTCTAAACGTACTGTATGAAATCTTTTGTTAATAGTGCCAATCTTGCTAAGCACTTCATAGAGCAGAATGAAGGCAAAGTCCCTGGCCTATAGAGTTTACAATCTACATGTATGAAAAGCCACAGGGTGACATTCTGGAAAAGAAGATTAGGTGGTTTCATAGATCTGTATTTCTGGTGACTGACTTTTAGCCATGGTGTTAGCTGGAGGACTTTGTAAGTGATTTGGGAAGGGAGCATACTTGTAGTTTTCAGAACTGTTTCTTAACTTTGTAAAATAACTTTGTATTCCCTTTGGATGGAGTTTATCCATTAGTAGATTTTTTTTTTTGGGCTGCTTCCTAGAACAGATGAATGAAGATAAAACTTTCCTTTCAGCTAGAGTCAAAATTAAATATTTCAGATTTATAGTAATGTTGGGCTGCCCTGAGCAAGGAGGTAGGTGGGAAGTATGAGGCTATTGGTTTGAGCTGGGGTAAGCAAAGTGGTGGGAGGAGCATGGTTTGAGAGAGACGAAGCAAGAAAAGCTTGTCTAGACTAGGAGAAAAGGTATTCTTAAAATCAATAGTTAACTCATTAAGTGGAGCTTAAAATGTGTTAGCACATAGTGTAGACAAAATTTAACATATCTGAAAACATGTTTTCCAATTGTGGTCAACCTAGGCTTGCCTCTAGGGTTAACCTTGACTGGTTAAATGGAGCTAAAAGATACTAATCTGTGTGTACAACTAGAGAAAGGGTTAGCAGCTAACTCAGACCTCCTAATCTAGGGAAACAAAATGCCAATGTGTTTTTAAAGATGCCTATGATAGGTGTTAAGTGTTTCAAAACATGTTGGTTAAAAGGTGTTGGCTGTTCTTGATTTTTGGTGTCCTCCCTGCCCCGGCTTTTGTACACAGGAAATTTATTCCAGAATAAGGTAAGGTGTGAATTTAAAGCAGAACAGCAGTTCTGGAATAGCTTCCCCATGTGGATGAGTTTATTCCAGAATCAGTGTGTCCATGGGGAAATCTATTCTGCAATAGCTATTCCAGTCAATTGTCCTGTATAGACAAGCCCTTAGACCAGGAGTTCTCAAACTTCATTGCACTGCAACAGATGGTGGAGAGGTCTATTAGAAGCTTATGATCTGATCAGACAGTTGGCAGTGATCTGAATAGGTGGGGTATCTTTTCAGTATATTAGTTTGTAACCATCTGTGCTTCACAGTCACATACCCAAATTGTATCTAAGCGCAAAGGAGCTGTTTCTCACTCCTAAAGTACGAATTCTCGGGTCATTTGGCACTTTCTGTACGGGTGCATTAATTTGCGTGAGGCACTCCTGCATTCTTACTGTAAGTTGTGACAGTATCTTGACATAACATCACAACTAATAGCCATAAACTACCAGTGCCTACTGTCCAGTCCAATGAATTCAATTGATGTATATTGACATCTTTTTATTTTAAAAACCTTTAGACTATCTCCCTTGGAATTCTTCCCCTTCTTCCTCCCAGTTTCCTGTTTAATAATATATATGTATGTGGCAGCTATATCTTTCCAGTACCTATGGGTCTCTGGAGGGCATCAGCCTTACTTTCACTGTTACCTCTCTTTTTTGCCTCCCCTTTTTCATAGGAGGCTTTTAGCTTAGTTTGATAAATATTTTCCCCAGAAGTAGTTTATAATCTCCAATTCCTCTTTTAACAGAGAGAGAGTATTTTAGAAGCAGTAGATGTTGAAGAGCTGCTGAGCAGAAGCATGCCAGAGCTGGCTTTGATAGCACGTCTCTGAGGCCTAGACTTTTCTCACACCTTGCTTCTAATTACTCTATTGGAGAGTTGATTGTAGGGGTGTCTGATTCAACACAGTCACATTTGAAACACATCCTTCCAGGAAAGAGAGGGAACCATGGTGGGTATGGGAAGGCCTCTTTCATCCAGAGAGATCAGGGAAGCTGAAAGAGTCAGTCAAACTGACGAAAGGGAAATGAGCTGGTGTAGAAACCTGGAAATATCTTGGTTTTAGAACCACTTTTAGTGATGTAAATTTTTTTCCCAATGGGGCAAAGTCAGTCACTTCCTCTTAGTTCTCATAAGGACTGTAAGTGTGACTGAGGCATGGTCTGTTCTTAAAAGTGAGGTTGACATAGCTAAGTCAGTTGAGATGTGAAAAATTCACCCCCTGACTGACATAGCTGTGCTGACCTGCCCCTGGTGTAGATGCAACTATGTTGCTGCTTCTGTCGAATAGCTACCATAATTCAAGCGGGTGGTGTTCCTACACAGAACAATCTCTTCAGTTGGTTTAGGCTTTGTCTGCACAACAAGGTTATGCTTATGTAGCTGTGGTCATGTAGCGTGGCTGGTACAGTCTCTGTAGCATGGATGCATTCTGATTGTGCAGACTCGATTGTGCTGAGACCACTTTTCTCAGGTGGCTGCACCATCCTCAGCCTTGTATCCAGGGGCATTGTTTGCTATCAGGTAAGGAGGGCAGTTTCATCCCCACACCTTTGTTTGCTCCCCCAGCTTTCCACGTGTGTGTCTGCTCCACTTTTTGCCCCTCCCCCAACTTTGTAGGATATTATCACATATCATGTTTTTATGCTGATACAACTTCCCTCCCTTCCCCTTTCAATTTTCTGAGATGATGCCCCTGCTTGTATCTAACTCACTGAGAGAGTGCAATATCCTAGCACTGCAACTGAGAAGTTGTCGTTTTGCTGAAATCAATTTCCCACCCTTTCGCCTGCTTCTCCGATACCTGCTTTCGGGATATGGAGCACTCCAGTCCCATCCCCATCCCACTCTGCACTTCATATTCCCGCAGGTTGCGTTTCAGGGAGAACAGGTATTGGTGGTGAACCTATGGGTTTCAGCAGAGCATTTCGTACCTCTGTTCTGAAGCTTCATGTGCATTGCTGCCCTCTGGGGCACTGAAAGGAAATTAGTTGGCAGCATCTGTCAAGTTCTTTGGTGTGAACCACAAACTACGTATGAGGATTCCTTCATTGATCACTGAAGTGCAGCTATCTGAACATGATAGTAGTTTAGCAGAACAGGTTAGGTCATGGAGAATGCTAAATCTGTTTAAAACTCCAAGAGAATGAGATGAGATGTTTTGGCCAGAACACAGTATGAGGACCTGCACCAGGCCTGATATTGCTACTCAGTGCCAAGGGAGCCTTGATGACCCCCCTAGTTAGATCTTCTGTTTTAAAACCAAGCTAAGGCACTGGGTCAGTACTGAGGGACGTGCACCAACTACTGAGTCATCACTAGCTGCAGCGTCTAAATGGTCTTTGTCACTATATCATAGGATTGATCCGGTTGCTTACTTAGCTGGTGAATAGTGACTACATCATATCATACTGTGGCTGCAGGCTAGAACTCATTCACTCTACTTGAGAGACTGATACCCCAGTGTTCCAAAAGGGAAGTTGTACTGAAGATTTGAAGGTCTGCAATTATAGTGCATAAAATAAATTCTGTCACTTAATGGCAATCTGTAGCACAGTATGGTGCTTAAAAAAATTAAACCCTGGCTTGCATCTGACTGAGCTACATGTCTTCATAGTTTTCTGTGTCTGTTGAGGAAACTCTGATACATTTCAGAACTGTGGATTCTTCCTTACATTCTTCACACGCTGGCCAATCTAGTTAAAATGAGCCCTTGTGCGGCATGGTACACTGGGGTTGCAAGTGAAGTGACCCACCAGATTTCTTGTATAGGTGAAGGCTCAGTCCACTTGCTTTGGGGTTCCATTAGCTATCAAGGAGTGTACATTTGCTGTCCCTGTATTCTCACAGGAGGCCCTGCAGCAAGGAGAGGAAAGTGCAACCCATTCTTAAAAGCACTGATTCTTTGTTTTTTCTCTCTGTTCTCAGGGCCCAGTAATTTATGCACAATTAGATCACTCCGGTGGGCGACACAGTGACAAGATTAACAAGTCGGAATCTGTGGTTTATGCTGACATTCGGAAGAATTGAGGAGATCCCATCATATCCAAAGCAAAACAAAAATTCAAACTGGAATGGCTTGAATCAAATGTGACCCAGAGAACTCACATGTGGCCTTTGATGCCTAGGCTAGGACCAATGCATGTGAATACAGAGAGATATATGTGTGTTGTGTGTAAATAGTCTATTTAATCGTACAGAAGTGAGACCAGTGTTGCATGTTGAGATGCAGTAAGAATTGTGCTTATAAATGGCCAATATTCTTTTTTTGTATCTAGGATAAGGGGAGAAAAAGTGAAAATACATAACATGGCAATTTTAAAGTATTTTTTGTCTCAGTCGTTAATGGAGAAACTGGAAGGTGCTAGGGGATTTTAGATTTACCTGATCATTTTTCAACAGGGTTTTCCTTTTTTGAAGGGATGGATATAAGGGGAAGGTAGTTTCTATAGGATATTTCCTCTTCTCCATCTATACAAATTGACTGCCACCTCATCTTACTTATACAATTAGACCTCTTTGCTCAGAAAACCCCTCCCCATCTGCATGGGAGAAGGAAGAGCTAAGTTATAAAGGATCTGGTAAATTTTAGCCATTTGAAATGTCTACCCTTTACCCCTTTAAATGTATGAGAACTTTAAATTTATGTAATGGTGACATTGCTCATAGATTAATAGATTTTTGTGGCCAAAAGGGACCATTATTAGCTCATGTAGTCTGACCTCCTGTATATCACAGGCCATAGAATTTCATATAGTTACTCTTGTATTGAGCCCATGTATTGTTAGAGCTTAAAGCCAGTCCCTTAGAACACAGGGACTGTGGCCCAGTGGGGTTTGTGCAGTGAAAATAAAACCCAACTTTTCCTAAGTGAGCGAAGGGGGCATCTAGGAAGCTTCATATCTGGGTAACTTGCTTCAGTTAGATCCTGATGTGCCCCTCCCTGGGACAACCTTCTTCCAGTGAAACCTGCTGAGTTGTTTGTCCACTTGTAGCAGGAAGCAGGGGCTCTTCTGGAGAGAGATGACATTGCACTTTGTGGAAAAGGAAAAGTGATAAAACTTTACTTGCAATAATCTGCCTATACTGTCTTTCCCTGAAGCTAGTTTAGAGTAAAGGGGAGAAGCGTGATGAATGGGACCATCACAAGCCTGCTGCTATGAGGACAGGGCCATCCTTGGTTCCACTGTCACTGACTCTTACTAAAGTCCCATCTCCTGTGATCTGCTAGAACAGGAAAAATTGAATAATGCAGAAAGCATGCAGCCCCACCTGTATCACTGACATTATGGCTAGCTCGCTCTTGTGGGAATCTCCCATGTGACCTGTTTAGTCTAGTTGAAGGCATGTGAGCTAGAGAGATTCATTTCAAGGTTTTAGATCCTCTTTGTTCTTCCCTTTATATCTTTATGAACACTTGCTTATATTTCCAAAGGTTCATTGAGTCCTTCTGGAAGGAAACAAACTGCCTCTTGTATGTAGTGAACTGCAGGCATGGTCTGAGATCTTGTCTGAGCCTGACTAGGGACGTCTTTTGCATTTATGGGAATGTAACCAACATTCCATGGCTCAAGTAGATGGCTCCTATGATGTAGCAGTCTTAAAGCTGTAGCCAGCAAGACTTGATGCTATATGGGACTGAAACTATTTTGAACTTACTTTCCCTTGATTTGTCTTAACTTTGAAGCTTGTTTATCAGGAACAGTAACCTGTGTTAATGGAAGTGGATTGATTCTGATTGAGTGAGCTGTCTTCAGGTTTTACTCAGTTCAGAGGAGTTCATCATTGCCTTGTGGCTACTGAGATCAGACCAGAGACCTGATCAGTTTTAAACCTGTACTTTTAGCCAATGGAGCATGCAGAGTTTCCTCTTGATTCCCTGCCACTAACCCAGGTCTTTGTCAGTTAAAAGGAAATACAAAATTTAAAGGACTTTTAAAATTCCTCCAGGTTGGCTGCCCTTGTCCATCTCTGGCCCTGCTGAGGTTTGTGCTGTGTAGGACTACTTCTGATGAATGCCTAGTGCTAAGTAGGAGAAGGCAGGCTTGTAGCACAGCTCAGGGATAAGCAGAATCCCTTGTCAGGGTAAAACAGGTGTAAAAACTGAAATGGGGATGAGGCTAGCAGTTGATACTGTGTGACTAGGCTTGGAAGGATTAGATTTTTATTGGTAAATGTCCATAAACGTTGATTTCACTGTACACACACAAACTGACGCATAAATATTTCCATCAATAATTGAAATTTAGAGGTAGGCAAAGTAAGAAAAATGCTGCTTGAGAACTTATTGGTTTGATTTAAGGCTATATACTTTGTATATTTTGACATAGGATGTTGACAGTTTGTGTGCTAATGGTTATAATGCTTTAATTTTTTTAAAATCTCAACATCTGTCATTAAACTTTCACAGTTGTGGGAAATTGAGGGATGAAACAATTTAAACTGAAAAAATGCTTAAAACCCATAATTGTGGGCAACTTTGAAAATTTAAATTGATAAAAATTGAAAAAGATGCTTAAAGCGTTGATCTTGTCCATCAAAATTATAAAGGAATTTACTTTGACATAGCTACATCTCTCAGGGGTGTGAAAAATCCTCACACCCCGAGAGATGTAGCTATGCTGACTCAACCCTTGGTGTAGACAGAATTCTTCTATTGACTTAGCTGCCACTTCTTGGGGAGGTGGATTACATATGCTGATGGGAGAACCGAGTGTTTACACTGAAGCGCTACAGCAGTGCAGATGCAGCTGTGCCACTGTAATGATTAAAGTGTAGACATACCCTGAATGAAGCTATAGTGAAATCCCAGACTATGGTCTGATCGTATTAGCAGAGGGGCTCTCAAACTTGGGATCCGGACTCCTCAGGGGATCACAAGGTTATTACATGGGGGGTCGTGAGCTGTCAGTCTCCATCCCAGACCCCGCTTTGCCTCCAGCATTTATAGTGGTGTTAAATATATGTGTTTTTAATTTATACGGGGGGGTCACACTTAGAGGCTTGCTGTGTAAAAGGGGTCACCAGTACAAAAGTTTGAGAACCACTGTATTTGCCCATTTTGGAAGCTGTGAAATTGAATTAATTGGCTGCATTCTTCTCCTCCCCACCACCCCTTTCTGTACTGCAGTCAATTATTCAGGGCTTGTCTACACTATGGAGACTATACCAGCATAGCTACAACAGCAGAGCTATGCCAGCATGACCCTATCGTGGAGGCACAGCCTATGCCGATAGAAGGGTTTTTCTGCTGGTGTACAAACACCACCTCCCTGAACAATGAAAGCATTAATTTGTCAATGTAGCTGTCTCTATGGGGGGGTGGGAGGGGGGCGGGTTAGATCAGTTTAGCTTTGTTGGTTGGGGTGTGTGTTTTTCGCATCCCTGACTGACATAGCTATGTTGACCTAACTTTTAAGCCCTAGTCTGCACTTCAGATTTAGATTGACCTAACTGCATTGATCAGAGGTGTGAAAAATTCATCGCCCTGAATGCTGTAGTTGAGCCAAACTAACTCCTGGTGTAGGTGCAGTTTGTCTTCTGTCAATGTAGGAAGCATCTGCACTAAGGCACTGGAGCTGTGCCGCTATAGTACCCATACTGGAGACATGCTCCAAGTGTAGACTAAACCTAAGACAGCTGTATTGTCCCAAGGGCTGTTACAATGGAGGCAACTCTTGAATAGCGAGCTGAGGTGAGCTCCGTGGGAACTGCATTGTATCCGGGAAGGCAAATTCTTTATAAATCTTGTCTTTACTGCTCAGGGCGTAATATGTCATAGCACAGAAACTAGAGTCAGTACCACATAACATTTTCTAGGAGTTTTCCTGACTATAACTGACCTTGTACTCACTGCAGACAAAACAAGTACCCTTTGGGATTGCTGCCTTGGCTCTGTCTGCTGCAGGAACTGGTACCTTTTTGAGAGCAAGACTTGGATGGTATCACTTCTGTTTTGTTTGTCTTCCCCTCAGAAAACATGCTGCTGCTTCTTGCTAGAACTGAAAAGCTGGCAAAGCAGCAAAATTCTGTTTCAACAATTGAGGACTTTTAACCCTTAGTTGACTGCCAGCAAATGAGCATATAGGTGCAGCCTCCAGAGGGCTGGTGTTGCTTCTTGCTAACTTGGGTGTCCAGCGAATGAATTGGCAGCTGTGTTCTTCACATCTTATCGCCAACACCCCTGTCCATGCATAGGTCAGTGTTTGACTGCAGTTCTCCAGGGCAGATGACCCAGGGTTAAGGGGGTAGGACAAGGGTATTTTAGGTGGAGCTTGGAGGAGCTGTTACGTTGAGAGCGTTCCCACAGTAGCAGTGGTCTCTGATGCATAAGGCCCAATCTATACCTGGAGTGCTCTGTGTTTTGTAGAGTTCTACTGACATTTCAGTTTGATGAGAGAAACTGGAATTAGGTTTTTAATTTCTTTTAATATTCCAGAGTTGTTTGGGTAACCATCTGTCTTGTAACGTGTGTGTGTGAGAGAGAGAGAAACTTAAAGGCTTCGTTTCCCTAGAGAGTGGACTGTTGAGGTGGTAGGGTGAAGAACCATATGATCTCTAATATAATTGCCTCAGAACCTGTTCTAAACCTTGCTTGGTGTTTACATTATTCTTATATCTGTCTAGGACCTTTAAAACCAGGATTTTTCTCTTATGTATATGTGGGGCGGGGGTTCAAGGAGTATGTTTCAGTCTTGAAAATGAATCTGTGGTCAAAGATCTGGGGAAGTATCTACATTGCCAGGGTTGCAGTAATTTTCCTATCATACCAGCATCTGGGTCTTGGCACACTGTATGATAAAGGCCACCAGAATGCATCGAATCATAGAAATGTTGGGCTGGAAGGGACCTCAAGAAGTCATCAAATCCAGCCCCCTGGACTGAGGCAGGATTAAGTGATGGAGATCCCTAAATCATAAACCTCTTTGCTCAGACTTTATTCCATTGTGTGTGTTTGTTTTTTTTAAGGCTTCTCTCCTCCTCCCTCTTGAACATAAGCAACCCCTTTTATTTTTAAAGTATTTCTGCACTTTCTAAAACTGGAATTTAAGTTGAATAAAGTTTCCTGCCTTCTGGGGGGAATATGCTGTGCAGTCTGTTTTTTCCCACAACTCCAAAGCAGCTGCAAAATGTAATATTAGAGACACTTTGGGCAGGAAAACAGGAGCTTTTGGTTCTTGTTTCTGCAGACCTCTAACTTGGAAAGTATCTTCCTAAACAGTGGAGGAAAGCCCCCTCCTCACTAAGAGGATAGCGTACCAGTATCCTGCCTGGTTTTGGGGGTGGAGGAAGCAGGACAAACACCTATAAAATGGGTGTATAATTATTGTGGGAGAGAGCCAGGTGTATACTGCGTGGCCTCACTATATAAAGTTAAGGCTGTGGAGAGCCGGGGATAGCAACAGTGCTTTGTGCTTTGCTTGGACTGATTCTTTTGATTTGGATACTAAAATCATACTGTTAGTTTTTCTTGACTGATTTTAATGTTTTCTATTGTAATCTTGTGACTATTTTAATACACTTTTTTCCATTATTTGTCTCTTGTGGTCTGTTGCACAAGTTGTATCTGGTTGTGGATGGGATGGGGAGGGAGACTTGAATACATAAGCCTCACTTGCGCCTTAGAGACAACACAGATGACATTTTCCACTCATCTGACACAAGCCACCGATATCAGAATATTGCATGGATGGAGAACCTTTCACCAGGGGATGTTGGCACGTTTTGCCAATATTAAGCTGCACAATTCCCCTGTGAGACAGGTAAGTGATACGTCCCTTATCAACCTAGAAGAGCTGCAGGAAAGGGTAAAAAGGCTTGCCCAAGGCCGCTCAGCAAGTCAGTAACAGAGCTGAGAATAAGAACCCAGGAGACGGGTCTTCTAGTTCCCAGTGCCACTAGCTCACCGCACTATGATGTTGCCTTTGCAGAATGCTGTTCTTACCAGTCTTGAAAAGCACCTAGACCAATCCTATTAGACATTGGCCTCCTGTTGGAAGGGAAAATGTCCTCCTTAACCTGCCACTGAACAAACAGTCATTGTTGCACTTGGCCAAACAGATCAACTGGTCTGCTTAAAGGTCTGACCAGAGAGATTTGTGACAGAGATGGCAACTTCCTGCCATATCCTTGAGAGACCTTATTGAATTAAATGTCTTGAGGCCCATTGTATTAAATGAATGGTTTATGCCGGGGTGGTAACAAAAAGTGTTACTTGCTTTTTCCTAGGGAATATCTAGGGGGAGGTGAATACTAATTCCCTTCCTCTGGTTAACGCAATATCTTTTGAAACTATGCCCTGAGGAGCGAGCCATTGTCTGTTTGATCACCTGTTACATGAGGCCATGATTGAAAGCCCAAGCTGTATAAAGAAAAGATGAAGGGGAGGGAGCGATAGCTCAGTGGTTGAGCATTGGCCTGCTAAACCCAGGGTTGTGAGTTCAATCCTTGAGGGGGCCACTTAGGAATCTGGGGCAAAAATCAGTAGTTGGTCCTGCTAGTGAAGGCAGGGGGCTGGACTCAATGACCTTTCAAGGTCCCTTCCAGTTCTAAGAGATTGATATATCTCCTATCATTATAACTATTCATGGTGGTTCTGGTTCTGAATCTGAGATGGCTCTGAACTTGTAACCATGGGGGAAACCCAGTTACAGGTTTTGAAGGACTGACACCACCTAGAGCTTGAGGTTGGGAGTTAGAGTGATCTCTGGTAAACTTTTTAGCATGTGTAGTTTCTTTTAGGCAGTCTGGCTTGCTGAGGATATCCATGTAGACAGTGAACTGCAGACTGGAAAAATCTGGTCAGAAGGGTGGAGAGATGCAGCTCTATCTGCGAGGTGACAGCTGAGGAGTCGGGAGCCCTTAAGGGACCACAAAGAGGGAGAACAGGTCCCCTGAACTGTGACATTATTAATAAAAGCACCATCTGCCCTTAGGATCTATGAAAACTAGGCATGTGCCTGCTTTCCATTTGGGACTCTGCCCCTCGTGGATATGGTGTTAATCCACCTGGGATAGTACACTGGATTCTCACTAAACAACTTACAATATTAGCTCTACTTTTGATCTAGCAAAGCTGTATCCCTTCAGCAGGGAGAGCAAATCACTCAAGTATTTCTTAGGCCTCTGTCTTTGTGGCAAGAAGTATATTGATGCTGAAAGAAAGCAAGAAATCCTTAAGCTATGAATCTATGAAGCAATGTAATTTTACCTATCAGGATAGCGTCTTCTGGGCAGATCAGAGCAGTTTGAGGCAATGACAGCCTTTTGTGACTACTAATGATGGCTTAGGCTGGAAGCTGAGTTTGTGCCTGCATTCCATCTAATTCACTGTGGATGGGCACAACCAGGACCTAGAATTCAAGTGTCTGCTTAAAGTTCAGTGGCCCTCATTAAGAGTAGGGGTTTGCCCACTTTCCTTAGCCGTTGAGAGCAGGCTGTGTATCCTTCCACCCTATCTATGCTGGCTGTATTTCATGGGGATTCCTATGTACGTATAGTTTGTAAAGTACTTGGGATGAAAGGCAATGTATATATTGAGGAAACGATGTGATTAAAGCAGAAGACAGGAGATCGGGGTTCTGTTTTGGCTGTCATCAAATCACTTGCTCAAGGCCACTTAGCCTATGTTCCTCGGTTCATCTACTCAAAGCATGTAGCCACTAACCCATGGCAGATGCCTTCACCATGCCACTATATGGGAGGAAAGGGATATTGTACAAACTCCTCTGGGTTTCCCAGTGCATCATGTCTTTTCTGACTACATTTCTTGTGGCTGAGATTATCTTGTGTTGGGCACTTTGTCTGTATTATCCGTGTTTGCTAGTTGTTTGTCATTTTTTTGTAAACCTCTTTTAAAAAGCAGCTGTCTTTTATCCCATCTTCAGGGAATGGCTGGCATCTCAGATACCAGAAACTGTTGCAAATGCTGACTTCTTAAGGGTGATCACTGTACCTCAGACATATTGCTAAGGGCTTACTTGAAAGTGTTGAGATCTTGAAATGGAAGGTGTTATAGAAGGGCAAAGTATTGAATTTTCACTTTCTAGTGATGTGCTGCTAATATTTCTAAGAGGGAGCACTACATTTGGCAAATGGTTTAGTTTGCTGGAATCATTCCCAATGATGGTTACACTTCAGCTTGTGCAGCTTGGTACAATGTAACTGGAAACAGCAGACACTGGAGCAAATCTAGTTCATTTTGAAAGTAAAAAGTGGCTCTCCAGAGATATATTTGAATGTCAGTGAAATGTCTGTGGGAAGGATGGTTCAGCAATAATCAGAGGTGGATAGTGATCAGAGCCTTGTCCTGATGGGCAAAAAGGAAGTGTTTCAGTTGTTAGCTTAACACCTGAAGTCCTTTAAAACATTATGTTGGAAGTGTAATTTCCAGCTTGGGTGGACATACTCATGCAAACTCCAATTGAGCTAGTGTACTAGACATAGAAGTGTAGCTGAAGTGGTCTGAGCAGTGGGCCAGGCTAGCTGCCCCAAATATAATCCTGTCAGAGACCTTAGGTACCTACTAGAGGTGGCTAGTTCATCCTTCCACCATTTCAGTGCACTAGCTCAGTTGGTCAGTTTGGGTACATCTACCTGAGCTAGAAATTACACCTCCAGCTCTAATGGTAGGCATACCATTAGAGGCAGGTTAACACCTTTGAAGCTATTATCTGTGGCCATGTTTTAGCCTAGGCTACAATATGGCCAGTGAACACTGCTTACACATGTTAGCCTGCAACCTACTAGGGCTCTCCAATGCGTTAGGGCTAATATGTTTGCCCTTCCTTCAGTTTAGCAGAACTATAACACAAAGGGGATAGGAAGAACCTCCCGCAGCATCTTCCTGATCTACTAAAGCTAAACTTTGCCAACTCAAGGGGCTTGATCATATTACTTGATACTGACTTTTTTTTTCTTACATGACCCTGAGAATTGGGGCTTTATCTCACTTAAAACAAAAAATTTTGTAGTCCCTGTTGTTGTAGAGGAAAACTTAGCAATATAAACTTCTAAAGACTCAAATAGTAAAGGCAAATACTTCTCCCACCTTCTTCCCTAAAATTGGCTGAAAACTGTAAGAATCTTTTGAATATTTGGGAATACTTTGTCTGTACTTAAGTTTTTCCTAATATGTGATCTAAATCTCCCGTACTGCAGATTAAGCCTGTTAGAACTTCTCCTATCTTCAGTAGACCTGGAGAACAATTGATGACCATCCTCTTTGTAATGATAACACAAAGGGGATGGGAAGCACCTACTGCAGCATCTCACTGATCTATTTAAAGCTAAAAATGCAGTATGATGACCATCCTCTTTGTAACAGCACTTAACGTATTTGAAGGTTATCAGGTCCCCCCTCAGCCCTTCTTCCTCTCAAGACTGTTTTTTAACCTTTCTTCATAGGTCAGGTTTTCTAAATCTTTTATCATTTTTGTTGCTTTCCTCTGGACTGTCTCCGATTTGTCCACATCTTTCCTAAAGTACTGCATCCAGAATTGGACACGGTACTCCATCAGTGCCAAGTAGAGCAGACAACTACCTTCTGTGTCTCACATAAATCACTACTGTTAATACACCTCAGAATATTTTTTGTAGCTCCATCACATGTTTATAATGGATTACAAATTGAATTCAAAACAAATATCCTTTTCAGCAGTACTACCCCCCTAGTGTATGATGGATAATAATTTTGTAGTTGTGCATTTCATTTTTCCTTTTTAAGTGAAGTACTTTGCACTTGTCTTTATTGAGTTTCATCTTGTTGAATTCAGATCAGTTCTCCAATTTGTCAAGGTCATTTTGAATTCTAATCCCATCCTCCAGAATGCTTGAAACCTCTCAGCTTGGTGTCATCTGCAACTTTTATAAGCATACTCTCCACTCCATTATCCAAGTCATTAATGGAAAATATTGAATAGTACCAGACCCAGGGCTGACATCTGTAGTATCCAACTAGATATGCTCTCCAGGTTGATAGCTAACTACTCTTTGACTATAGTCTTTCAACCAGTTGTGCACCCACCTTACAGTAATTTCATCTAGATAGTGTTTCCCTAGTTTGCTTTTGAGAATGTCATGTGGGACTATCAAATGGTTTACTAAAATCAAGATACATTATTTTTACTACTTCCCCCATCCAGTAGATCAGTAACCTTGTAAAAGAAAATTAGGTTGCTTTGGCATGATTTGTTCTTGACAAATTCACACTATTTCTTACACTCTGTTCTTCTCTATGTCAGGGGTGTCCAAACTTACTGGCTCTCCAAGCCACATATGACAATCGTCAGAAGTTGAGAGCTGGGGCACACCTGTTGAGAGCTGGGATTGGGGCTTCAGCCTGCTCCTGCTGAAGCCCTGAACCCTGGCAGGTGCGCCCTGCAGGGCTGAAGCCCTGAGACCTCCCTCCCCTCTGGGCAGAAGCTCCTACCCCATCACCCTGCTGCAAGGCAGATGTCCCGAGCTTCCCGCCCCCCAGTCTGGTAGGTGTGGTATGCGGGGGCTCCACGAGCTGTACTTGAATGGTAAAAGAACTGCATGTGGCTCGCGAGCCACAGTTTGGCCACCCCTGCTCTAGGTGCTTACACATTGATTGTTTAATAATTTGTTCCAGTATCTTTCTGGGTATCAAAGTTAGGCTGATCTGTCTATAATTTGCTGGCTGCTCTTTGTTTCCACTTTTTAAAGTTTGCATTTCTCCAATCCTCTGGACCCTGGCCTATCCTCCAGGAGTTTTTGGGGGTTAAAAAATTGCTAACTGTTCCAAGATTGCTTCAGCTAACTCCTTAAGTACCTAGGATGAATTAATCAAACCTTGCTGGCTTGAACACATCTAACTTAGCTAAATATTCTGTAACCTGTTCTTTCCCTATCTTGGCTTGCGTTCCTTTCACCTTGTTCTTAATATTGTGTTGAGTATCTGGTCACCATTAACCTTTGAGTCAAGACGGAAGCAAAATAGTGTACAACCAGTGCTGCAGCCAGGGAGATACAGCGCTGGATGCTCCTTGCAAGTGTGGACGGTGAGTAAGTTGCAGTGCTGTAAAGCCACCACTAGCGCTGCAACTCTCCAGTGTAGCCAAGCCCTCAGCCTTTTTGACTTCATCACTTATTAGCTGTCCTTCCCCGCTAAGTAGCGGACCTTCACTTTCTGTTGTCTTTCTCTTGTTTCTAATGCATCTCCTCTTATTGCCTTTTGTGTCCCTTGCGAAGTGTAACTCATCTTGTGCCTTTGTCTTACTGATTTTGTTCCTGTGTGCTTGTACTTCTCTTTAGCAATTTGTCCACGTTTCCATTTTTTGTAGGATTCCTTTTTGATTTTCAAGTGCACATTAAGGTGGGTTCTTCTTCGAGTGATTGCTCATATCCATTCCAGTTAGGTGTGCGCGCCGTGCATGCACGTTCGTCGGAAGGCTTTTACCCTAGCAACTCCAGTGGGCTGGCAGGTCGCCCCGTAGAGTGGCGCTGGCATGGCGCCCGATATATACCCCAGCCGGCCCACCCGCTCCTCAGTTCCTTCTTACCGCCGTGTCGGTCGTTGGAACTGTGGAGCGTGGCATAGCTGTCCTCCACGTCCCTAGCTCTCCTTTGTTTCATTGTTGTCATAGTTGTAGATAGCTGTAAATTGTAGTTGGACTTTTCGTTATTGTTAACTTTTAGCATAGCTGTATATACTTAGTTAGCAGGCTTGGGCTTTAGCCCTTCCCCGCACCCGGCACTGGGCCCATGCCTGGTTCGTCGGGGTTCAAACAGTGCTCGGCCTGCAAGAAGCCGATGCCAACGAGCGATCCCCACGACGCCTGCCTGAAGTGCCTGGGGGAATCGTACATTTCAGATAAGTGCCACATCTGTAAGGCTTTTAAGCCTAGGACAAAGAAGGAGAGGGACCAGAGGTTAAGGACTCTCCTGATGGAAGCGGCATTTAACCCTGTGGCCCCGACGCAGTGCGCCGGCACCGGAAAGACGCCCCGGCACCGATCTTCCCCGGCACCGGGACTCAATGCAAGGCCCTCGATGTCTGCCACTCCATCCTCACAGACTCGAGCAGAGCGCCCTGCACCTACCTCTGCCGCGGCACCACCAACAGGGATTCCGTCGACTCCGGGCCCCGGAGGTCCGTCGAGTCTGGTCCCTCATAGCTCCCCTATAAGATCCGGGGTTGAGCTGTTGGTCCCTTCAACACCAGAGACATTCGCTTCGGCGCGGGACCTAATTGCTCTCACTGAAACCACCCTGCCTCAACCCCTGGTGCCCCCAGTGCGGGTTTTATCTAGAGGCAAGCCTGCGACAATGCGAGCGCCGTCTCCGGACTCGCCCAGCCGGCACCGATCCCCTTCGAGGTCCCGGCACCGTGGACGTTCTCGCTCCCGGCGCCACTCGCAGTCCTGGCACCGCTCCCCTCGGCGGTACCGGTCGTATTCATGGCACCGGTCATCTTCCAGACGGTCTCGCTACGCCCGGCACCGGTCTGGATCGAGTCGCCGCAACCGGCACCGAGACTCCAGGAGCCATTCTCGTCGGCGGTCAGCGTCCCGGTCGACCTCCCGGCACCGTGCCGGTGGCAGGTCCCGGTCCCGATCCCGGCCCCAGTATGATTCCCGGTACCGGTCCCCAGCACCGAGGAGGTCTTCAATGTCGAGGCCAAGGGAGCCCTATCAGCCACGTTCGGCCCCACCATGGCCGTCCCGGCAGCCGTCTGTCTCATCACAGGCAGACAGCATGTACGCTTTGGACACGGACAGACCTGCGGCCCTCTTCCAAGACCCCCCTCTGCAGGATCAGGGACCGCAACAGGGGGGCTTCTGGACACCCTGGGCATACCATCAAGCCCAGGGCCCTCAGCACATTCCACTGCAACCAGCGACATCTGAGCGCCAGGCTCCAGAGGCCTCATTGTCTTGCCCTCCCCCTTCTCCAACGGGGGAAGACCAGTCTAACCAGCAGGACCCTGAGCTCCCTCCAGGATCAGAGGCGTTGGTACAGACGGAGCCCCCCATGGACCCGCTCCTACCGGGGGTCCCCTCATCGTCCTCCCCCGATGAGGCAGTGGCGGGAACGTCATCCTCCAGTCCCCCCCCACTCGACCTCAGGGTGCACCAGGACCTCCTCAGGCGTGTAGCGCAAAACATGAACTTGCAGGCTGAGGAAATCGAAGATCCTGTGGTGAGCATTCTCTCAGCGGATGCTCCCAACAGAGTCGCCCTTCCCTTCATTAGGACTATTCAAGCCAATGCTAATACCATCTGGCAGTCACCGGCCTCTATCCCTCCTGCTGCACGCGGGGTGGAGCGCAAGTATATGGCACCCTCCAAAGGGTATGAGTACCTGCATGTCCACCCGCCCCCGTGCTCCCTTGTCGTGCAGTCTGTGAACGAGAGGGAGCGCCACGGGCAGCAGGCCCCAGCACCGAAGTCCAAGGAGGCAAGGCGCATGGACCTGCTAGGCCGGAAGGTCTACTCAGCGGGTGCCCTCCAACTCAGAGTCTCTAACCAACAGTCACTCCTTAGCCGCTATGCCTATAACTCCTGGGTAGCGGCAGATAAGTTCAAGGAGTTGTTGCCTCAGGATGCGCGTCAAGAATTCGCGGCGATTCTTGATGAAGGCAAGAAGGTCGCAAGAACTTCATTATAGGCATCCTTGGACGTGGTGGACTCGGCCGCCAGAACTCTGGCTTCTGGGGTTACCATGCACCGCATCTCCTGGCTACAGGTTTCTGGCCTTCCTCCGGAGCTCCAACACACCATCCAGGATCTCCCGTTTGAAGGTCAGGGCCTGTTTTCAGAGAAGACTGACCCCAGGCTGAAAAGCCTGAAAGACAATAGGGTCATCATGCGCTCACTAGGGATGCACACGCCCGGGACACAGCGCAGACCCTTCCGGCCTCAGCAGCAGCAGCAGTGCCAGCCCTATCCCCAGTACCGCCAGCGTCAAGACTTTAGTAGGCACCGAAGCAGGAATGGCCGGCGCAGACAATAGGGCAACCAAGGGGGACAGAATCAGAGCTCCTCTAAAGTCCCACCTGGCCCAAAACCTTCGTTTTGAAGGTGCGCCCGAGGACGCTGTACCAGTTTCCTCCACGGATCCGTCCCCTCCGTTTTCCAACCGCCTTTCGTTCCTCCTCCCAGCGTGGACCCAAATAACATCCGACCGTTGGGTCTTACGCACGGTGCAAACGGGATACCGTCTGCAATTTATTTCGCACCCTCCCTCCCGCCCCCCACCCTCATCCCTCTTCAGGGACCCCTCTCACGAGCAATTCCTCCTTCAGGAGGTGCAGACACTCCTCAACAAAGGAGCCATAGAGGCTATTCCAGAGAATGAAAAGGGCAAGGGGTTTTATTCCCGCTACTTTCTGATCCCCAAAGCCAAGGGAGGCCTCAGACCCATCCTCGACCTGCGGGAACTCAACAAATATATGGTGAAGTTGAAGTTCCGCATGGTATCCCTGGGGACCATTTTCCCATCTCTGGATCCTGGAGACTGGTATGTCGCCCTTGACATGCAGGACGCTTATTTTCATATATCCATTTTCCCACAACACAGACGTTTCCTTCGGTTCGTGATCAGCCGCCACGATTATCAATTTGCGGTCCTCCCGTTTGGCCTCTCCATGGCCCCGAGAGTATTCACGAAATGCATGGCTGTCGTCGTTGCCCATCTTCGACGCAGTCGCATACACGTATTCCCCTACCTCGACGACTGGCTGATTCGAGGCATGTCAGAGTCGCAGGTCCTCAACCACATCCGCACGGTCAGCAGACTCTTTGGAGATTTGGGCCTTATTCTCAATGTGGACATGTCCACTCTGCTTCCCACGCAGAGAATAGAGTTCATCGGGGCCATTCTGGACTCCACCTTGGCCAGGGCCGTTCTGCCGCTGTCCAGGTTCCAGACGCTGTCGGCCATTATTCGGCGTCTACAGGTGGCTCCCTTGACCTCTATAAGGACGTGCCTAACCCTCTTAGGCCACATGGCGGCCTGCACCTTCGTTACAGGTTATGCACGGCTTCGTATGAGGCCCCTCCAGTCCTGGCTTATCAGCCAATACCGTCCGGCCAGGCATCTGCTGGATGCGGTTATCACCGTCCCCCAGGAGGTATTGGATTGCCTCTGGTGGTGGCTAGAACAGTCCGTAGTGTGTGCGGGGCTCCCGCTTGAAGCTGATGGGAGAACGCTTGGCAAGCAAGGCGAACCGCTCTCAACTCCCGTATGTTGATGTGGAGGGCCACCTCCTGAGGAGACCACTGGCCCTGTGTCCTCAGGGTTCCGAGGTGGGCCCCCCCTCCCAGCCCTCGGTATCCCTAACAACGGATGCCTCAGACCTGGGTTGGGGGGCACACCTTGGAAGCCTGAGGACACAGGGCCAGTGGTCTCCTCAGGAGGTGGCCCTCCACATCAACATATGGGAGTTGAGAGCGGTCCGCCTTGCTTGCCAAGCGTTCTCCCATCAGCTTCAAGGTCGCTGTGTCTCGGTATTCACCGACAACACAACGACCATGTACTATATCAACAAGCAGGGCGGCACGAGATCCTCTTCCCTATGTCAGGAGGCGATGCGGCTCTGGGACTTTTGTATAGCCCACTCCATTCACCTCATGGCATCCTTTCTTCCCGGAGTACGGAACACGCTGGCAGACCATCTGAGCAGATCCTTCCTTTTGCATGAATGGTCCCTTCGCCTGGACGTCGCCCTCTCACTCTTCCAGAGGTGGGGTTGTCCCCAGATGGACTTCTTCGTGTCCAGAGGGAACAGGAAATGCCAGATGTTCTGCTCCTTTCAAGGCCGGGAACCAGGGTCGGTAGCGGATGCCTTTCTTATTCCATGAACGACGCACCTGTTCTACGCGTTCCCTCCGTTCCCGCTTATCCACAAGGTTCTTCTGAAGGTGCGCAGGGACAGGGCCCGCTTGATTATGATAGCTCTAGCATGGCCCAGGCAACATTGGTATCCGATGTTGCTGGACCTGTCTCTAGCCGACCCAGTCCCCCTACCCCTTCACCTGGATCTGATCACCCAGGACCACGGCAGGCTCCGTCACCCGGACCTCCAGTCTCTGCACCTCACGGCGTGGCTCCTGTGTGGCTGACCAGGTCGGAACTACGGTGCTCTACCCCAGTACGTCAAGTACTCCTGGGCAGCAGGAAACCTTCCACTAGAGCGACGTACTCGGCCAAGTGGAAGCGTTTCTCCTGTTGGTGCACAGAGAGGGGTTTCCTCCCTATGGAGGTTTCTGTCGCCAATATTCTAGATTACATCTGGTCCCTCAAGCAGCAGGGCCTGGCGATATCGTCCCTTCAGGTTCACCTGGCGGCTATCTCCACCTTTCATCCAGGGGGAGATGGCCGTTCGGTTTTCTCTCACCCTATGGTGACCAGATTCCTAAAAGGATTAGAACGTCTCTACCCCCAGGTTCGACCACCTGCCACTACCTGGGATCTCAACCTGGTTCTGACTCGGCTCATGGGTCCTCCATTTGAGCCGTTAGTGACTTGCTCCCTGCTCTATCTCTCCTGGAAGACTGCTTTCCTAGTGGCCATCACCTCAGCCAGACGGGTGTCAGAACTCTGGGCCCTCATGGTAGATCCCCCGTATACGGTCTTCCATAAAGACAAGCTGCAGTTGAGGCCACACCCTGCCTTCTCCCCAAGGTGGTCTCAGCCTTTCATGTCAACCAGGAGATCTTTCTCCCCGTCTTTTTCCCAAAGCCCCATTCGTCCCGCAGGGAGCAACAGCTCCACTCACTTGATGTCCGCCGGGCACTCACGTTTTATGTGGAGAGGACCAAACCGTTCCGCAAATCCCCCCAGCTCTTCGTGGCGGTAGCGGACCGAATCAAAGGACTACCCATTTCCTCACAGAAGATCTCCTCGTGGGTGACGTCCTGTATCAGGACCTGTTATGACTTGGCTCACAGCCCTACGGGCCATGTGACTGCACACTCCACCAGGGCACAAGCATCATCGATGGTTTTCCTCGCCCATGTGCCCATCCAGATTTGTAGGGCAGCGACCTGGTCCTCCATCCACACCTTCGCTTCCCATTATGCTCTGGTCAAGCAGTCCAGAGATGACGTGGCCTTCAGCTCTGCAGTGCTCCATACCGCGACTTCTCGCTCCGACCCCAGGTAAGGCTTGGGATTCACCTAACTGGAATGGATATGAGCAATCACTCGAAGAAGAAAAGATGGTTACTCACCTTTGTAACTGTTGTTCTTCGAGATGTGTTGCTCATCCATTCCACACCCGCCCTCCTTCCCCACTGTCGGAGTAGCCGGCAAGAAGGAACTGAGGAGCCGGTGGGCCGGCAGGGGTATATATCGGGCGCCATGCCGGCGCCACTCTAGGGAGCGACCTGCCGGCCCACTGGAGTTGCTAGGGTAAAAGTCTTCCGACGAACGTGCACACGCGACACGCACACCTAACTGGAATGGATATGAGCAACACATCTCGAAGAACAACAGTTACAAAGGTGAGTAACCATCTTTTAACAAGCTCCTTGTCTGTTGTGGCCTAGGATCAATGTGTCTGAACCCTTTTAAGAAACTTTTCTAGCCCAGCTACAGTAGGAGTGCTGCTGTATTTGGAACCATACCTTGGACAATGCTTCAACACACAGCCTGCTGCCCAGTAGTTATATATGGATATAATTTGTCTACTACTGTAGCTAAAGCTTTAATAATCATCTGAAAATCTGCTTAGATCTGTAGTGTCCAACCTTTGGCCCATGACTTGAGAAACTTAATACTTGATTCCAAATGAACACTAGTCCCTGAGCTGTGTCTTTGAATTATTTTTTTAAACAAGTATTTGAATCGGGTGTAAAGCACAACCTCCCCCATGTCCTTTGCAGTTCCAGGAAGTTGAACAGCTGCTGTCGCTTCCCTTTTGCATGACTCCAGCATGGCAATTGCTATTGTACAAGTTCTGCAGTGTAGGAGAGGGAAGAGAGAGTAGTAGCTGTGGTTGCTCCATTGTCTGCTTCTCTGCTGGGTTATAGGAGCCCCAGGGCAACCAGGATAGGAGCCCACCATGCTCTACTTGCCCCTGCAGAAATAGAGGACAACACTCAGTACTTACTTATTTTTTTTAAATATTTGGCCTTCAGGCTGAAACTGTTGGACAACTGGTTTTAGAGCATCTGGGGAAGCGTAAAGGGTGGAATGGGAAAGTGGAGAAAAGGCTATGGGAGGGGATGTGTGCATACCTGAAGGGAAAACAGAATTGTGAGAGAAAGATACAGAATGAGAAGAGATGGGAAGAATGAAGTTTAAAGAAAATTGTACAAGAGGATGAGAAACTAGAAGGGAATGAAATGCAGGAGCCATGGTAACTTTTTTTTGTTAATGAAAGTGTGCAGAAAACTCTGGCTGTCTGGGTTTATATTCTGTTGGGGTTCAAAATAAGGAGGTGGAGTGAAAAATCTTCATAGTTTGTACTGTCACCCTTTCTGTGTCACTTCCCATGTATGTGTGATGGTCCCCACGTAGCAGCCTGAAACAGAATTTTAAAACCAGGTTTCTGAAATGGTTTGAACATATCAGAAATGCAAGGCTGCCAGGGACCCCACGAAGCCATCAAGTTCCACCCCCTGTGCTCAGGCTGTAAACGTAGCCCATCCCTGACAGGTATGTAAGAACAGGTTGGACAATGAGGGTGATTCCACAACCTCCCTTTGAAGCCTATTCCAGAGTTCAAAATAACCTTTATAGTTAGTAAAAGCTTTCTACTATCTAACCAAATCTCCCCTTGTTCCCTGTTCAGTCTGTTACTACTTGTCCTGCTTTCGGTGGACGTGGAGAACAATTGACCAGTCTTCCTTATAACAGCCTTTAATGCATTTGAAGACTTAGTAGGTGCTTACCACCTTCTTTTCACAAGAGTAAGGATGCCTGTTTTAGCCTTCCCCCTCTCCACTGTCACTGTATAAACCACCTTAGCAGTGTTTGGCTAATGCATGCAATTGCAGGGTGGGGGAGGTCCTGGAAGGGGCAGGCTCTGGTGTACTTCAAGGTATAGCATGCTATAGAAGGCCTGCTAAAACTAGATTCAATTCTCCTTTCTGTGTGTGCTCCACTACAGCTGGGGCAGGGATAGGTAGAAAGGACTGGAATGGATGGTGAAGCTGCTTTTAGGCAGCAGCTGAATTGCAGTGAAATGTGTGAAGGAGGTGGGGCTGCAGTATTCCTGAATACTACATATGCTATGATTGGCATGTTTTGTCTGACACTGGTGTTAAATCAAAATTAGTTGTCAGGAAAAACAACCAGGAACCAGAGCAATGAGCTGCTACTACCTTTTGGCTAGAACGCTTCAAGGTCATGAGGCAAAGGGCTGGGCCATTAACTGGGAAGAACCTAATTGCCCTAGCTCCAGTAAACTTAAGATTTATTTGGCCTGGGGAGCTTGGATCGACAGGATTCAACTATTAATTGCAGTGTTGGTCCAATGAAAAAATCACTTCATCTTCCTTCTCACTCAACTGAGAAATCATTGAGAGAGTTTAATAGAGCTTGTTCCCTTGAACAGCTGGATGCAGGCTTTGCAGAGGGAGGCTAAAGAAGTTACTTTACCTGCCTAACAGGGATGGGTGGAGGGGGCAAGATTTAAGTAGGCCACTGCTGGCTTTTTAAAAATCCTTGGCCTTCCTATTAAAGATAAATATCCTATTTTGAAAAGGCTGTATAGTCACTGAACATGCTACTGGTCACAAGTACTGAATGTAAGTCAGGCTTGCTGAGGTAATTATAGTGGATGCAGAGTGGGCCTGCCACTGGTCTACATCTGACTAGGAGAATCTCATGAATCTGTGCTGAGAGATGAGAGCTTCTGACTCATCAGCTGTAGGGATGCACTGGAGAGGACTGTGGTGCAACTAGCTTGGCAACAGCACCTAACACAGGAAGTAGGTGAGGTGTCCTGCTAGCCTCTGCTCACTGGATGGAGGTTGATTTCTTCAGGTGGCGGATGATGTTGCCCTTTATCTAGCTCCTTACAAAAACTCTGCCCTGTACAGCAGTAGCATCCCCATACAGTTCTGACTACAGAATGTTATCAATGCTGATGCATGCAGGAGTATCCTAAATGGATCTTCAAATACTACAGTAGCAGTTGCTGGGAGTTTAGAAAAAGCCTTCCTGGTGAGGCAAGCACCTTTTGATTCTGGAACCAATAGGGGAGAACTAACCAGGGGAATATTTGTAAGATTTTCTTTTAAAGGCAAAACTGACATTTAGAGAAACTATTAAATTCAGGCTCTTGACTGCCACAATGACTATCCCTCTCTGGAAGAGTAAACAGGAAGGGGATGCGTATCATTGGTAACAAATACTAATAGTATGGCAAAAAGATGCTGTTCCTGCCCATACTAATACATGGTCACATGTTCCCTAGACTTTGAGAGCAGAGAGCTTTGCCTATGCAACATGGACTACTCCTCACCGCCCCGCCCCTTCAAAAACAAAAATCTCATTTAGAGGTTGGGAGGGCCTGCTCTCTGCCCTTTGTTATGACCTTGCTATTGAGTAGCTTCCATTTGTTTGCTCTTCAGGGGAGGGTAGAAGCTACCTTTTCTAAACTATATACCACCATCTACTGTAACTGTCCACCACACTGGGACCAACTCCACTTAAGGTAGGTCTACACAGCAACAAAAAACAAAACAAAAAAAAAAAACAAAACAACCCAGGTGGCCTATGCCAGCTGGCTCAGGCTCCAAGGCTATTCCATTGCTGTGCAGACTTCTGAGCTCAGGCTGGATCCTGGGCTCTACGGCCCTGTGGCATAGAGAGCCCAGGCTCAGCCATCTACGTAGCAATGAAGCAGTGCTACAGCCCAAGCCGGCTGGCATAGGCCAGCTGTAGGTTTTTCTATGGTATGTCTGTATAGCTGCAGTGGCTTCTAAACAACATAGGAGTTGAGAACCAATGTGGGGGGGGGGGGGGGAAGAGAGAGAAAGCAAGCTGTTATTTGTTGTCCTCTAATGACTCTCAAAGCACTCTGCAGCAGGCCAGCTCTCTACTCTGGAATTCCATATCCTCAATGCTGGTATTTTGCTGCACTCAAAAAATGAAAATTACTTCTGAAGGATGAGAAGTCCTTTATTCAGTGTTTAATTTAATCAAATACATTTTCATAAAACAGGTAAAGTTGGACAGTGCTGCATCGATGGCCTATAGAGGCTTGCCTAAAGCAGGGGGAGATTAATTTAGGCCCATAAGCCTACCATATTGTGTATACAAGACATCTATGAAACCAACTGTTTCCCCATCTCCATGATACAAAATTCCCCTCTGATTGCAGTGATTGTTTTAACAGCAGCAATTACCATGTTGTGGAAGCTTTTCAAGAAGTTGTTTAAGTGGCTGGCAGGGGCCAGCAGGCTTAAGACTTTAGGAAAGGGATACTGCCAGACCACCGAACTTAAGCAGCATCAGGCATCACTACTTTTCTGAAGACTATAGTAGAATAGCTGATTGCTTCTCTCCATTGCAGTATTTTTTATATGATTTAAGGCTAGTCCTGAACTACCACAAAACTGATGGCTGTTAGTCAGAGCATTTTAACAATTTTCAGTTTGAGTAATTGCATTAGGCCTATTGCCCTAAACTGGAGTGTTGCTAAGTTTTCACCATATTCTGTCCCTAGAGTAAGCTGTATTACCTGAATGTATATCCCTTTACTTTGAAAATTCACTGAGAAGGAGCCCCTACGGAGAGTCATTGATTTGGAATGCTGAGTGAGAACACACACATTTATGGAAGTAGATACATGCAAGAAAGATCAACTGCTAACTCTGAATGACTAGCCATTTTGTAAGTTAGTTATAATATGCTCTAGTCCAAGCGACACATGATTTGGCTTGGGGCTACTAAAAGGCAGCAATTCTCAGCTTAGCTTATTTTCTCTTCTATTTGAGGGGCCTAGGTCATTTCACCTTGAACTCCTTCATCCAGATGGTTACCTAAGCCTCTCAAATTCCATGCTGGTTTTTTATTCACTGCAGTTCAAGAGGACAATTCCTTCCACATGTCTCTCCCAAGTAGAAGAGATCTTTTTGACAGAAGGGGTGGGATAGAGAACATCTTGGGACAACACTTACCAGGGAATTGCTACATTCCAGGAGATGTAGAGCAGGGGTTTTCAACCTGAGGTCTGCAGACTATGTTTAAAATTTCCAAAGGAGGCTGCAGCTCTATTTGAAATTTAGGGGTCCACAACTGAGAAAAGGTTGAAAGCAACTGCTGCAGAGAATGCCTCCTTACAAACATTTAGAACAGTCCTAACATTTTAGCCATGATGTGCTATGTTGCACTGTGTGAAGAGAGTCCAGCCTTGGCATGTCACTGGGGAAGTGAACACTTCCCTGCTTGCTGTGTAGTACAGAATGGAACATAATTCTGATAAATGCTAAGAATTTTCTTAATTTGAATCAGCAACCTTAGGGAATTACTTTGTCAGTTTGGAATCTGAATACCCATGTACAAGAGATTTCACAGGTCTGGAGTCAGTCTTATGAGAGACCAGGTACAAGCAAACTTCCCCATATGCTGCCTTCCTTGTGTGTCAGTCCTCATCTGAGACAACACCTTTTAGAGAGCAAGGGTAGTTCAGTCTCCAGGGTCCATCTGTTCCTGATCATGCTCCTGAGACTGCTAACAAGTCATTTAGTACAAAGTGGTGATAATTTGTAATGTGGACATTTCCCCCCTGCTCAAAGGTTATTTAGCCATTGAATCACTCATATATAATTGAATTACTCACTAGGTTCCAGGCCAGATTTGGACAGCTGATCAAGAGGTTCCATATCTCATCATCAGCTGAGCCATCCAAGAATTTCTATTTTTTCTGGAAAGGCAAATACGCTTAGATGTTTGTGGATCAAAATAGCCTTAACATATTGTAAACTGATTACACCAGCTATAATTTAAAAGGTTATGTTTTATTTAAACTTACAGAGACACTGCATGTTACCTACATCTGAAGAAATACATTTGTTCTCTAGACATTTAGAAAAATTAGCACATCCTTCTCAATGCGAGAAGATTAAAACTGGTCAAGCTAGGTCCCACTGGAAGTTATGTGCACAGCTGGATATGACCAGTAGCATTAAGGTTCTTGCTGCTGCTGCTCTTTTCCCTTGGCTTTTAGTTCTTGATTGTACCTATAGATAGAACATAAGCAAAGTCAGCATACAAAAACCAAACATGGGAGTTTGTAAACACATTCCTAGTAGCTACAATAGAACCTTTTCCTACTACTTCAGTAACTCAGACATAGGTTAGGGGTTTGTTATAGAAGTGGATGGGTGAGATTGTGTGGCCTGCATTGTGCAGGAGGTCAGACTAGATGATCATAATGGTCCCTTCTGACCTTAAAGTCTATGAGTATTCTTTGGGAGACATTTGAGCAATAGCAGGAAGTCTTTAGTAAGGTAAAATGCACAGAAGCCTTATCTGTAGGCAGAAACACTCCTGGAGATCAGATCAAATTTGATTTACATGTAGAAGTTTGAGTTAAACTTTTGATTACACTACAAGTGAAGGCTCCCAACCAGCTAAGCAAGACAATTACTGCAAGATTCCAAAGTGAAATGGCTGACCACTTCTGAACTCATTTTAGTTCATTATTCTAAGTAGCCATTTAGAGTTGTGGTTTGCCCTCCCAATGAAATAGAGCTGGAGTCTGTTCTTAGTATGGGCAGCAAAAAAGCCCCTAGGAAATGAGGGAACAGATGGGATGGTTCAAGGGATACTAGTGGGAAGTCCAGAGAAATGCATGGCTGGTGGAATGAGGATTGGTCGGGGCGGGGGGGGGGGGGTGAGGTTCAGGCCTATGGCAATATAGTTGCATAAAGGGCAAGTGCACCCTAGGTAGCTTGAAGAGTGTGTCCCAAGAATGTGAATTCTGCAAAGACATCTCTAGAAAAATTCTATTTGCTTCTGAAATGTTAGGTAATAGGTTTATAATTTAAGTTACAGCATCCCTTTAAAAGTTTTGCTTATCTATAATTCTTCTAGTTAGGTTAGATATTTACAACCTTAACTCCATTCACTTGGCATAAAAACACGTCAACATTGTTCCCTGGGGTGCGCAAAGTTAATAGTTCTGCAAGATTTGTTTTACAATTGTTTAAGCCTGACTGTATTTACCTAGGTCTGTTTGTTATTTAGTAAATGCTAACAAATACTAGAAATTCAAAGAAGCCACCCAAATAAGGAGTATTTATAGTGAAGAGCCTCCCAGTAGTAAGTACATACCTCCAGATACGAAAGAGCTGAGAACCACCAGCACAGCCAACAAAGAAATTCACGGTAAATAGACCCCAGTTTTTAGGAATAATAACTAGAGAATATCTTGACCAAATAAGGCCTGTTGGATAAAAAGCAAAGATTACCACTAAATACTCAAACATGCATCTAGTTACATTAAAAATAGCTTGAGAAATGTTGATCAGACACTAAAAGGTATTCAAACTGTTATAGCATATGGACCACGTCCTAACAGAAACTTATGGACACATCACACGTCATTAGTGCCATGATAGCCCCTGTACACTCCTCAGCAAGCTGGACCTTAATTCTGCAGCAAGGTTCCAGACTGGAAGACACTCTGGGGTAGCAGGTGAGAAAATCTGCAGCAGCTTCAATTAAATTAAAAAAAAAAAAAAAGGTAGTCAAAGGTGGAAGTCAGTGCAGATATCTCAGCATTATTTGTTTTTATACTGCATTGTTTTACATAGTCCCTGTTTTTCAGTTTTCAAGTATGAGATGTTTTTGACAATGCACAACTGTCTCATAAGTTGTGAAGAGACAAGAAGTGTGTGTAGGGGGGTGGGGTGGAAGACTCGAGTAGTAAGTGGAGCTTTTGGCCCACTGGACTATCAGAAGGCCTGGGCAACAGTCTGGGATGTGGTTTTAACAGAGCTGATATGCTGGAGTGATCAGCAGTGGAATAATTAATAATGCTGATATTAAGTGTCACCCCATTAAGATGAATGTAATTCATACTTCTAAGTGACTGTTTCCAGATGGATGCACATTCAGGAAGTCAATACACTGACTTGCACACATATTTTACACAAAGAAATTTGAAAGTATAAGAATGAGGGCTCATCTACAAAGAAGGTTTTTTCCAGTTATACTGGTGTAATTATATTAGTATACTTACACCAGCTTCACTGCTGATGTTTAACATCCTCAAGTGGACACTTATTCCAGAATACAAGTTGCTTTTTGGTTTGGCTTAAACTGCATCCACAGCACCATGACCTAAGCCCCCAAAAGGCCACTTAAACTTGAATAAGTGTCCACATGGAGAGCTATACTGTACAACTCTAGCACTTTAAATTCACCCACTGCCTTTTATTAGTGTAACTTCCCAGGTAGCTAAGCCCTTCTACTGTTTAAAAAGTGAGAATTTAGATTGTGAAACAACTCCCTTGCAAGGGGTGGATTTTGTGGTGAATTCCATGGCCACAGAATAGCTATAGCCCTCTCTATAATATAAATAAGTTATCAGAAAATATCTAGGCTTATCACAGAAAGAGGGATCTTTTGATAAAAGGCTGAAGTTAAAAAATTTAACACATAATAGAATCTGTGAAACAGATTCATGTATAATTGAGCATTAATCTTGTGAAGAAGATTCTTTAAGAAGACAAGATTACAAACTGCTGAGGATTCTAGTCAGAGGTGGAGAAACAGAATGAATTCACCTGTTGCCATTAACACTGCAGACTGTGCTGTGCTGAGTTTTTCTGCTGGTCTGGTCATATCAGCCATTCCAGCACATACCAAACCCTGTAAAGAAAAGACACAGCCAACTTTAGTTGGCAAAATAATTATTTCACTTATTTATCACCAACAACACTCTTAGTGCAGAGGTATCCAGAGAGCCCATTTCAGTTTGTGATACACAAGCATATACAATACTCATTTCCCAACTCAAAATGCTTACAAATCTCCATGGACAAGATAGAGGGGGAGGGGAAGGAATACAGCATATAAAGCAGAGAGATCAGATCAACTGTTGGCAAACATGTTCATTCCTCAATTTTTACTTTTGTGAGGGAGCAACAAAGGGAACAGGAGTCAATGAATGGGGGGGGAGTGTTTGTTTTTATAACTCAGAAGATCCAGGGATGCCCAGGTTCCATCCTTTACAAAGAACAACTACCCTGCCTACTCTGTTTTACAATAAAGCAGGTTAAGAGAGCTTGCTAGGTGGAGTGTTTTGAGATCCTACAGGAGAATGCCATTTTAACACTTACCTCAAGCTTTAAACTGATTTTAGTTTAAAAATCTAGACAGATCATATCTTCCACACATTTACATTCAAATATGAAAATTTTAGACAAGTAGCCTACCATTATAGCACACGCAGAGAAGGCAATAAGGACTTGCAGGAGGCGCTAACAGAGAAGGGTGGTCAGGCAACATGATGGCAGCTGAATTTCAGTAGTGACAAAGATTGAGCACATTGGAAGGAATAATCTAATATTCATAACCACATTTGAAATGTACTGCACCAACCCTGGAAAAGAACCTGGTCTCATGTCCTGATCAAGAAGAACTTTGGCTGACAATGCAGTTTAGCTCCAAATATTGTGTTCAGTTTTAGTCTCTCTATTTCAGTAGCAGAAACAAAGTCTAAAGATGAGTGATGCAAATGTTTACCGGCATGGAAAGGCTTCCACATGAACAGAAAGTAAAAAGATTAAGAGTGTTTAAAAGGAGACACAAAGGTGTAGAAAAATGAATGGCATAAAGGTCAGTTGGACTAGTTGACCTCCTGAGGTCTCTTCCAACCCTAATCTTCTATGATTGGGTGCTCTTAATTACCTTCTTGTTATACAAAAAGACAGTGACTTGTCCACCTTTTCCAGGACTAACCTGTGGAACTCACTACCAAAAGTATCAGTAAGACTAAATGCTTAGCAGGATTGAGAAGATGAGACATTTAATAAAACAGATGATCAGCATTTACAGAATTAGCATATCAGGGAGAAAACTTACACTTTGGGACATAAGCCAGCCGATAACTGACAAGGAATAGGATAAAGTCTCTCTCCTATGAGCAGGGTATTCCGCAGATCTCCAGTGTGCAGTTTCTTGTGTCCAGTGCTGGACTTTGTTGATACGGGACAAAGATGGACGCTTAGTCTGACCTGGCATTGCAAGTCCTGTGTTCCCAGTTCAGGAAATGGAGTTGCAATCTTTATTAGAGCATTGCAATAGTACAGCATGGCAGCGTTTTTGCCCTCCTCTCATGAAATTTAAATATTTAATGTAGGACATATGGCAGAGTTCTTAGTGTCCCACAAATGCTTGTCCTATAGTTTGCTTCTGGTCCTATAAAATAATTTACTTTCAATGGCAGTTACCACACCAGTTCACTGATGCTAAGTAGGTCATAGCTGAATCTAGCCACAATCAAGGTTTCTGCAAAATTCTGGGTTTGATCAGTTAGATTACCTGCATGCAGTATTGCCAAGCATTCAGCAACACTGAGTCGGGTCCCCCAAAACCATGAGATTTATTTAAAACTAATAGGTTAGGGTTTTTATACACCTTTTGGTTTCTGAGCCTTTAGGGTTCATGTTTAAGCTTCTTTCTGGAACAATGAGGGCTAGAAACTTTAAATTTTACGATGAAAGCTACGAAGTCACATAAACCCCTAGAGATGGGGGGCTAAGACACACACACCAACTATCACAAGAGTCAACGATGTGTTGATTAACATATTGTTTCAGCTTAGTAGTGGCATCCATTTCTCAAATACAAACGTAGAAATTGGTTTCCATGGGTCATATATGGGAATCAGTCCATGGGGGTCAAACATGGGAACCTCGTTTTTGAAGATGTACTTTAGAAAAAGCAGACAGTGCCACTTGCATGTGTGGCAAAAGTAGCCTTAAGCTTTATACAAAGATAAATGAAATGCTGGAAAAATAATTATTTCAAGAATAGTTAGAACTCATATCTTCAAAAAAAAAGTGAGAAATAAACATTGATGGGCCACTGATTATTAAAACTATCTAAAAAGATGATTAACATACCGGCTAATATCTTACTATTTTACCTATGTGGTATCACTGCCCTCTGCTGGACAGTATCAGTCTTGTTTAGTATCCAACTGGAAGCTTCTAGCCACTAAAGCAGGCCTGCACAACATGCGGCCTGCAGAGGCTCACTGTGCGGCCCGCGGTGGGATTCAAAAGGCTCTGAGCTGCCCGTAGCAGCAGGGAGCTCAGAGCCATTTAAATCTCAGCCACGGCCAGGATTCAAAAGGCTCTGCGCTGCCTGCAGCAGCTGGGAGCCCAGAGCTCTTGAAATCCCAGCCGCGGCCGGGATTCAAAAGGCTCTGGGCTGCCCGCAGCGGCGGGGAGCTCAGAGCTCTTTAAATCTCAGCTGCGGCCAGGATTCAAAAGGCTCTGAGCTGCCCGCAGCGGCGAGGACCCCAGAGCCCTTTAAATCTCAGCTGCGGCCAGGATTCAAAAGGCTCTGGGCTGCCCGCAGCGGTGGGGAGCCCAGAGCCATTTAAATCTCAGCCACAGCCGGGATTCAAAGGGCTCTGGGCTCCCCGCAGCCACAGAGAGCCCAGAGCCCTTTAAATCTCAGCTGCCAGGGCCGGCTTTAGGCCAATTCAACCAATTCCCCTGAATCAGCCCACCCCTAAGAGGGCCACATGCCCAAGCCCCAGTACAGTGTCATGGCAAAAGCCAGTGCACTGTAGTGGGGTGGCCCAGCTTCCCCAGGGGGCAATTTAAAAGGCCTGTGGCTCTCAGGCCCTTTAAATTGCCACCAGAGCACCACTGCTGGAGCCCTGGGGTAGGGCTGTGGGGTTCTGGGGGCTATTTAAAAAGTCCAGGGTTCCATCGCTTCTACCGCCCCAGCCCTTTAAATAGCCACCAGAGCCCCACCACTTCCCCAGGGTTCCCGTGGCTATTTAAAGGGCTGGGGCGGTAGAAGAAGGAGAGCCGTGGGCCCTTTAAATAACCCCAGAGCCCTGGGGTAGCGTGGGGCTCTGAGGGCTATTTAAAGGGCCAGGGCTCCAGCTGCCTCTGCCGCCCCGGTCCTTAAATAGTCACTGAAGCCACACCGCTTCCCCAGGGCTCCCTCGGCTATTTACAGGGCTGGGACGGTAGAAGCAGGGGAGCCGCAGGCTCTTTAAATAGCCCCCAGAGCCCTGGGGTGGGGGTGGGGTCTCCAGATGCCTTTGCTGCCATGGTCCTTTAAATAGCCCCTGGAGCCCCACCACTTCCCCAGGGCTCCTGTAGCTATTTACAGGGCTGGGGCAGTGGAAGCAGGGGAGCCCCAGTCCCTTTAAATAGCTCCTAAGCCACGGGCTGCTACTGCTACCCTGGTGGGGGAGGCAGGAGGAGGGGGCACTCACCATACAGGATGGGCTGTACCTCCTGTACCTGCACCAGTTGCCCGCAGCCAACCCCTGCCGCATCTCCTGCCCTGCCTGCACCAGTTCCTGTCTGCAGCCAGCCCTGCACCCCCTGCCTTGCCTTCAACCCTGCACCAACCCATCTCCAGCCAGCTCTGCACCCCCTTCCCTGTCTCCAGCCAACCCCTGCCGCACCCCCCTGCCTGAAGCCAGCCAGTCCTGCACTCCTTTGTCTCCAGCCCTGCCAACTCATGCCGCACGCCCCGTGGCCCTGCCTGAAGCC
The DNA here is from genome assembly GCF_025201925.1 of Gopherus flavomarginatus. Classification (NCBI taxonomy): domain Eukaryota; kingdom Metazoa; phylum Chordata; order Testudines; family Testudinidae; genus Gopherus; species Gopherus flavomarginatus. The sequence continues at coordinate 178,554,139 of NC_066617.1, read as the reverse complement.
AGCCAGCCCATCCCACACCCCTTGCCCAGCCTGCAGCCAGACCCTACCTCCAACCACCTCCCCCCCACCTCCAGCCAGCCCCATGTCCACTGGTGCCCTGTAGTTCCCAGGGAAGTAACCCTGCACACCTGCTTCAATGAGGTGGGCAGGGAGCAGCTGAGACCCACATGTGCACCCTAGCACACCCTCAGGGAGTGGGGAAGCTCATTTCTAGTTCAGACACATCTTTTTAAAAAAGAACTTTAGGTAGGGTTAACATACAGCTGTACTTTCCTGGACATGTCAGGCTTTTTGGATCTTAAATTGCCATCCAGGAGGAAAATACGGACGTATGGTAACCCTATTGGTACAAAAAATACATACTGTGGCAGAACTTTTTATAGGGAATTGGTTGCTAAGAAATGAAAGGCTTTTTTTTTTTTTTTTTTTTACATTTTTTTTTTTCTTTCAGTCATCCCTGCCGGGGCCCTGCCGAAAATGTTCGAATTGGGCCCGGCACTTCCTAAAGCCGGCCCTGCCAGCTGCGGACAGGATTCAAAGGCTCTGGGCTCCCCACGGCTGTGGGGAGCCAAGAGCCCTTTAAATCTCAGCCGTGGCCGGGATTCAAAGGGCTCTGGGCTGCCCGCAGAGATTCTTGGCCGTGGCTGAGATTTAAAGGGCTCAGGGCTCCCCACCGCCACGGGCAGCCCAGAGCCCTTTGAATCCCGGCGGCAGCTCCAGTGGATGTGCTGGGGCTGGGATTTAAAGGGCTCAGGCTTCCCTCAGCAGCAGGAGCTCTGGGCCCTTTAAATCCCTGCCCCAGCCCCACAAAGCTCCAGGTTCTTCTTCGAGTGATTGCTCATATCCATTCCAGTTAGGTGTGCGCGCTGCGCGTGCACATTCGTCGGAAAACTTTTACCCTAGCAACTCAGTGGGCCGGCAGGTCGCCCCCTAGAGTGGCGCCATCATGGCGCTTGATATATACCCCTGCCGGCCCACCGCTCCTCAGTTCCTTCTTACCGCCCGTGTTGGTCGTTGGAACAGTGGAGCGCGACTTAGCTGACCTCCACTTCCCTAGCTACTCGTAGTTCTCGTATATAGTTATGCAGTTATAATCCTTTTATATATATATTTGTATAGTTATACGTTTTTTCTTTGCTAACATAGTTAGTTTAGTAATTGTTAGCGGGGTTCAGGAAGTAGCCCCTTCCATGAACCCGGTGCCGGAGCCCATGCACGGCTCACCGGGTTTTAAAATGGGCTCGGCCTGCCAGAAGCCGATGCCAAAGGGAGATCCACACGACTCCTGTTTGAAGTGCCTCAGGGAATCACACTTGACAGCTAAGTGCCCCATTTGCAAGGCTTTTAAGCCGAGAACAAAAAGGAGCGGGACTTTCACTTACCCCTCCACCTTTAGCGCCGAGCGATGATCAAGCGGCTGGCAGAAGCGCCTCCTCGGCACCGGACCGCCGGTACTGCCAAGGCCTTTCAGCACCGGCCGTCGCCGGCACCGAAGTCGACTCGGCACCGCTCCCTTCCTCCGAGGTCGAGAGAGCCTACAATTCCTGCTGGTGCCTGACGGCTCCCCGGCACGCGCCGTGGTTGAGCCCCCTGCTCCTGCTGCTTCCGTGCCACCTGCATCGCAGCCAGAGAGCTCGCCTAAGTCAGATTGCCCGGCACCGACACCTGCAGAGGCACCGATGACATCGGCACCGTCGATTCCAGTCCCCCAGGGCCATTGAATCCGGTGCCTGACAGCTCCCCGGCATGCGCCGTGGTTGAGCTACTGCTCCTGCTGCTTCCGTGCCAACGGCACCGCAGCCAGAGAGCTCGTCTAAGTCGGATCGCCTGGCACAGACACCTGCTGCGGCACCGACGACGTCGGCACCGTCGATCCCGGTCCCACAAGGGCCGTAGAATCTGGTGCCTGACGGCTCCCCGGCACGTGCCGTGGTTGAGCTACTGCTCCTGCTGCTTCCGTGCCAACGGCACCGCAGCCGGAGAGCTCGTCTAAGTCGGATTGCCCAGCACCGACACCTCTGAGGCACCGACAACGTCGGCACCGTCGATTCCAGTCCCACAAGGGCCGTAGAATCCGGTGCCTGATGGCTCCCCGGCGCGCGCCGTGGTTGAGCTTATTGCTCCTGCTGCTTCCGTGCCGACGGCACCGCAGCCAGACAGCTCATCTAACTCGGATCGCCCGGCACCGACGCCTACCGAAGCTCTGACGACCTCGGTACCGTCAATCCCGGTCCCACGAGGGCCGCCGAATCCGGTGCCTGACAGCTCCCCAGTATGCACTGTGGTTGAGCCTGCTGTTCCCTCCACGCTGGAGACATTACCAACGGCGAGGGATCTCATTGCCATGACAGAGTCGATGCTGCCTGACCCCGGCACCGCCGGTGCGGGTAATACAGTCTCTTCATGTGACCGTTCTCTGTCAGCACAGCAGAGCGGCACCATTCATGATCACGGTCCCGCAGACACTCCAGATCCTGTCGGCACGCCCGACACCACTTGCAGTCCCGGTGCTGTTTTCCTCATCGGTACTGGTCGCACTCGCTGCACCGGTCGGTATCCCATTCGCCGACCCACTATCGGCACCATTCCGACTCCCGGCACCGCGACAGGTACCTTGACTCCTGTAGCCTCTCCCCGAGCCTCGAGATCTCGGTCGACCTCCAGGCACCATTCTGGTTGCGGGTCTGGATCTCGTTCCAGGTACCGGTACGCCTCCCGGTGCCGGTTCCCGGTGCCGAGTTGGGCAAGGTCCGATAGAGTCAGAGACTCTGCCTGTGCCTTCTTTTAGTACCTCCATGGCCATCCGGACACGCATCCGTGTCATCCCACATGCGCAGATCTTATGCTCAGGACCACGATTCTGATACGATGGCCAGCGGGGGCCAGCCCCGAAACCGAAAGAGGCTTGGCGAATGAACCTGTTTGGCCGCCAGGTGTACTCTGCAGAGGCCCTGCAGCTCTGGGTAGCAATGCAACAAGCCTTGCTTAGCTGCGATAATTATAGCACCTGGTGAAGGTAGTTTAGTTTATGGAGTTTCTCCCTCAAAACTCCCGCCAAGAGTTCGCTGCCGTCTTGGAGGACGGGGGAAAAAAGGTACCCAGAGCGTCCCTCCAGGCCTCGTTGGACGCAGCAGACTCTGCAACCAGGACTCTGGCCTTTGGTGTCGCCATGAGGTGCATCTCATGGCTTCAGGTTTCAAACCTCCGGCCGGAGCTGCAGTATGCCATTCAGGATTTACCCTTTGTTGGTAAAGGCCTTTCGCTGCCAAGCCTGATGGACAATAGGGTCCTAATGCGCTCTCTCAGCATGCATATGCCAGCGACCAAACGCAGGCCTTTCTGTCCCCAGCCGCCATACTCTGTGCCTAGCCATAGACAGGACTTTGGCAAACGGCGAGGCCAAGGTGGTCGCAGACGAACGTCAGGACCCCTAAAGAGCCCAGGTCAAGGTCCCTCGCAATTACCACTGGGACCAAAGACGAACCTTCCAAGGTGCGCCTGAGGGCGGTGTACCTGTCACAGGCCGGGATCCCAATCCCGCTTTCTCCTGGCGTGGCCCCAGTTAATTTCAGATCGCTGGATCCTGCGCACGGTGGAGCATAGGTACCACCTCTAATTTGTTCCAGCCCTGTCCCCCTTCAGGGACCCCTCTCACGAGCAATTCCTCGTACAAGAGGTGCAGACGCCGATGGACGAAAGGGGCAAGGGGTTTTACTCCCGTTATGCCCTAGTCCCCCACTCGAACGCAGGTCTCAGACCTTCCTAGTCCTGCATGGACTCAACCGGTTTAGGATAAGGTTGAAGTTCTGCACGGTATCCCTGGGAACCATTATTCCATCCTTGCCTCCTGGGGGCTACTATGCCGCCCTGGATATGAAGGACGCGTACTTTCGCAACGCCATCTTCCCTCCGCACAGGAGATACCTCCGCTTTCTAGCCAACTGTCAGTACTTCTGGTTTATGGCCATAGTCGCTGCCTACCTTCGCTGATGTCGGATATGCGTTTTTCCTTATCTGGACGATTCGCTTATCCGAGGAGACTCTGAGACACAAACCACTCAGCGCGTGGGCATCGTCACGGTCTTATTCACAGGTCAAGGCCTGATGATTACTATAGAGCAATCCACTCTGGTTCCCACGCAGAGGTTGGACTTCCTAGGAGCTATCCTGGTCTCCTACCTAGCCGGAGCCTGCTTATCACAACTGCGGTTTTAGGCGATGGCAACAATCATCTGAGGTCTGCAGGCTTTCCCAACGACCTCGGCTCGTACTTGTCTCAGTCTCCTGGGTCCATGGTTGCCCGCAAGTTTGTAACCAAACACGCCAAGCTCCGCCTCCGTCCTCTCCAAGTCCGGCTCACCTCGGCGTACCACCCGGACAGGGAGCCAATGGTCATGGTAGTCACCGTTCCCTCGAGCACCTTAGGCTCCCTAGAGTGGTGGCTAACTCCCTCCCTGGTGTGGGCAGGGATGCGGTTTCATCCGCCCCAGCCCTCACTGCCCCTGATGACGGACGCGTCATCTCTCTGCTCAAGTGCTCATGGTCACCTCCGAGCTTAAGGCCTTTGGTCTTCTCGGGAGCTGGCATTCCACATCAATGCCCCAAAAATGAGAGTAGTCCGCCTGGCGTGCCAGGGGTTCCAGCGGCAGCTGCGAGGCCGTTGTATCTCGGTGTTTACAGCCAACACAGCGGCCATGTGCTTCATAAATATCCAGGGAGGGACATGGTCCTCCCCCCTTTTGTCAGGAGGCCATCCATTTCCGGGACTTTTGCATGGCCCACTCGATGGAGCTGGTGACGTCCTTTCTCCCAGGCGTTCGGAACGTCTTGGCGCTTTGACTCAGCAGGTCTTTCCTGTCTTACGAGTGATCACTCTGCCCCATGTGAGGCGTTCTGCTTTCCAGAAGCGGAGATGTTTCCTCACATAGACCTGTTCGCTCACCGAGAGAGCAGAAAATGCCAGATGTTCTGCTCCTTCCAAGGTCTCTCCTCGGGATCGATCTTGGACGCATTCCTGATGCCGTGGAAAGGCCAACTCCATTATGCCTTCCCACTGTTCCCACTGGTTCATTAGGTCCTGCTCAAACTCCGCAGGGGCAGAGCGCGCATCATCATGATCACTCCAGAGTGGTCCAGGCAGCACTGATATACCACGTTGCTCGGCCTGTCAATAAAAGACCCAATTACCCTGCCACTCCACCCAGACCCCATCACTCAGGGCAACGACAGGCTTCGTCACTCGGACCTGCAGCCTCTTCGCCTCACGGTGTGGCTGCTGCGTAACTGAGCCGGGGTGACAGGAAGCCTTCCACCTGGTCAACGTACCGGGCCAGGTGGAAGCGTTTCTTCTACAGCTGCAATACGCTCGATCTTGCTCCTGCTGAGGTCTCGATCCCCTCTATTTGGCCTGCCTCTGGCCTTCAGCGGCAGGACCTGGCGGTATCATCGCTGAGGATACACTCAGCAGCCATCTCTACCTTCCAGCCAGGCTAAGGTGGACGTTCCGTGTTCTCACGCTCTATGGGTTCGAGATCCCTCAAGGGCTTGGAGAGCTTGCACCCTCGGGTGCACCGCCCAGCCCCAACCTGGGACCTCAACCTAGTTTTAACCAGACTTATGTCTCCCCCAGTCGAGCCGTGCACGACTGGCCCTCTGATATACCTGTCTTGGACGACAACTTTCCTCGTAGCTGTTACATCGGCCAGACGGGTCTCCGAGCTCAGAGCTCTTACGGGGGTTCCGCCGTACACTAGGTTTCACAAAGACAAGGTGCAGTTATGACCGCACCCGGCTTTCCTGCCTAAGGTGGTTTCGGCCTTTCATGTTACCCACAGCTCAACGCAATGGGCACAACCATTGCACTCCTTGGACATCTGTGGAGTGCTCGCATTTATATTGCGCTGCCAGAACCATTTCGTAAGATGCCCCAGCTCTGTCACGGTAGCGGGCCAAAGGGAGGGCTTGCTTGTTTTCCTCTCAGAGGATCTCATCTTGGGTGATGGCGGACTTCCGCACTTGTTATGATTTGGCTCATATTTCCCCAAGCCACATCATCGTACAGTCTACCAGGGCTCAGGCTTCATCTGCCGCCTTGCTGGCTCGTGTTCCTACCCACGAGATCTGTCGCGCAGCTCCATTGGTCCTCGGTCCATACCTTTGCTTCGCAGTATGCCCTGGTTCAACAGTCAAGAGATGCTGTAGCCTCTGGCTCAGCAGTTTTCATTCTGCCACATTTCACTCCGACCCCACCGCCTACGTAAGGCTTGGGATTCACCTAACTGGAATGGATATGAGCAATCACTCGAAGAAGAAAAGACGGTTACTCACCTTTGTAACTGTTGTTCTTCGAGATGTGTTGCTCATATCCATTCCACACCCGCCCTCCTTCCCCACTGTCGGAGTAGCCGGCAAGAAGGAACTGAGGAGCGGGTGGGCCGGCAGGGGTATATATCAAGCGCCATGATGGCGCCACTCTAGGGGGCGACCTGCCGGCCCACTGAGTTGCTAGGGTAAAAGTTTTCCGACGAATGTGCAAGCACGGCGCGCACACCTAACTGGAATGGATATGAGCAACACATCTCGAAGAACAACAGTTACAAAGGTGAGTAACCGTCTTTTCCCGCAGCCGCCGGAGCCCCGGGCCCTTTAATTTGACCCTGAGGGCTCTCAGCCAGCTCTTCAGCTGGGAGCCCCTGGTTGATTTAAAATCAAGTATCACCTCCCCACTCCTAACCTTCCTTTTTGGCCCACAGCTGTTTTGGTGGGGCGGCACGGGGAAAGGAGGGTTTGTTTCTGCAGGGCTGGGCGGTGCTGGGGCGGAGTGTTTCCGCTGGGCGGGGGGGGGGGGTGTTTCCGTGGGGCCGGGGGGTTTCGGCCCTCAGCTGTTTTCTTTGGCGTAATGTGGCCCTCGCCGCTTTACGAGTTGTGCAGGCCTGCACTAAAGGATGACAAAACCTTAGTATTACTGTCAGTAAGGACTCCTTTGGCTTGAGTAATAGAGGCTTGTGTGTTTTTGAAGCCAGAGGCCTTGTGTTGTATTCTCAGTGCATCAGGTATGTGCTTTATGTTGCCTAATATGTTAGGAGAGCCATGCAGGACTTATCTAGGAAAAGATACAGTTTTAACACATCTAGTTAATATAGATTAATATAGCAAGCTCCTCCCTGCCAAATAGGGAAAAAGCCATTTTATGGCAGTTATATTATCAGAAGGTTATATACAATTCCAATTTCAGCTTGAGGGCAATGTTGTGGAGGCACAGGAAGCCAGTATGGCATTACAGTGCTCAGGCCTATTGGTAATGCTACATCTGTTAAACTGCTGCTATGCACAAAACAGAGGAAGATCTACTGGAAAAACAAAAACCCAAAGCTAAAGCAAAGGATGAGGAGAGGAAGAGTAATCTGACTATTGAACATAAAGTGCCTGAAAGCTGGTAAATATTTTCAAAAGATACCTTTCTACAAATACTAATCAGCTCAGTTTTGACATAAAGCCAATGCCAACAGTAGACTAAAAGGCTGACATGGATGAGGTCCAAGAGGGAACAGCCCTGAATGTAAACCTGACATGTAGACTCAAACCACTAAATTTCATAACAGAAGGACTGTTATAGGGAAATTGAACTGCACTAAAATCAAGGAGTTCCCATTTACCAGAATGGTAATCGACTTTCACTTGTTACATAGGCAGTGTTTTTAAAAAGAGATTATACACTATAATATGTTTAAACAAAGCTACTGCAGAAGTATAAGTACATCCTGGTATGAATGAATAAACTAGGAGCCTCAGAAACTCAGCTCTGTCCTAGATTCACTACAATTGTCATGCTGAGGCATCAGTTGTAGCATGTCTGTTCTAAGTGACCTTGCAGTCCTCCCCATATTAGGCTGTCATCTCAAGAAGTCAGTCTTAGCAACTAACATACAAGAAAGAAGAAAACAAAAAAAACAACACTGCTGGATTGTTCTGCTACTCCATTGGGGGTGGACTGCTTTAAGAGGTGTTCTGCATTAGGCCTGGCAATAGTCGTTTCACAGCAGAGGGCTCTTCAGTGAAAGTGCCTCTCTCACTGACCTCCAATAATCAAATTGTTGTCATGTGTGTTCTCTACCATCAGAGTGAAGGTATAGTCATTCTGACACTCTCCACATTTTAAAAACATAATTAGGACCTTAATAGCAAATTCTTTGATGGCACGGCCAAGACCATTCACACCAAGAACTGGTCACTTTCCCCCTAGGTGGCTGAAGATCATTCCCTGACCTGCAGAAACGTTAACAATATCAGCAAAGTGACTTCTTATACTTACCCATTTCATAACAGGTGCCCAGAAAAACACTGTTTTGGGACCTGGGGAGGAAAAAAAAAACCCAGTTTGAGTTAAGGCATAATAAACTACACACTCAGACATAGCTGTAATGGTACCAAAATTTATTTTTTAAAGCAGGGTTCGGCAACCTTTCAGAAGTGGTGCGCCAAGTCTTCATTTATTCACTCTGATTTAAGGTTTCGTGTGCCAGTAATACATTTTAATGTTTTTAGAAGATCTCTATGAGTCTGTAATATATAAACTAAACTATTGTTGTATGTAAAGTAAATAAGGTTTTTTAAATGTTTAAGAAACTTCACTTAAAATTAAATTAAAATGCAGAGCCCCCCGGATCGGTGGCCAGGACCTGGGCAGTGTGAGTGCCACTGAAAATCAGCTCACGTGCCGCCTTCAGCACACGTGCCATAGGTTGCCTACCCCTGTTTTAAAGCATCTGTATGAATCCCACAGTTGAGGGAGCGGAATTGTCTCATGCACAACACAGTACATACAGTGAGAACTCTTCTACTCTGCTCTGCTAATGCCTTTCTAGCGTGACCCACAACCCCTCTTCAACATTACGGTCTTAGCAGTAGTATCCAAGGCCATTTTGTTTTCTAGGTTATTAGAATGGCAAGTGAGCAAATAGCTGCAGCGTGAATATTGAAGCTGTGGCTAACAAAAAAAAAAAAAAAAGTGCGGTCCCAGCTAGTGGCAATATAGAAAGCTGTATCACTTGTAGATCTGCTCTTATGGCAATTCATGACACTACAGTTTTAGTCTCACATATCTAGCATAGCATGTTTTTTTTACTCCACAAATTCCAAAATTCTTACTGATGAGAGCACACCCAGGAACTCAGACTAGTGTTTCTACCAACAGCTGTAGTATAGCCATCTCCTTTGTGACAACAGATCTGCTGCACCACCATATACAATTAAAAAGTGGAATTCAGGATGCAAAAAGTAATTATCCATACTGGAATTTTCCCAGCAGGGCTACCATCCTCACCCGCATGCAAAAAACCCTTGAGTGACAATGAACAGTCAGGATCTTAGGTATGACTGATCCAGAACATGGTGGAGTGTTTAATTCACGAAGAAGCTTAAGTTCTGATTGACTCTGAATGCAACATTCTGAGAGCAGATGTCAGACAGGAAATGCCTATGTATTTTTGTCTCCCAAATACACATCATACCTAAGGATCAAAACTTTCAAGTTCAAGTCGCAGAAGTTAGGCGCCTCAGTCAGTGGCATCCTTTTCAAGTCTGCTGACTTTCCACTGGACTATAGACCCTATGAAAAAAATCGGGGTGCCTTATTTTTAGCACCCCACAATTAAAAATTGTCCTAAATATTTTAACTGTCAACTGTTGGCAGCAACTATTCCTTGTGAAAGTAAGAGTACAGGAGCATATCACCACTCTATCTTAAGGTTATAAAACCAGTTGCCACACATCTTTGAAGCAATTCGAGCCCTATAAAATAGTTAGCAACAATAATGGTTTAAAATACAGTAACTGTTTTTACATTCTTGCACTGTGCTCCCAGACCCATAGTGCTTGTAGAACAGAGATCTCTTGCTGAAAGTTTCCTTTCTTCCAGCAGCACCTCCCACAATATTGGACATTTGGGCGGCTCCCCTCAACTCTGCAGCTCAAGGAAGTGGATCAGCATTTTGGCATCATGTGCTCTGCTCTCACTTACTGTCTGATGATTTATTGCAAAGCTGTAAAACTTGAACTTGCATAATATTTTTCAGAATTAACAAAATAACTTCATACATTAGACCAATAAAGATGGTTGAATACATGTCCTTAGGCTCATGAGCCATATAGGGCAGACAGAATTGTGGGAGATGCTGCCAGCAGAAAGAAAACTAATGGCAAGAAGTTTTTTATTCTGCCATCCAGCATCTCCCACAATTCTGGACACCTGGGATGTAGTGAGCAGTGAACAGCTGTAGGGAGGGTTATGGATAAAATTTGGTAGGAAAAAAGGGAATATCCACCCTCCTTTTTGAAAGCTCACTCAAAAGGCTTCCTTATTTCTGGGCTACCACCTGCAGCACCTTCCTTCCAAATGAGACCTCTTCAGAAGCCAAAGTTCACCTCATAGCGATTCATGAACATGTTACCGTATAGACCTTCGCAAATTTCCAAAGTGGAGTCACTTGTTCATTCTGCCCTTGAAGTTGCTAGGGATCTTCTGGAGTGGAATAGGGATCTCCTATTCCTTCTAGAATAGGAACTTAAAATGCTTTATAGGCTTCCACCCAGCAACAGAGGACTTGGAACATTTAAGTCTCTGGTATTTTGAAAGGAGGACACAGATAGCTCAATCTTTCTGGGGATTCAGTAAGCTGGAGACAGATTTTCAACACATTGACATCTAAGGTGTGCTACATCTTTTCAGCTGGATACTGAGATTTTGGATAGAGGAAAGGAAGCACAAAACTCTTGGGAAGTACGGAAGGAAGAATTTACCTCAGGAAGAATGGATTTTCTGGAGTCCTGAGTACTACCTTGGCCTCATGGAGCATGCTTTAAGGCACTTGAAGAGATAACTCTGCCAGCTTTGAAACTTGCCTGGTAGACTCGGCAGCTATTAAGAAACAAAATCTTAATGGATAAGTAAAATGCTGACACTGATGTCAAAGAGATGGGCTGGTCAAGGCCCTCAACACCAGTAGTAGGTCCCATTTTGGAAAGAATGGGTTGACCGCTGGGCTGACTAACTGGACTGCTTGAAAGAATCTGGCTACCTGAGGGCTATCTGCCAGGAAGCAAAAGGATCCTGTGAATAGCATGCTACTAAAAGCAGATCTGGCATGTAATGGTGCTGGGCTATCTACGCCTTCTTGGAGAAAATCCAAAATGATTGGGATTCCTGGATTTGTCTTGTGCTCTTGACACCAGTAGTTGAATCTGGACCAGAGAGAGAAGTAAGCATGTACAGTAATTCTTCACTTAAAGTCATCCCAGTTAATGTTTCGTTGCTGATCAATTAGGGAACATGCTCGTTTAAATTTGTGCAATATTCCCTTCTAATGCCGTTTGGTGGCCACCTGCTTTGTCTACTCCTTGCAGGAAGAGCAGCCCATTGCAGCTAGCTGGGAGGGGCTTGGAACCGGGGTGGACCGGCAGCCAACCTGTCAGCTCCCCACTCCCCTAAGTTCCCTGTGCAGCACCTGCCTGCAGTTCAGCTGTCCCTCCCTCCACTGCCATGTGCTGCTCCTGCCCTCTGCCTTGGAGCTGCTCTCTGAGACTCCTGCTTGCTGTGCAGGGAGGGGGGAAGGAAAGGAAAGGAAGAGGAGGGCTAATGTCAGGGTTGAGGATAGAGGGAGCTTGCAGCAGTTGTGGTCTCAGCAAGCTGATCTAATTAACAAGGCAGTGTACTTAAAGGGGAAATGCACATCTCTCTCTCTCACACATACCCTCTCCCTCCATTCCTGCTGCCTTGTAGAATGAAAGAGTTAACCCTTGAGGGCTCAGCCCATCATTTAGCAGTAAGGGAAATATCCCACCCTCTGACTCCTCCACGTCAACCAAGCTTCACAGTCATCATCACTGTGTACCAGTATTGTTTGTTTAAAACTTATATTTTGTGTGTGTGTGTGTGTGTGTGTGTGTGTGTGTGTGTGTGTCTGTCTGGTGCAAAAAGTTTTCCTGGAACCTATCCCCCTCATTTACATTAATTCTTATGGGGAAATTGGATTCACTTAATGTTTCACTTAAAGTTGCATTTTTCAGGAACTACAAGGTTAAGTGAGGAGTTACTGTACTCATGACTCCCAAGTAATAACCTCATGACCTCGAGTGGTCACAACCCCCAGTTTGAGAACCCCAGGACTAGGTTCTTTGGCCAATTGTGTGAGAAGATATTTGTCCCCATGGATCCAGAGTCTGTTTCCCTAGTGAAGTATTTCAGCGTCTTTGCATTCATATGACTCGTAAACAGGTAAGGTGAAACTTTGGGGACTCCTGAAAGGGATACAGTAGTCTGGAAACTTTGAGAGCAAGTGAACTAGAGGATCTGGAAGGCAGATGGGCATACCTTTACGGACAGTATTGTGGGCTGATCACCACTGTAGGGAGTTGATCACCTGTGTTGGAACCCATATTTGAGCTTTCATGCGTTCCAAGGAGTTGTCCCACTCCTTTAGGATAAAGGCTTGAAGGCATCTGATACGTGACTGTGGCCATGGAGCAATCCCTATCCATGACGTCGGAGGCCCAGCAGTTTAAGACACAGTGCTATCGTAGGCTTTCTGTAGCTCTGGAGCAAGATGACAAAATCCTGGATTTTCTGGAACCTCTCTTATGAGGAGTAAAGCTTTGCTACTGAAGTGTTTATTTCTGTGCCCAGATGACTTAGTCTGGTGGAGGAAATCAAGAAACTTTTTTGGACACTGATGAAGCCATGTACCTTCAGGAGATTCAACATCTGAGACATGGCTTGGTGTTTCGCTGACTGCAATTGAGTGCTATTCAAGCTGTCATTCAGGTAGGTTCTCTGAAACTATCATCATCTTTGTAAAAACCCCAGGAACTGATGATAGGTTATATAAGAATGTTCATTACTGATGTTTTGTGCTTCAGTCAAACCTCAGAAGTTTGCAGTGGCATGATATGATGTGGATATGGAGATAAGCACATCTAACAGATGCATAAGTTTGAAAGCATGTGCCATCTGTGAAACCCTGCTGGGTCTCATTTTCCTTGGGGAGTGGAAAGGACTTGTCACAACCCCCTTGAGTAAACTGGGAGGGAAGAAAGCTGATTAGAAGCTCTGCTTCTTTCTCCAGAGCACTCAGGCCCCTTTGTAAGACCAGGGAAGACTTATGGCCCCACCAACTTCCTTTCTTTGTTCTCCAGGCATCCCTTGGGACTTACCCCTCCACATTGACTGGCTGGGGTCCTCACTTTTGGAACTTCACCTTGATCTCTACTGGAGTTCTGCTCTATTTGTCTCACGGTGGAGTTGTGGCTACTTTGGTGGGATGGGGACCCCATCTGCCTGTCCAACTTGTAATCCCAGGACCTAATGGAGTTAGGGTCGGTTGGTCAGGTGCAGTCTGGGCACAACTCACCATCTGCTGAGTCTTGGAAGGTTGCTTCACACAGAGTACTACTTGACTTTGACATGGTGCTTTCCTGGCTACTCCGCCATATCTGTATAGGGGCAGAGAAGCCAGCACGGAGGCACTGCAGTGGAGGTGCAGGATGGGCTAAACTATTAGAGCATTAACCAATCCAGGTAGGTGTAAGCTGAAATGAAGAAACTGCTCCCTATTTCCCAAACTGAATAGGAAAGGAAGAAGCCCCTCCGAATAGGAGCTGGAGCAACTGACCACCAACGAGCTCATACCAGGGAGCACTAGAATCTGGTGCATGAGGAAGCATAATGAGATCGCGTGGTGTCAAAACACTGATCTGCCTCTGTAAGCAGCAGAGTGAAGGGGAACAGCTCAGATGTCCAGAACTGTGGGAAACACTGGGGTGCAAAAATACATGTATTTTTCTGCTTTGTTTTTGGAAGTGAAAACAATTCTACCTGGCTGGGCATATTTATGGTGCACATGGAGCTATATAACATCTTCTTATGGAAAGATCTTGGTTAGTGTGCCAGCACCACTTTCAGCAGAACTAACTGCTTCTGAGTCAGTCTAAATGCTTTGAGGTCCCATAAAATTGGCATTAAATACTCAGACTGTTCATTTGTTGACAGGTGAAATTAAAACCATCTGCAGTGGTCTCGGTTTTTGGGACAGGTTAGCAAGATTGTACCCTTATATTAAAGTAGAAAGTTCTCAGGACTCTTAAGCAAACGTAGAATGTAATGCAAACACATGGATTGGTTCCCAAGTACCAAGTTAAACCAGGACCATATTGCAGTTTTGTCAACAGATTAAAGCCCACATCCCATTCAGTTTGTTCTGTCTGAATCCACCCTTGTGTTTTTGGACTACAAGTTCTTCAGGACAAGAATGTGTTACATTTTACACATTGTACAGTACTGGGTACATTTAGGATACCAAGACTGATCTCAGATAAGTTCACTAGTATTTTATTATGCTGCAAGAGACTTTTTACAGCTGCAACTTACACATACTGCCATCAAACACTCCTTTTATCTATCAATTTCCTAGAATACAGAATGGACTTGCAGAATTAGAGACTAGCTGTATGCTGAAAAAGGAACAAAGGAAAGATTCCAGAAAGCTTGGACTGAGATTCTCTAATTTGGACAGATTTAGCATGTAATATTTAATAAAAATACTGTCATAATGTCACATTGTTCCAAGCAGTAAGCAGGTACTTCTCAATCTAAGAGAATCTGATTGTGCTGACTTACATCAGTGGTGCTGCAGTTTTTTGTTTTCACAGTTGCCATGTTACATTATGAGAGTATTTACGGTTAATGCATGTCAGTACCATTCATTTTAAAGAATAGGCAAGAATCCTCTAGGGGATGCCAGGTTCATTATCCCCTCCTCTCCTAGAACGCTCCTGCTGTTCACTCATTTATAAAAAGCAAACAACAATTCTGTGACCTGACCCAGCATTTGGGTCAACAAGGGAACATCAGTTGCAAATGCATGAGTAGAATGTCCCTAGGTACTGGATATGATGAACACTGCATATCCTCATACTCTAATAAAAATGCCTATTTAAGAAATATACTAGCAGGCAAGCACAGATGTGAGTCAGTAGTGTATAACACAACAGGGGCGTCAGTGGGTATCGATTGCTTAAACAGCAGTTCTTGGAGCGTCATGCTCCCATACTCAAACCAAGAGTAAGTATTGTAAGTAAATGAATACTCAGCAGGATTTAAAAAATATTCTGTACTCCACTGCATTCAAGATTTGAGCCCTAAATTAGATTTTTAAGTCACCCTACATTGTGGGAAAAATGCCTTATACAGAATAGCAGCAGTGTATTATGCTGGCACTAGTAAATCAAGCTTCATTAGGAGACAATTACTTGGTAAACATGAAAACTAAAATGGAGTTATTCTTAGACTGTATAAAGGCTATGCAACTCCTGAAGTTTTTAAGAACGGCCTAGCTGTAACTTTGCCTTTGTAATATGCTACTAGAGTCACAGATCTAGTTTTACAATAAGCACTGGTAGCTTACACTTCTACATAGGTTACAAATTGCTAAATTATGAAGTTTGTGACACTGACATTCTATTCAACAATCAAAGATTAAAAGCATTCATGACAATACTAAGCGTGAACTACCAGCATATTATACTAAGTTCTCTTTAGAAGGGAGAGCCTCCTGAATACAGTAAATAGACTGAAGGCAGATATAGCAGGTCATTAAGAGTAGCTGAAAGTCCATGCTGTTGTACAGGCACAATTCACAAAGTCACATGTAGGGGCTCTTGTTTCCAGTGTGATGTAGTGAGCAGTGATGCTGTTGTACATATTCCACAGAGTTTGGGCATGTTGCTGCCCCCTGGAAGGAAGCACAGTCATCTTTGTTACCCCAAACAGCTGTTGCTTCCATCTCCTCTGATTAACGGTCATATTCCAGCTCCCACAGAACTTCAGACTCCAATATTCCATCTGGTTCTCCCAGGGCCCAGTGATGAATGAACCTGGTGATACTCAAAAGAGCTTTCAACCACGATTGTAGCCGTTTCCATCATATCACACTGACTCAGACATCATAGACTACAGCAGGGGTGAGCAAAATATGACCCGGGGCCACATCAGGCCCGCCAGCTGGTTTAAACCAGCCCTCAAGCTCCTGTTGGGGAGCGGGGTCTGGGGCTTGCCCAGCTCCTGTGCTCCAGGTGGGGAGTGGGGTCCAAGGCCACTCCATGCACATATGCAAAGGGTCCTGGAGGCAGCAGCAGCGGCAGCAGCATGTTCCCGCTCTGGCTCCTATGCTTAGGGGCAACCAGGGGGCTGCGCGCACTGCCCCTGCCCCCAAGCTCCTCCCCCACAGCTCCCACTGGCCGGAAACTACAGCTAATGGGAGCTGCAGGGGCAGTGCCTGCAGATGGGGCAGCGCCTGCAGAGCCGCCTGGCCACACTTCCGCATAGGAGCTGGACATGCTGCTGCTTCAGGTAAGTGCCGCCCAGAGCCTGCACCCCCAACCCCCTCCCAAACCCCCAACCCCCCTGTCCCAGCCTGAACTAACTTCTGGCCTGACCCCAGAGTCTGCACCCCCAGCCAGAGCTTCCACACCCCTGTGCCCCAACCCCCTGCTCCAGCCCTGATACCCCTCCTGCCCTCTGAACCCCCTGGTCCCAGCCTGGAGAACCCTCCTACACCCCAAATCCCTCATCCCTAGTGTTACCCCAAAGCCCACACCTCTAGCTAAACCTTTCCCCATCCCATCCCACACACCCCAACCCCCTGCCTGGAGCCCCCTACCGCACCCTGAACTCCTAATTTCTGGCCCCATTAGAGAGCCCGCATCCCCAGCCAGAGCCCTCACCCCCTCCTGCACCCCAACCGCAATTTCGTGAGCATTCATGGCCCACCATACAGTTTTCATACCAAGATGTGGCCCTCGGACCAAAAACTTTGCCCACCCCTTGAATCTTATTATATAGATTATATAACATAGAAAGCTTCCTTACCTGGCTCCTTCGACAGTGCCTGGGAAGTTTCTTTACTAAATCAGGTTTAAATGTGTCTGCTAGGACTTCCCCCTCACTGTGGAAACTCATCCATAGCCTTACTCCTGTTTAAGCTTTTCCCTCCCATCCACCTTCAAGACTTTAGATTTGCAACACTAATGGCAGACAGGTCTAAAGTCCAACCTACTTCTTCCAGCTATGTCTTAGGATCTTTCCAGAGAGGGTGCCTGGATAATGTCTTGCTCCAGACGACGTGGCTGTATTTATTCTGGAACCTGGAGTGGCACAGGATTGAGTAGACCCACTGCCTGTTTATTTACTGACTGAATGTCAAGGTCATAGTATTTAAAGCCTTAAGAAAGAGAAGACCAGTCTGAGGACCAGGCCATGGATCTACATCCACCTGTGACAGCAATTGGTAGGCTCAAGTGCTAAACGCTCATAGCATAATCTTGATCAAGTGCCCCCCAGACTGAAATGCTTTCTTTCTCATATGCTTGCCTGAGCATCAGTGGCATCCTTCCACCCCAAGTCCAATAAGTACCTATTTCTTCCAGATTATGGTGGGTGTTTTCCACAACATTATTTTCATGTTCATTTATGCTGGTGTGGGTGATATATTACTCCTACATTCAGGAAAATGCCTGTTCAAGTTATGTTTAGTATTTGTGATAGGGCTGCAAGCTTCCAAGCATGTATGTATGCAAACATGCAATTATTTTCTATGCTTTTTCCCCTAAAAATACTTCAGTGTCCCTGCAGCAAATGCAATGATTTATCAGTAACAAATCCCATAAGCCAGCACACATGCACTTGAGGGAAAAAGTTGCACATGAATCTGATTGGAATTTTAAAACTAATAATTGAAAAAATATCTTGACAAAACCCTCAAGAAAATGCTCCTCAAATTATTAAGAGTTTTAAAGTGACAGTGAGCTGGTCCAGAGACTCAAGAGGAGGGAGAGAACTGTTTGTTTGTAAGCTCTTCCTCAGAAGAGAAGTAACTCAAGAACGTGACAAAAGCTCTGCATTTTGATTAATTGATAATCAAAATGCATGTGGAGGCTATCATAATAAAAATAAATTGATTAAAGACACTTTATGAAGCTTGGAATGTATTACACACATCTACACTTACTGGACTGAATTTGTCCCTAATGTCCCTATTATTACATCAGAGAGAAATTTGGGTCATAAAAATACAAGATCTTATTTTGAATATATGCCTCCTGCTCCTAACAAGGAACACATGGTGTGAATTTTATATTCATCTCTTAGTGCACTAATGAAGTGACTCTCTGCTTCGTTCATGAATCCCTCGCTGAAATCTGACTATCCATCCCTGATTAAGAACCTTTAAACAGCGAACACATGACAGAATGCAAGCCAAGTCACATCTCTCTGCTGCGAACACTAGTTTTCCACCAAGTGGCAGCCAATCAAAAGTGGGGGAGTTGGCTCGGCACCTCCCATTTGTCAGAAGCTTTCCCTGTCCTCTAGCAACCTTAATTAGTTTGAAAAGCATTACCCAAATGCAAGATTTTGTTAGTATTTCAGCCAAAAAAAGTGTTCTATAAATCAAAGTAAAGGGATTTCTTTTAATCAGACACAAACGATTTAGAATCTAGGTAAAAAGTCACTTATCAAACGAGGCCATCAAACTAGGCCTCACCAAGGACAGATAACTGTACATTAAGCGCTTTCCTTTTAGAACAAACAAGTATATTTCCATGTTGGATGGCTTTTGTTTAGTTAAATATTCCCAATAGCCCTGGAAATGAAGCTCTCTATCCACAAAGCAGGTACAGAAGGGGCAAAAGTTCAGTTTCCATACCAACAGGACCCTTCACTGAAGCTGCCTATACACATCAAAAGAACAACTGTCACAAGAAGAACATCTTTCTTTTAGAAACAGGATCACTATAACAGTTTGGAATCCCAGCTTCAGCATTTAGACTGGGCATGGAGCAGGAATGGCCAAAGTTCAACTCACGGGCCAAATTCACAAACCTGCATAATGTAGCCTACAATCTTTAATACTGATGATGCCAGGAAGTATCACCACTATGGACCACCTAACTGAAATTGGCTTTATTTTTGGTCAACTTAGTGTAACAGAAAAGTTTTGGACATAGTTGTTCAATTTGGTGACAAGGGTTTGCACTGATCTAAATTAATCTAAACTATTTGAACCAATTCTTGTTAAACCAGTGCAATCTTTATTTTGAGAGAAGACTTTTGTTGTAGAAAAATGACTGAAAGCTAAATTCCCTTACTGCATAATCATGATTGCACCCAAGACGACATTCTGGATAGATGAAAACTCAGGAACATGTATTACATTAAAGAAAAACAGTGGAAAGAACAATCCATGGAAGACTTCACATTTCCTCAGTTATCTTGTGAAATCTATTTACATAGCTGATTCTAAAATGGAAAAACTACTTACAACTGAATGACTACAGTACCACATAAGTGTTATCTACTTTGATAATAAATAGGAGTGCATGCTTTCATTCTTCACCCCACATGGGACTTGAACCCACAATCTTTAGCTTAGGAAGCCAACGCCTTATCCATTAGGCCACTGAAGGAGTGCATACTTTCATGCTGGTTAAAAAGAGAGAATTGTTAACTACAGTCATTGTGAATGTCTGACCAACTTCTTCCCTCAAACACAGCACTCCCAGAGACTCCTGCTCCCGGGTATGTGGGCAAAATTTGTCACAAACAGTAGATAAGCATGTCTCTTCTTCAGGCCATCAAGACACATGCTCGATCCACTTATCTTCTTGGATTCTCTTGTCTCAAGACCTTTCTCCTCGTTTTCCCCCTTCCCCCATAAAAGGGCACTACACAGGACATCTGGTGGCTCAAATCTACACTTCTAGGGAAATGCAAGATATTACAGAGATCCACACAATTCATGAAATAGCTCCAGTGGTATACATCACTCATGATTAGACAAGACATATTCACTTATTTGTTTTGCCAGCTGAGAAAAAAGCTTTACTTCGTACTGCATAAATGGCAAAATCTACAATGAAATAATTGAACAGCATTTGTTGCCCCCTGCTCTCCCCTAGCCACCAACACATTTGCTTGAGAAAAAGAAGTAGGTGAAGGTAATTTATGTATAGAGAAATGTCATTGGCTTCTTTTATTTTAGAGCTACTTCAGCTACAGAGCATTAGCTTCTGAACCTGCACACAGGGGAAGCCAAAGGTTGAGCCAGAAGTGGCTCATTTCAGATAAGAAAATGAAGACAAGCAGCAGTTTGTTTTAAAAGGGATTATATCTGAGGATAAGATATCCCTACTTTTCTTTTCCCTTTTCTCAGTCAGACTGATCCAAAGAAGATTATGGTTAACAAGTTCAGACCTGTGTCAGCATCATCAATATTGTATTATTAGACTATTTGTAAAATGGCAGTACCACCACACTTAATGTGTTTATATGTAAATACACCTCTGCCCTGATATAACGCTGTCCTTGGGAGCCAAAAAATCTTACAGCGTTATATCGACCTTGCTTTGATCTGCCGGAGAACACAGCCCCCCCCCCCCAGCGCTGCTTTACTGCATTATATCTGAATTCATGTTATATCAGGTCACATTATATCATGGTAGAGGTAGCTAGAAACCCCACTGCAGTTAATGAAGAGTCACAAGATTTTGGATTTATTTATTTTTTAAAGAAAGGGAAGGAAATTCATTTCAAATCTTGTAGAGGATGTTCCCATAAGTAAAGTAAACTTGCTAATTTGCGTTAGAGCAACAATACCACTCATTATTGTTTCCCCAATACTTCTCCCCACGTACTCTACAGAAGTAACTATTAAAAGAAAAATCTAGTGACTGTCAATTTGATGCTAAATATCACAGCAACAATCCTGTAGTGGCATATCTGTAAGTGATATCCTAATGTCCAATAGGTTCCCTGCCTCAAAAATTTTTTTTTTTTAAATCTACGTGGGCTCCTTCGGAAATGAATATTACTGATCATTGAGACTGCAAAGTGCATTTCATGATCAGAAATGCAATAAGATATTATAGGATCCCTTAGTTATTGTATAGTGATCTATTACATCCATCCCTGTACTCTTAGCAAGTTCCCCAGTACACAAGGTCTGTATGGCCAGATGCCTACTGGACTCTAAAGCAGGGGTGGGCAACCTTTCAGAAGTGGTGTGCCAAGTCTTCATTTATTCACTCTAATTTAAGGTTTCATGTGCCAGTAATACATTTTTAGAAGGTCTCTTTCTATAAGTCTATAATATGTAACTAAACTATTGTTGCACATAAAGTAAACACGGTTTTTAAAATGTTTAGGAAGCTTCATTTAAAATTAAATGAAAACACAGAGCTCCCCCTGAACCAGTGGCCAGGACCCAGGCAGCGTGACTACCACTAAAAATCAGCTCACGTGCCGCCTTTGACCCAAGTGCCATAGGTTGCCTACCCCTGCTCTATAAAAGCAGCATCTGATGAAGTAGGTATTTACCCACGAAAGCTCATGCTCCAAAACGTCTGTTAGCACACGTCCAGACTAACCCGCAGCATCGGCGGGTTAAAATCGATTGCTCGGGGATCGATATATCGCATCTAGTCTGGACGCGATGTATCGATCCCCGAGCGCGCTTACATCGATTCCGGAACTCCATCAACCCGAACGGAGTTCCGGAATCGACACGGAGAGCCGCGGACATCGATGCCGCGCCGTCTGGACGGGTGAGTACCTCGATTTTAGAAATTCGACTTCAGCTACGTTATTCCCGTAGCCGAAGTTGCGTATCTAAAATCGATTTTAATACCTAGTCTGGACGTGGCCTCAGTCTATAAGGTGCCACAGGATTCTTTGCTGCTTTTACAGATCCAGACTAACACGGCTACCCCTCTGATACTACCCCTGCTCTAAAAGGATCTTCTGCTTTTCTCCGTTCTCTGGTTACAGGAAGCTCTGCTTGGAATATAGACACGTTTAAAGAAAGTCTTTCTGGTGAAGATCAGAGAGCTTTTCCAAAGAGATCTTGTAACACTCCCAGAAGGCAGCAAGGCTCCGGGTGGGTCTGAACTCCCCCAACAGCTCATCTCACAGCTGAACCCTCCTTAACAAAAGGCCCTTTATGAGCTGCCCTGTCCTAGAGAAGAGCAAAGCCTCATAAAAGTTTGCTTCATTTACTATTAAAAATGATAATTTAGAAACCCAACTTCTGCCCGCCCCGCACAGCCGGTCCGGTAGGTGTGGACCCCGGGACACTCGACCTGTCACTGTTCCCGGCCCAGGGTCTCGCAGGGCTGCCGGTCTGTCAGGACGGAAGCAGGTGCCCGGGCGGTACCACCCTGCCCTCCCACAGGCCAAGGAATGCGGGGGGCAGAGATGGAGCGACCGGGCCAAGGTCACAGCGAGCCCCGGCCAGGCTCCGGCTCCGCCCCGAACCACCCTCGCTGTGCCCCGAGCTGGGGGGCTCCCAGCGCCTCGAACTCGGCACCGCCGCCCCGCAGCCAGCCCCGGGCACAGGCCGGGAGCCCCGAGCGCTCCTCATCCCCACAGGCTGGGTGAGCGAGGCCCCGCCCGGCCCGGCCAAGGGGGCGCAGCCGCAGCCCTCCCCCATCCGCCCGCGGGCGGCGCAGCCGGTACCTGCCGGGTGGTTATACAGGGGCCGCAGCCGCGGCGGCAGCTTGAGCTCGATCCGGTCAAGCAGCCGGTGGTAGGAGGCGCGGAGCCCCGCGACGGCGGCCATGTCGGCGGGAAGAGGAGAGAGGGCCCCGGGCTGCTCTGGGGTCCCAGTAACCACGGCTGGTCCAGTGTCCTTCCGCGACCCGCCGCCCTTCGCGGCCTGACGCCGCTTCGCGAGAGGAGGACCCCGCTTTACTTCACGCTGATTGGTCCGCTGGGAGGCGCGGTCGAGCAGCTCGCCGACCGCTATTAGTTAACGGGACCTCCTCCTTCCCCGGCGCCCCTCCCTGCGTGGAGAGAGCTGACGCTACGTCTATTGGGTGGGAGGGAGGAGGGGGGAACCCTTTTCGGCCATCTTTGATAAGGGCAGGAGTATCCTTTTCCATTCTGGCTACCGTGCCACCCAAACTAAACATGGCTGCCTTCGCGCTTCAGTGCCCCGGCCAAGATGGCAGACGCCGATGAAAGACATTGGAAGTGCAGGCGGCTTTTTTGTGCCCAAATACAAGATGGCCGCTGTATGACTTCACCGTCCGAATCCACAAAGCCAAATGGTCACGTTCTCGCGATAGGTGTAAGTCTCGAGCGCTGTGAATCGGGCAGGGGCGGAGTGAGATGGGGGTGGGGAGCGGAGGAGCTGCCGCTGTTGCTCGTTCCTCGGCGGCGACTCGGCGGCAGGCGGGTGCGTGCGCGAGCGAGCACCGCGCGGGCGGGCGGCTGGGTCTCCATGGTGAGCGTGGGGGGCGGCTGCCGCCGGCGGAGAGTCTGAGCCTCCCCTCCCCGCGGTGCCATGTCCCGGGGGTGCTGCCCTCACCTGCTGTGGGACGTGCGGAAGCGGAGCCTGGGGCTGGAGGAGCCCGGTCTGCTGCGGAGACACTACCTAGGTGAGCGGGGGGGCGGGGCGGGCGTTGCCGGCCGCTCGGAGCTGCCCGGGGGGGATTCTTCGTCCCGCACGCACGCCAGAGGCGAAAGTGACAGCTGAGCCCTTCCCCCTCGGGCTGCGGGGCGGGGCGGGGCGGCTCTGCTGGCTTCCCCCCGCGGCCCCGGTCACTGTGCTTTGGTCAGTCCCCTCCCTGCGGGCCGCGGCCTCGCCCTGGCCTCCCTGCGGGCTGATGAGAAACCCCTGCCCCGAAATGTCAGACACCGCGTGAAAAGCCCCCCCCCCCGTCGCGCCTGGGGGGGGGCGGGGGGTCTAAAGGATTTGGCGGGGTTAGGAAACAGGGGCGCTGGAGCAGTTTGTAGGGTGGCGGCGCTGAGAGCCATTGAACCCAACTGTCAACACTGGTATGCGGTGGGCACCACCTCCAGGCAGGGGGTGCGGTAGCATCGCCAGCCCCCCAAGTCCCAGCACCTATGGTACGAACCATCAGTGGCTGGAAACTTAACTCCTCTCTGGCTCTGCCTTTTCTTTCCAGTCCAGAAAACGGACCCGGGGGTAATAAAGCGTCTCAGTGCAGTGACAAAATGCATTTCATGCTTACTCGGAACAGTCAGAGCCCTGTCTGTGTCAGCTGGTGCAACTCACAGTGAAGTGGCTCAGGAGTTACTGACAAAAGCATGTGAACACCACTGCTACTGTGATTGTTTTCATAGATTGTGTCTCTTTCTGGTTCCTTGAGCTAGCAGTGCTTGCAGAGATGACTTTTGAAACTATCCTCTTAAAACATCTGTTTATTTAATATTCCTTTACTTGTGTTAAAAACATCTCAGGATCATTAAAAAGGGTAGCTTTTAAAAATGCCACTTAATTCTCACCCATTGGTGCTGTGTGTTTGCTCTTTGTATTTTATTAATATTGGATAATAACTTCAGATTGAGGAGTTTTACTTTCCAGCTCTCATATATTACCCAAATGCTGCTGCTGCTAAGTTTCCAACACCAGCGTTTTACTCCAAAATTACTGTTGAAATTTTAGGGTGAGAGGAAAGCCACGATTATTGTGTGAAGTTTTGTACCCTCCCACCCAAAAAAAAAAAAGCTCTGTTTGGCACTCCATTGTGCTAGGTACTATACAATCTTTTTTAGGGCCTCTAGGTTCTACTGGAATAGTAATATAGTATTCCTTTAAATTAGATACAGTAAGGCCACTGGAGTGAAATTTTACCCAAACGTGTGACTTTTTAAAGAACCAATTTAAAAAGTATAATGCTTTCTTTTTGTGAAGAAGCATTCTATTTCTATTTCTATAGCTTCCATATATGATCTGCTCTGGTTTTCCAGAAAAAATTATGGTGGTGTTTGACCTAGTAAGTCCTCAATATTTTTGTCTGTCTCCTCTTGTGTCATATCTTGACAACTGTAATCAGCTTAGTGCATGGATATGGTGGTAGAACTTGAATACCCAGGTGACTTGATGCTTGTACAGGCCTAGATAAAAAAACAGTGCCTCAGTTTGAAGAGGGAATGGGAGCAATTTGGAGGCAAAATTGGAGAAATTAATTTGTTTAATTTCAAGAGATACTCCTAGACCTGCTTTTTTTTTTCCAGCCTTTTCCTGTGGAGGTTGAATAGGGATATAAGTGGGTAGAGAGAGGTGAATTTTATTTTTGAAATGTTAGGAGGTTCCTTATGGATGTTTGTCCAATATAACTTTTGTATATGTCTCTTTTTTTAAAATGGAAAGTACAAGCCCTTGGGTTTTTTCCAACAGTTTCTAATTAAATCAAAAAGTTTGATAATTTTATAGTAACGGTCAATATTTCAGTGAGATGCCAATCCTATGTAATCTTGCTAGCTGGCTTCTGTTTCTAGTTATTCAGTCCTTACTGCAAACTTACTGTAAGCTGCTCCAAAGAAGTGCAGACCTTAACTGCAGTTAAGTATTATAGTGGACCAGGACATATTTGAATTGTCCCCAAAATGTTATTTAAAAATAAATTGCATTCAACTCCTTTAAGTCATTGACACACCTGCTTGGTCTTGTACCAAAAATATAAATTATTGCTAATCAAGATGCTACTTTTTTTATGCTGTAGTCACCTTTTGGTCTCTGGTAAAACTGATCTTAATCAAAAGAACATATCTGTGATTAACATTCCTTTGATCATGTACATACAGGTGTCTTTTGTGGCTCAACAGGAAACTGGAATGAGACCACAAACTTATTTCATACAGGTTATGGCCAGGCAGCCAATAGGTGGCAAAGATTATTGGTCTGTAGTGATATAGACTGAATTAGAGGTGAAAGTCTCAATAATCTTTTAAGAACCACCTGATTATCCATTCTACCACTTTGATTCTACCAGACAGAACTCTTATTCTGAAAATAATTTTAAAAAAGCATACACTTTGACTTGTTGACTGTATAGCAATATCGTGTTAATCAGTGATGGTAATTTACTGGCGGGCCATGAGACAGTTTGTTTACATTGGCCCGACTGCCCGCATCTCCTGATGGCTGCAGTTCGCCATTCCTGGCCAATGGGAGCTGCAGGAACCGGAGTGGGCCGCAGGGATGTGCTGGCAGCCGCTTCCCACAGCTCCCAGTGGACCGGAACGGCGAACCGCGGCCACTGGGAGCTGTGAGTGACCGTGCCAATGTAAATAAACTGTCTTGTGGCCCACCAGAGGATTACCCTGGCGTGCTGTGTGTGGGCTGCAAGTTGCCCACCACTGTTGTTAATGCTTCAGGCCCTGAATATACTCTTTTGTAAATATGTTGAAACTGTTTTGAGTAAACAATCAAAACAAAAATGGATTATCCCATTCCCTTCTGCCCCCAAACTCCATTGTTAATATATTGCCAAATGTATTGTTGGTAATGTGGTGTGAGGAAGGTGTGTGTGTGTATATATGTATGTATGTATATGTATATGATGTGTTGGGTCCTTCATTTACAGTAAAAGCTGTGTTATCCATCCCTATACCAACTGGACAGCTCTCTATAAAGATTAGAAATGCTGGTATATAAAGTCCGGTTTATAGTCTGGTTGGTGTGGGGCTGGCAGGCTCCCTACCTGGCTTTGCATGGCTCCTCAGAAGCGGTGACATGTCCCTCCTGCTCCTAGGTGCAGGAACACCATGAGGCATTCAAAGTGCGGGAGAGGGTGGGAGGTGGGAGGGATTTCAGGGTGTTGGATCCGGGGGGTGCTCACCTCGGGCAGCTCCCCACAAGCAGCGACCTGTCCCTGCAGGTCCTAGGCAGAGGAGCGCCTAGGTGGCTCTGTGCACTGTCTCCGCCCGCAGGCGCTGCTCCCGTGGTTCCTGTTGGCCGCAGTTCCCGGTCAATGGGAGCTGCGGAGCCAGCACTCGGGGCCGGGTGGGGGCAGCACACATTACCACCTGCCATGCCTCTGCCTCTGAGCATCTGTGACAGGTTGCCGCTTCTGGGGAGCTGCCTGAGGTGAGCGCCCCACGGGTCTGGCACTCTGAGCCCTCTCTCATGCCTCAACCTGCTGCCCCAAGCCCCCTACTGTACTCAAACTCCCTCTCTCTTAGTTAAACGGCATTTTTCACTTACCGGCACACTCCCATTTTCCTAACATGCCAGATAAAACAGCTTTTACCGCATATGGTAATATTTCCCTGTAATCTACAATCTAGTGAAAGATTGGCAGGTGGTGCAGTCTATAATCCTTTCCCTATTAATTTTTACTTAAAATGCCACTTGGCTTGTTCTGAAAGTCTGGTAATGGGCTGGCAGTCAAATGACTCATATTGCCTTATGGTAGTTGAGAGCTCTGATGCTAAACTTGGTTCATCTTGGGCACCTTAGGTCGACAGGTTGAATTGCTACAGTAGCTAGTCTAACAAAGATATCTAGGTTGCAGTGTACTGTCCTATGTAGATTTCCCACAGGAGGAATTTAGGTGAGCCAGGAAACGGAGGTTGATCTTGAAACGTTTCTAAGTAATTGTCCCCACTGTGTCCTTCTGAAGTCTGATGGCATTCTGAAAGAGGGGCTTCTGCAAGGGTGAGTTCGTGGATGTGTGTTTGAGGGGGAAGTGCCTCTAAGGATCCCATCTGCAGTGATAGAGGAGACAGTCAAGCCCACCATATCACTGCAATTATATCTGCAGCTGTGATTTTGTCAGCATTGCAAGTTAATCAGGCTCAATCAGTGCTCATATTTGAGATCTCCAAGGAAGACCAAGGTGCTGCAAGAAGCTGTTTGTTGATTCGTTAGGTGGCACTGTCCCCTCTGAGTCAACTTGGTCAGTGTCCTAGTAGATGAAATGGAGTTTCTGGGAGTGCCATCTCTTTGATGAGATATGAAAGTGAGGTCCTTTCAATTTTCAGTTATTAAATATTTCTTGGCGCTTTTGCAAGTATAGAATAGTAAATCATGGTATTCTACTCAAATTCCTTTTTGGATGATTACTCTGTCTGCTTAAAGGCCCTCTGCAGTTTTAATTAGATGCAATATTCTTTGCCACATTTGATCTTAGCTTACAGAGAGCTGAGAAGACCTAAACTGTTCATTGTTGGTGTGTGGTATTTTGTTAGTGCGCTGTGAAAAAGCTGATGTGGTAAGATTTAAGTGATGAATGAAGTCAGTGCTCTTAACATAGGCTGATACTTTAAAATGCTTAGATATATTAAGGCACTTTGGCATGTTCAAAATCAAAGCAACTATATAAATGTGATATCTTGTATATTTTAGAATCTTTAATGAAAAAGTAGCAGCAGTATTGCCTTGCAAAGAGGAAAATAGATTAATAATTCGTTAGTATCCCATTATTACGAAGGTCTACTTGTTTTCCTATGAGAGGGATAGTGCTGCTGAAGATTACTTTGAACTCTGTCATGAAAGACTTCTCTTTAGAAACTATTTGGCATTGGTGATAATATACTAAAATATTTTACAAACAGGAATTCTTTACTGGTTTGTTATGCAGAATGATTCTCAACAGCGTGTGGCGCACTGTTTGGCACAGCAATAAACAAAATAACTGTCCCCCCTCAAGTATTCAAATTTATTACCTTTTCTTCTTCTTCTTCTTTCTTACTTTCTTCCCTCTCGCTAATCTGGAATTTTTAAGCTTGCCAAATATTGTGAGTATGATGCAACACCTCGTGATCTCTGGTTTTTGTGTGTGTTTGTTTTTTAAAAACAAAACCTTACTTTGTTAAATTCTGTGCTTGAAGGCATCTGTTTTTTGTTTTCCAGAGAGAGAGTTTAATATTAAACTATTCCTTTGTGTCTGGAATATGCAGATGGTTTGAAATCTATGAAGTAACTACTGGAATGCCTGCAGTTCAGTGCACTGGGGTCAGATCTAGGTATTTAGCTGGTAATATTTCAATTACTGGTGCCAGAGAGAGAGTTGCAGATGTCTTTTCATATACATGGACCTGGGAGATAGGAGGACTGGCCAGCCAATTTATATATGTGGTTAGCTGGTCCTGTCTATACAATGAAGAACTGTTGTAGAACCTGATTGCATCCAGTTACAGTGCTGTTCATGGGTAAGGTTGAACAGGGTATATCTGTGATGTTAGGGCCCATGTGGACACAACCAATTGTGAAGTCTACCACTGTTGGTTAAAATAAGAAAAAAATCTTTAGTATATTATAAGAATTGAGCATCACTTTTGGACATCAAGTTCTTCCTGAAATATACTGCACAACACAATAAGGGTGGAGGTAGAGATAAATTAGTTCTTCACAATGAAAAGTAAGGTAGAATCAAGGCATCAGTTGTCTCATACAGAAAAATAGATCTGAAAAAGTAAGACAGTAAGAAAATATAGACTGAGGAAGAGAACTGTTGGAACACAAATAGTGTGAAAAATGGGGAAAATAACAGTCTGAATGTAATTAGTTTTCTAAAAATTGAAACTAGTCCAGGGTCAAAGACCAGCTTTGTAGTTCTGTTGTAAACTGTTGCTATGTTGGGCTATAGGAAGTACCTACAATGTAGTTAATCTTACACTCATGGTACAATAATGCTAATTTTTCATTATCCCGAGGTATACGTTTCAAATTTTTTTAATATCCCATTGGCATTAATTTGAATAAAAAATATAATATGCATAAAGAACACAAACCAGTGTGGAAGAAGAGGTGCTTTGTTGTTTTTCCTCATATACTTTTGGCAAGTTAATTACTCCTTTGAAAAAGAACCATCTTCACTGTCTGATTACAAGGAGCCGAATGATTGACTGCTATTTTAATGTGAATGGTGTTGGTCCTGATGTGCAACATCCTCCACTGCTCCTTGGCATGTGCCCAGAATACTAGCGCAGCAGTGATATATTGTGGCACATACAAAACATTTTCTCAAATGAAAGTAATTGAGGATTTCAGGAGGACATAACTTTCCCTACAGTTGTTTTATCCATAATGTTCACTGAACAATAGCAATGAGTGCAACCATATTTGGGCATGCAAGATGGTAATTAGAAGGCAAATAGGGAATCTGAAAGAACATATAACTAAAACATGAACATATATTTAAGAATGGAATTTATTTTGTTTATCAGAGACATGAATTTTGTGATAGCATTTGTGCATTCTGCGGGCTTCCAGGGATTATACAGGGCTCTTAAGGAGCATAGTGACAGTGCCGAGAAGCTAAATGACTACTTTGTGTCAGTCTTCACCACAGAGAGTGATGAGGCAGTACCAACATCAGGCATACTCTTTTCAGTTAATAAAGATGAGATATAGTCAGTGACTAGTCTGTCAGTTTGCTTGCACCTTCTTGTTTGACACCATAAAGAGTGGTAAGTCATCAGGACCTGTTGATATTCAGCCAAGCATTCTGGAGGACTTAATGAAGAGTCTGAGCGCAAGTCTAGACTACAAAATTGTCAGCCTAAGTTACGTGGATGTATGGCCACCACAGTAATTGAATCAGTTGTACACATCCGTGCTACGTTCCTGTGTTGGCAGTGCGTGTCCTCACTAGGAGCACTTGCACCGAATTAACTGCCCGTGTGGGGCATTGTGGGATGATTTCTGAAAGGCAACGACAGTCAGTGTAAGCAATGCAGTGTCTACACTGACACTGCGTCGACCTGACCACATCAATTGAAGCACTACTTCTCTCGCAGAGGTGGGGTTATTGAGTCGGCGTAATGGGAGATTTTCATCAGTGAGAGCTCTATTTTAGTATAGATGTTTACAGAGTTAGATCGAAGTAGCTAAGGCAGCTTATGTCGACCTAACTGCACTGTAGGCAATGGCTGAGTCACTAATAAACCTTGCCATATAATCTCTCACTAAAATCAGTTACTATATCAGAGAATAGAATAGTAACAAATGTTACACCTATATTTTAAAATGTGTTGGGGGTACTCTTTGTAATTACAGATCAATAATCCTTATTTTAATGCCAGGAAATTTAGCAGAAATTACTAAATATATTAATTTAAGTTTTTAAATAGTATAACATGGCAAAACTAACACAGCTCCTATAAAGGAAAATTGTGCCTTTAGTATATTAGAATTATTTTAGCTTGACAACAAAATAGGGCATAAAGGAAAACTGGCTGATATAATTTAAGTCCCTACCAAGAGATTATATCATGATGTGTATGCACAAAGGAGCAGAATTAATGTTGCGTGAGCAGCCCTGATTATGGCATTAACTAAATTTTGTGTTTGACTTGGCAGTCTTCATGTGAATATAGTATAACGTTGTTTACTGTAATAGAAATATATAAAAAGATGAATGAAAATGAGAGTAAAATTGAGTCCTCTATTTGTCCTTTGCCATAAAACAAAAGGACATCCAACAAAATAGATAAACTAAAAACTGATAAAAATAGATGGATGATTTAAAATTTTTACTCAGTTCATAATTAATCCATGGAATATATTGCCACCAAATATCAGTGAGGATTCAGAAAAGGATTTGACATTTACATAGCTAATGTCACCTCTCCAGCTATATCTGAATGGATAAAAAATATATAAGGATATAAACCCCACGCTTCAGGATCAAAGTGACCACTGAATGATGGAAGAAACTTTACTCATGGCCTGGTTATTCCATTTTGGAATAAATTTCATAGGTTTTTGTGCATTGTGTGGTAAAGTTTAATTACTAATTAATAAAATAGATTAATAATTTTGTCTATTTTGTTGGATGTCCCCTTGTTCTTTCCTCTTAATCCTTCTTACATCTTTAGCACCCAACCCCATAGTTCTTTGTTACCCAGTTTTGCCAACCCCAAGCATTCAAAAATCATGAGTGAAGCCCCCCAAAATCACAATATTTAAAAAATAATGAATTTTGGTTTCTTTGCCTTCGGGCCTTATACCTTTAGGGTTCTTGTTCTCAAGCTTTTCTCAGTAACCATGTGGGGTAGAAATGTACTTAACTTCAGCTTTCTTTTAAAAGTAGTCATAGTCACTTGCTCCAGGAGCTGAGTGTTCAAGAATAACACCAAATACTCTGAGAATTATGATTTAAAATGGTGAGGCTCCACCACTGTTAACACTAGTGTGGATGTAGGATCTGAGCCCCTGGTTAAAATGCATAAAGGAAACAACCCCTCTTCGCACGTTGGAAGATGACTATGAACCCAGCTGCATTTCTGCTGGGGCATTGGAGTTAGCTGAGCTCATGATCAAGAATGGATGACCCAATTCTGATAAAATAAAGACCCTTCCCAGTGATACTTTCATTCTTTTTAGAACCAGCCTTAATAAACCTTTTTTTGAGGTTCTGAATTGTTTAAATGTTATGCGGTTTTATGTGAAAGGCCTGTTCTTGCAAGATATTCAGACCAATTTTGCAGACCCAAGGGGTTTCGTTAGTCTGGATCTTTGTCTGTAACTTGGTAGAACTAAACAGACACTTGGAACTTTTGAGTTCATTTGTCTTTACCCCAAAATTTGATGTCAAATCAGTTTGTTTTTTTTAGTGGAGCAAGAAAAGAGAATTAAGGGGGAACCTAAAATGGAGAGATTATAGTGCCACAGGAGAGAACCTGGACTTGCTTTACAGAAACCGATCGTATGTTAAAAGCTGTTGAATGAAAGCTGTGCAACCTATAGCACAACATATTTACCATGAGCGGCAACAGGTCAAAATGTAAAGAGTCTTCAAAAGGTGTTGAGCACACGTAGTATTTAAATGGATAAAAGTGTTGTAGGATACCATTAGTCAGGCTACAAAAATGAAAGTGAGGCTACCTTTCTTTATGGTTTATGTAGATGATGATTTTTTTATCTCAAAGTAAAAGTTTTGCGTTGTCTTATGGA
The DNA here is from genome assembly GCF_025201925.1 of Gopherus flavomarginatus. Lineage (NCBI taxonomy): Eukaryota > Metazoa > Chordata > Testudines > Testudinidae > Gopherus > Gopherus flavomarginatus. Next base: position 178,521,386 of record NC_066617.1, on the reverse strand, counting down.
ATAACAGAGATGCAACCGCCACCATTAATATAGCAATATTAATTTGAAAAAAAAACTCTGTGTGATATGATTGACGCGAGTTTGTTGCATCCTATGGGACTTGGCTAAATTTAGCTTTTTCTGTACTATGACCAAGATGTTTTGTTCAGCACTGTGGGCATTCAGACCAGGTAAACTCCTACAGTGTAATCAAACTTGCCAGACTTCAGCAAACGGTGCAGTTTTGTTTTGGTTGTATTTGTTTTATTAGTGAAAGTTTAATGATGCCAGTTTGAGCCAGGGCTAGTGCATGCAATGTTCAGTAAGCTTCCTCATGTGCCTCTGTCAGTATGCCTCATCTTGCTCTATAGCTCTTAAAAATGCCATGGCATACTGGTGTGCTTGACCAAAATCCCACCTTTTGTCCCACATGCACACTGTCAGTCTCTTTTGCTTCTTTGTACTTTAGAGGTATTTAATATAGTTTATAAAGCACTTTAGGGTCACTTATGGTTAAAGGCACTACTTTAATTAAGGTGTACACAATTTAATACGATAAATTCCTTTTAAAAATAAGTAAAAATAACTGGGTTATAATTAAAAGGAATGTCACCAGACCGTTATAACTGGACCCAATCTTTGGATCTTTTTCTGCCACCTCTCCTTGGGATGTGGGACTCCCCAGTCCAACTGCTGTAATCCCTGAAACCTGAATTCTGACCTCCTAAGCCTCCCTAGTTGCTTTGAATGCTTCCCAAGAACGCCACCCATTGAGCACTAAGGTTTATAGTTGAACTCTTGAGGATGTGTGGCAGATAGAGCAAGGAATCCTGGCATTGCAAAGAAAGTTCTTAAACACACATGCTTTACTGATAGCAAAGGAGAGTTACATATGTTTAAACTCTTCAACTTCTCCTCCTCGACTCCAGCCCCCGGTACTCACCATTCCCAAATGTGTTTGGCCAATGTCTTTGGGGAACAGGGGCGGCAAGCCTCGGGGGTCGGCCTGCCGGTCGTAAGGCGGCAAAAAACATAGAGCTGCCCCTGTTGGGGAAGGGCCAAACCCCTCTTGTCTCATACTCCTCCAGCTGTATCTTCTGTTTCTGGAGATGGAATGATTCTCCTTGCTTGAGATTTTGTCTTTCAAAAGCTGGCTGACACCCTTTTTGTCATCTTTTCCTGAGGATTTTCCTTGCTTCAGCTCAAGTCAGTGGCTCTCCTGGTAGCAACCCCACTGACTCACCAGAGTAGGCGTATTAAATGTTGATGCCCCCTTGGTGTCCCTGTTACACTTTCTGAGATGTCCGCTCCTGCTACAAAAAGGGAGATTTTAATCCACTTATAAATGATGTTTTACAAAACAAAAAGGAAATAATAAATTGACACACATCTTCTCTACGTTGTCACAAGGAATGCTTAAACCATTGCGCTAATTCCATTTTGTGGAGAAACTTTGATTTAAAATTCTAGTAAACATATAGAACATTCAGTAATGTGTTTTTTTTCCTCCTTTAAATATCAAGCTAATGATAATTTACTATAATTTATCTTCTACTGTTTTGTCTTATTGAAGCTTTTGTGAAATCTGCTGGGACCACAAAATATACATTTCGGGGAGCAAGGCTTGAATTTTTTTTTCACTAGTCCACAATCAGTGCTGGAAAATCATTTGTACTGATTTTCCAATTAAGCACTTTTGTAATAGTGTTCCCCAAGTATTACCTCACTAACCGCTAGAGCTTAATGTTTGGCATTTGAATGTTAACATTTTATATTTCCATTGGTATAAAACATTAGCTTGTGGGTCTGGTAGCTTGTAAAGCATTAGACCTTAACAATCACCATCCTAAACTGGTCTCTGGATTGAGATCCAGGACTAAATATAGCAAATATCAGACCTGCATTTCAGTCACTATAGTCAGGGTGGATTTGATTTGAATCATGATTTAAATCACTAGTAAGGAAGACTCTATTTAATCATGGATTTCTACATAAAAGTGCATTCTTGTTGGTTGTTATAACTTTAATACATATTCTTCACAACTCAGAGAGAGAGAGAGGTTTCATTTTTAGAAGGTACACACTATATATTTTTTAAGTGATTTATTTTGAAAACTTTTCAGATTAGTTTTACAGCTATATCAGAAAATGAATGATTGTTTGGTTATTTCATTTACCAAAGGTAATTGAAACAGATAGTTCACTTCCCAATGACTTCATAAATATCTCCCATTCAACAAGTTAATCATTAATATTTGGAGGATTTTCTTGCTATGCTGTATTAGGAAGAGAACATCACTGTGCTGTTGTTGACAGAACTGTGACCGTATAGATCATTGTTGCAACTAGGGTGACTAGATGACAAGAACAAAATATCAGGACACACGGTGAGCAGCCACAGGCTTGGCTCACCCCCCACCCCACTGGAGCTATAGGGGAAGGGGGATAAAAAGCCTGAGGAAGTCGGGGGTGCAGGGCCCCCGCTCCAGCCCTGCTGCAAGCTGCTGATTGGGGGCGCATGGCCCCGGCGGCTGCCACAAGCACATGATACCGGCTCCCACCCGCAGCCCTGCTGCAAGTCGTGGGCACAGGGCCCCAGCCGCAGACCTGCCGCTTATCTAGGGAATGGTTCCCGCCCACTGGGAAGCACCTGGCAGGTTCCTCTGGCTCTTAAGGTCAGCGGTGGCCAGTGGGGTCTCCGCTCCACGTGCTGTGCCTGTCACAAGCACTGGCTCCAGCTGCCATTGGCTGGAAGCTGTGGGGGCGGGACTTACTTGGGGGCATGAGTAGCACGCAGTGCCCCAGGGGCAGCCGGGGCGGGGATGTGTCTGTGCCCTGTCCAAACCTGCAGCTCCCATTGGCTGCGATGGAGCGAGCTCTTGTGGTAGGTGCAGCACACACCCTCTTCCCACCCCGGCCGCCCCTGTGCCTAGGGGTCACAGTGTCCTGCTGCCTGCCATTTCTTTGGAGCTGCCTCAAATAAGCACTGCTGGGACCCCAGGTGAGCACTCACCAGTGTACTCCTCCAGCCCTGAGCCAAAATATTGGGACAAATGGCATCCCGACCATACATCAGTTGGGAAGCAGGACAAACAACTAAATATCGGGACAGTCCCAATTTTATCAGGACGTCTGGTCACCCTAGTTGCAACCAGGGTCTTATGGTTGCACCAGGTTTTGTACAGAGGAGGTCAAGTGGAGTGTCTCTAGAAAGGTTGTAGTTTGTTGGTTATGATTATGTTCTCTGTATGTGTGTATCATTTTTGTATTTGAAGTTATGAATACTGGCTATGTATTTGTATCTCGATGTGTTTGATTCTAAGTAGCCTCAGGGAAGCATTTGGTCAGTTTCTTGAGAAAGGACTAGTCAGTAAGTGCCCAGTCAAGAAACACTTAACTGACAATGGATTTTGGGAGATGCCAATCCACACCTGAGCTTTTCTGGGAACGTTCAAACTAACATGTAAACAATGGCGTTAGCCTGCAAAAAGCTGAATCATTCATAGACGTGTGACTTGCCCACGTGACTAAAAACTCCATCTTGTTGCTGTGACTTTGCCCAGAAGAACAAAGGGGTTTCCGCCCACAAGAGAGGCCCTGGAAGCCCCTCCATTTTGTCTTCAGCTGACTTAAGAGCAGGCCCCTCCACGCCCAAGAGATGCCTGAAAGAAACTGGAACAAAGGACAGTAACTACGGGGGGGGGGGGGGCGTGAGTGATTGCTGTACTCAGATTAGGAAGGAATCCAGTCTGTGAAAGAAGCTTATTGGGTTGAGCTCCCAATGCCTGATGGGGCAAAAACATTGTCACATTGTTTTTTGTACATGTCTTCAGTCGCCCTCCTCTGTGAAAGCAAAGGCAGACAATTGTTTCGCACCTTTTTTTCTGTGCAGACGCCATACTGCTTTCAGCAGATGGTGCAGTAGGACTGCTAACCATTGTCATCCAACCACTGCTTCAGCTCTGTTCTCCTGCTCTCCTGGTGCCATGAATTGACCTCACGGGTCCTCTTGTAGTTCGGTATAAATATCCATGCTTGTGGCATCCATCATCATCCACTGCTTCTGCTGCAATTCTGCTCTCCTGCAGATGCCATACCATGGCAAGCATGGAGCCTGCTCAGCTCACTGCTGCTGTTGTGAGCATTGTAAACACCTCGCACATTATCCTGCAGTATGTGCAGAACCAGAACCCGCAAAATGAGGCGAGGAAGTGATGACAACGCGATCACGATAGTGATGAGTGCATGAACACAGACTTCTCTCAAAGCACGGGCCCTGGCAATGTGGACATCATGGTGGTAATGGGGCAGGTTCATGCCATGGAATGCCGATTCTGGGCCTGGGAAACAAGCAGAGACTGGTGGGACCGCATAGTGTTGCGGGTCTGGGACGATTCCCAGTGGCTGCGAAACTTTCTCATGTGTAAGGGCACTTTCATGGAACTTTGTGACTTGCTTTCCCCTGTCCTGAAGTGCAAGAATACCCGAGATGAGAGCAGCTCTCACAGTTGAGAAGCGACGGGCAATAGCCCTCTGGAAGCTTGCAATGCCAGACAGCTATCGGTCAGCTGGGAATCAGTTTGGAGTGGGTAAATCTACTGTGGGGGTTGCTGTGATCCAAGTAGCCAACGCAATCACTGAGCTGCTAATATCAAAGGAAGTGACTCTGGGAAATGTGCAGGTCATAATGGATGGCTTTGCTGCAACGGGATTACCTAACTGTGGTGGAGGGATAGATGGAATGCATATCCCTATCTTGGGACCAGACCACCTTGGCAGCTAGTACATAAACTGCAAAGGGTGCTTTTCAATGGCGCTGCAAGCACCGGTGGATCACAGGGGACATTTCACCGACGTTAACGTGGGATTGCTGGGAAAGGTACGTGTCACTCACATCTTCAGGAACTCTGGTCTGTTTGAACAGCTGCAGGAAGGGACTTACTTCCCAGACCAGAAAATAACTGTTGGGGATGTTGAGATGCCTATAGTTATCCTTGGGGACCCAGTCTACCCTTAATGCCATGGCTCATGAAGTCATACACAGGCACCCTGGACAGCAGTAAGGAGCTGTTCAACTATAGGCTGAGCAAGTGCAGAATGGTGGTAGAATGTGCATTTGGATGTTTAAAAGCGTGCTGGCGCAGTTTACTGGCTCAGTTAGACCTCAGCGAAACCAATATTCCAATTGTTATTGCTGCTTGCTGTGTGCTCCACAATCTCTCTGAGAGTAAGGGGAAGATATTTTTGGTGTGGTGGGAGGTTGAGGCAAATCGCCTGGCCGCTGATTACACACAGCCAGACGCCAGGGCGATTAGAAGAGCACAGCAGGGTGCGCTGCGCATCAGAGAAGCTTTGAAAACCAGTTTCATGACTGGCCAGGCTATGGTGTGACAGTTCTGTTTGTTTCTCCTTGATGAAAACCAACCCCTTGGTTCACTGTACTTCCCTATAAGCCAACTGCCCTCCCCCCTTCGTTCATCACTTGCAAAGGCAATAAAGTCATTATTGTTTCAAGATCATGCATTCTTTATTAATTCATCACACAAATAGGGGGATAACTGCCAAGGTAGCCCGGGAGGGGTGGAGGAGGAGGGAAGCACTGAGTGGGGTAGTGGATGAGAGGAGGAGGGAAGGACAGGGCCACATTGCACTTCAAAACTTATTGAATGCCAGCCTTCTGTTGCTTGGGCAGTCCTCTGGGGTGGAGTAGTTCGGTCCCTGGAGCTCCCCCGCCCCCTGGCGTTCTTGGGTGTCTAGGTAAGGAGGCTATGGAACTTGGGGAGGAGGGTGGGCGGTTATACAGGGCAGCAGTGGTGGTCTGTGCTCCTGCTGCCTTTTCTGCAGCTCCACCAGACACCGGAGCATATCAGTTTGATCCCCCAGTAGCCTCAGCATTGTATCCTGCCTCCGCTCATCTTGCTCCCACCACCTCTCGTCTTGCTCATCCCTCCTGTCATCGCGTTCATTTTCTGCTTTCCTGGACTCTGACATTGTTTGTCTCCATGCATGAGCTCAGAGAACATTTAATCGCGAGTGCGTTTTTTTCTCCCTTCTTATCTGCGCTAGCCTCTGGGACGGAGATGGCAGGGGTAGCGTTGAAACATTTGCAGCTGTGGGAGATAAAAAAAGAGAGAGTAGTATTTAAAAAGACACATTTTAGAGAACAATGGGTAGACTCTTTCACGGCGAACCAAGCTGTTAACATTACACGGCACATGTGCTTTCCGTACAAGGTTGCATTTTGCATCTTATATTGAGAGTCTGCCGGTTTGGTGTGAGAGATCACACATGCAGGGCTGGGCAACAGAACTCGGCTTGCAGGCAGCCATGGTAAGCCACAGTCTTTCAGCTTCTTCAGCCTTCATAACATGTGGGAATGGTTTCAAACAGCAGTGCCCTCCTTTCCCATACCAAGCACCCGTTGGGTTGGCCATTTAAAAGGAGGGGCTGTACTGGCCGCCAATGCATCCCAAGTCTTCAGGGCAAATTAATCATTAAACGCACTTGCTTTTAAACCATGCATTATATTTACAAAGGTACCCTCACCAGAGGTGCCTTCTCTGGTTTCATGGTCCATGAGCCTGCCTTGGGAGGGTTGGGAGGGTATTGGCTCCAGGGTGATAAACAGTTCCTGGCTGTTGAGGAGAATGGTTTCTCTGCTTGCGTGTTGTGCACTATCCTCCTCATCTTCCTCGTCCCCCAAATCCTCATCTTTGTTGCATGAGACTCCCTGCTTGCACATGTCCACGCACAGGGGTGGGATAGTGGTATGGACTCCCCCTAGAATTGCATGCAGCTTGTCATAGAAGCGGCAGGTCTGGGGCTCTGACCTGGAGCTGCCATTTGCCTCTTTGTTTTTTTGGTAGGCTTGCCTGAGCTCCTTAATTTACACGCAGCACTGCTGTGGGTCCCTGTTGTAGCTTCTGTCCATCATGCCCTTGGAGATTTTTTCAAATATTTTGGCATTTCGTCTTTTGGAACGGAGTTCTGATAGCATGGATTAGTCTCCCCAAGCAGCAATCAGATCCAGTACCTCCCGTTCGGTCCATGCTGGAGCTCTTTTTGCTATTCTGGGACTGCATGGTCATCTGTGCTGATGAGCGCGCCGTGCTGGCCAAACAGGAAATGAAATTCAGACGTTCCCGGGGCTTTTGCTGTGTATCTGGCTAGTGCATCTGAGTTGAAAGTGTTGTCCAGAGCAGTTGTAATGGAGCACTCTGGGGTAGCTCCCAGAGGCCAGTACTGTTGAATTGTGTCCACACTACCCCAAATTCAATCCACGATGTTGATTTCAGCACTAATCCCCTTGTCAGGGAGGAGTACAGAAATCGATTTTAAGAGCGCTTTAAGTCGACAAAAATGGCTTTGTTGTGTGGACGGGTGCAGGGTTAAATTAATCTAACTGCTAAATTTGACCTAAACTCGTTATATATACCAGGGCTAAGAGTGAGATTTACCTATATGCAGTTTCTTAATGTATTATGCAGTTTCTTAACGTATTAGGCTTAGATTTGCGTGTTTTTGTTTTATTTTGCTTGGCAACTTACTTTGTTCTGTCTGTTATTACCTGGAAACACTTAAATCCTACTTTTTATACTTAATAAAATCACTTTTGCTTATTAATTGACCCAGAGTAAGCAATTAACACCTGGGGGAGCAAACAGCTGTGCATATTTCTCTATCAGTGTTATAGAGAGTGGACAATCTGTGAGTTTACCCTGTATAAGATTTATACAGAATAAAACAGATTTATTTGGGATTTGGACCCCGTTGGGTATCTGGGTGCTAGAGACAGGAGTACCTGCTAAGTGGTTTTTAGTTAAAGCCTGCAGCTTTGGGGGATGTGGTTCAGGTCTGGGTCTGTATTTGCAGCAGGCTAATGTGTCTGGCTCAACAAGGCAGCTTTCTGAAGTCCCAAGCAGGCAGGAAAAACGGGCTCAGAGGTAGTCTCAGCACATCAGGTGACAGTCCCAAAGGGCTTTCTATGACCTAACCCGTCATAATCACAGGACAGACATTTAAATTGTTTTATTTAACTAAAACAACAATGTTATGTATTCTGGATTTTTTCCTTCAACAGCAAACATATCATATTTAAAAAAAACAAGCATATGAATTTTTGAATTTAGTTAAACATTCAAGCTTTTTAAAATTGGGTTTGTTTTTGTTAGAAGTCCTTAAGAAAGAAGTGTGAAACAATAAAGTTTACCAACCTGAAGATCCTGCGTGTTCAGACATGTTCCTTTCATCTTGAATGCAGCTTCCCCCTGGAAAGGAACGCTTCTCATGATGGTGTTTCATCCGGGCAACCAGGCCTTGCATTTCTTTGTTGCTCTGTTTCCATTTTTCACACATGCCTGTCTTACCCACAGGTACAGGAACTTCATTAAAATATTCCCAAACTGGGTCTCTTATATGGCCTGCTGCCATTGTAGGTTTTCCTTTCTAGTGGGAGAATGGTGTGGAAGATCTCAAATCAGTGAAGGCTACACTGAAAGACCTCAAAACTTCTGGAATATGCTGCTTTAAAAGTTTCACTTTTGTTTCTACTGCCTGTCCCTCCCTTCTCACAATTATCTCCAGACTTCTTCACCTTGTCAAGATCTATTCTGCCTTCAATAATCTTCTATTCATTGAACTTTTTGCAACTTTTCACTTTTAGAGAGAGATGAGGGATTGACTCTGTACACAAATTTGCAGAGGGACAGTAGGGTTTACAACACTTTTCTTAAACATTACATGAATGAAAAATTACATGTAATGAAAAATCTGATTTCTTATTTAAAAAAAAAAACTTTTGATTTTTTTTTATTCACCCTGACTATAGTAGGAGTACAGTTATGCATCTATCAATATAAATAAACATAAAGGGTTGTCAAACATGTTTGGTGGTTGAGGGAAAAGGTTTACAAAGACTCATTTAAGCACGCATGCTTCCACAACAAAACAGCTGCACAAGACAATTTTAGCCTTTGCATAGCATTGTGCACAGGTGTCTACATTCTGTGTATGGGGACTTCACAGTGAAGCTGGAAGAAAATATGACTTTGAATAGACTTCTCTTTGTTCAAGATAAGTGTGGAAGCAAATAGTTGGTATTTATTTCAGAATTTGAAGTTTTTCGCTTGGCCAATGCAAAGCTATGTTCAAGGCTTATAGATAAAAATAAATCATACATATTGATTACTGTGTACTAGGCAGGTTTGCTCAATTAGTTAAACTTAAGGTGTTTTGAGTATTCTTAGGCATAGGAAGAATGGAAAGCTATTCAGATTCTCCTTACATTGAGTTGCACCTTTCTATTAATTTTTTCTCCTCCTTCAGCTTTGTCACAATGACCATTCCCTGCAGAATCTAGGAATGTGTTACCTAATTGAATGCTTACTACGTTTACATAAAAATGCACTCTCAAGCTATTCCTGCAGATAATGTAAGCTAGTAAGAATGTCTGTGTGAGGCAGTTGTGGTTGATGACAAAGTCTGCCACTGTAATGCCTCATTTCTATAAAGATGCACAGTATGCTCTTTTATTTCAGTTACAAGGTAAAACTGAATTGTACTTTTTCATGCATATGACATGCTAAATATCAAACAGTGTCTGGCTAAACAAATAAATTTGACCCTGTGACACTGTGTTTACTTCAGCTTAAAACTCAAGTGCTTGTAACCTTATCAGTGATCAAGAACGCAAGGGGAGTTTATATTTAGCCATGCACTGTTTTAGAATCTGAGATATGTTTGAAAGTGGAATAAGGACAGTATTACTGATGAAAACAAAATCTAATGTGTACACTATAACTGATGTTAATTGGGCCTTGATAAGATAGGCAGATGTGAATCCAAATCAAAGCTTTTTTCAAAAACACTCTGCAGCCTATTAATCATGCAGAAATGTATAAGAATTACAAAAAGTCAGGCTCACTTGGTTTGCTTAGTCTCCTATCTGTGTTTTATTTTTTGGAATCAAATTCTGCACTGGCTTACATTCTGGGAAGATCCCATAGACTTCAGTGGGTGTACATAGGATAGCATTCAGGACAGAATATATCCCCCCGTTCTGTAGTTGGTACTATATTGTTAATGTTTCAAAGTTCACGTGTTTCTTAATACTTGAAGCTCTACTCTTGAACTGTGCCTTGGCATTTGAACATAGGTTTACATAACATCAAGTCCGTGGAGTTAGATATCTGTAATAAAGCATTTGTTTATCAAAAAGACAGACCCTTTTGTAGATTTAAAATATGTTTGGCTTTTCTGCATGTCTATACCATTCACATCTATTTTAAAAACAAGAGCTGTAACATAAATATACAGTTTTAGAAGGAATGTAATAAAGTACTTTGATTAAGGGAGTAGAGGTCAGAACTCTTGGGTTCTATTTCTGTCACCAGCTCACTGTGTGCCCATGGATAAATCACTGAAACGCCTTGTGCCTCAATGTCATCATCTGTAAAATGCTAATAACCTACCAGCCTAGCTCACAGGTGTTCTTGAGAGCGTACTTAATATTTTTAAAGAGTATTGAGCTCCTCAGATGAGAGGTGGTCTGTTACATCAGTGTGGAGTCCTAGTTACTATATAAAACATCAACGCATTGTACTAAAATTGGTGTGTGTTTTCTTTCAGGAGGAGGAAAAGCAGTGTGTTATACTGTGGATTGAAAATTATGCTGTATGAGGGTCCAGAACTTGGTATATTCAGTTCAGGACAAATGACCAATATGAGAATGAAGTCATCTACTTCGATAAAAATGCGGTTCCACACTGTATAAACTCCACTTTGGATAATCAAATGTCATTTTAAAATGCTTTTAGGGACAAGTTAACAGATGCTCTGCATTGGGATCAAATTCTGGCTCTGTTTCAGTTTTAAAGTAGGGCATTTAAAATGTCACAGCAAGCTAGCACAGAGGAACTTGGCTTTGGTAAGAACCAGCTTGAGATAAATGAGTATACATTTGACAAATAGGTTCTATTGCTATTTTTCAGAAAAGGGGTTCTCTCTTTTTCAGCTCTGAATACCGTGGATGATGTAACTTCAAATAAAAAGTTTCAGTTGTATTTTTAAGTTTAAACTTTGTTCATGAAATAGTCTGTTCTTTCCAATGGAAAATGCTAGAATAAGATTTCAAATGTGTAAAATGCTTGAGCATTAAGTTGTTATTGCTTGTCAACTGTTACCTCGCAGAGGTTCCTGTCCCTCTCTCCTATGAGAGACCTACACAGTGCTACCCCAGCACAATGTGTTTGTGTGGAAAGGATGAGGCAAAATAGTTGAGGAAATGAAGATCTTCATGAAGTTTTAGGTACACCTTAACCCTCCTTTTGTTCTACTGTTTAGGTTGCAAACTTTATAACCCATTGCAGTTTCTCTGGTTTTGGAGGGGCCCCAGTTTGAAGTGTGGTGGTCCTCCATAATGGGAAGACTCCAGGAGGCAGTTGGGGTGATGGTGAAAGGTGAACTGGGGAAATCTGGCATTGAAGAAAGGAGAACTAAAAATAAAAGTTCACATTTATTTTTAGAAGTGTACTGTCGAGATAAACATCTTTAAAATATCCTTACTGGTGTTATCATTGGGATGCTAGATTAAAACTGAACAGGACTTGAAAAATCCAGTTGCTCGGAGTGAGTTAGAAAGTTCTCAGTGTGACTGGTATATGTTTGGTGAAACGAGTAAGCCTTTAGCTTTTTGCAGAATTTAATATTTTATTTTTCTAGCCTTAATTGTTGGCAAGATAATGTTCTGAATGTGAACTGGAGTATTGCTGTCTTTGAGTCTGTAGACAAACTGCTCCTTTTCGCCTCAATTTTCCCAAGCTTCAGCAGAATAAAATTGACATAACTGTTGAGGTTTCATTGCAACTAATAATAATCACATGGACAAAATGAAATCGGCAAGAATAATTAGGAAAGTTATTAGCAGCATTGAGAGGTAGGCATTGAAGCTATTCACTTGGAGACAAGGAACCAAACAGTAAAGGCTGTTGAGAGGATAGAATACTTACTCTTTCCCTCTCTCCATCATAGTAGAAGGTGGGATCTCTACAATGGTTTGGAGAATGAGATTCAGTGAAAAATTTCCCTCCAGCAGGGAAAGCAGTTTGAACTGGCTTCAAGTGATGTCTCGGACAGTGCTCTCTCCCTTCTAGGAGCAAGGGTTGGAGGACAGGCTTCTCACCACTATATTATTTGTATCTTGCTGATGGGGAGAGGTGTTTATCCCTCATTTTTCATATTGTCTTTTAGCCTAGTAGCTGTGACAAACTTTTCCAAATCTTGAAACTGAAAATGTATGCTGTTCTGTTTATATTTTGCATTTTCTTGAAAGATGAAGCTAAGTCAGTCAATTTAATGTCAGTGTTCTCGTGCATTAGCACAATGCTGTGTCATCTTCCAGAGTCCAATGCCACAGGAGAAAGTTTACATTTAAAGAAACCCCCAAAATACCTAAAACAGCCTGCTTAATTTAAAGTTAATGAAAACATTTCTTTTCACATAGAATACAGTTCCATTCTTGATCTTTATCCTTTTTTTGCAAGCTAAATTTTCAGCCTAAGCTACTTGCTGGCATCCACTGTCATTTTATGAATTTACAAAATAGGCAGCAAAAAGCACCTGTATAGAGACAGAATTTTGATTCTGAAGTGTATTTGAAGGAATTTAATTTATTATTGGAACTGTTTCATTGTAACTTGATTGCCAACTTTCTGAGAAAATAAAGGCTTTTTCTAGAGAGAGATTATGTGGGATAACTGTAGGCAAACTTTCAGTCTAGCATTTGGGAAATAAGTTCCAGTAATATGAGTTGAATACTCTGGGATAGAGCTAATGGATGAGGAGGAAAGATGTCTCTGAAGGGGGAGAACTTAAGTCCTTGCTTTTGCTTTCTTTGTTAAACCAGTCCCCTTCAGCCTTCTCCATACACTCATTTCCAGCAGAGGTCCAGACAGGGGTGGCAGGTTTGTAGAAATTTTGGTCGTGCCCAGAACCCACCTGCTCTAAACTCTGCCTCCCCCAAACTCTTCCCCCCACCTGCCTAAAGCTCTGGGAGTGAGTTTGGGTGGAGGGAGGAGGTGGTCTGGGGTGCAGGCCCTGGGCTGGGGCAGGGGATTGAGGTTCAGGACGGATGAGAGGTTGGGCTCTGGGAGGGAGTTTGGGGGCTGGGTGCAGGCTCTGGGGCTGCAGGAATGGGTGAGGATAGGTTGATCAGATGATCCCCCCCCCCATTTGTCCCGATATTTTCTCCCTCTCACCTGGTCACCCTTGGTGAGGGGTGCAGACTCTGGGATGGAGTTTGGGTGTAGGCTCTGGGCTTAGGCAAGGGGTGGGGGTGGAGGAGGGGATGAGGGGTGCAGGCTCTGGGACAGAGTTTGGGTTCTGGCTCTGGGATGGGGGTGGAGGTGCAGGCTTTGGGAGGGAGTTTGGGTGTAGGCTCTGGGCTTGGACATGGGGTGGGCGTGTAAGAGGGGGTAAGGGGTGCAGGATCTGAGGGGGGAGTTTGGGGGCAGGAGGGGATGTGTGGGAAGGGGGTGGGGGTGTAGGCTGTGGGACGGAGTTTTGGTGCTGTGTGCAGGTTCTGGGCTGGGACAGGGGATGAGGGATGCCAGCACTGGGATTGAGTTTGAGTGCAGGCAGGGGGTGGGGGTCCAGGCTCTGGGAGGGAGCTTGGGGATGGGAGGGGGTGCAGGCTCTGAGAGGGAGTTTGGGGATGGGGGCGAAGGGAGGGAGTGCAGGCTCTGGGAGGGAGTTGGGGGGTGCAGGCTCTGGGAGGAGGTGGGGGATGCAGCGCTTATCTGGGGCTCCTAGGCCGGGCAGACTGGGAGCTTCCATGTGCTCCTATCCCCAGGCACTGCCCTTGCAGCTTCCTATTGGCTGCAGGGGCGCTTGGGGCGGGACACAGACCCACCCCACCCAGGGGCTGCAGGGAGGGGCCAGCAGCCATGTGGAGTGAGCAGGAAGGAAGCTACTCAGCTCTGTTGCGCTGCCAGTGGTGAGTGGTGGCCCCGCGCTGTTTTAAATGGAGGACGTGTGCGGGGGGGGGGGGGGGGGGCGCAGAAGGCGGGGCCGAGGGAGAGACCTGGCTCCAAAAATTGCTGGAGCTGGGCCCTAGGCCAGGAATATTCCTGGTGCCCAGGCACCATGGGCCCATAGGATTCACAGCTCATGGTCCAGATACTATTCCTGGGTGTACCACATCACCCGTTTAGTTTTTGCTGCTAGTACTACCAGAAAGTATTATGTGCAGAAGTAGTACATCACACAAGAATGATTTTCTGCTATAGAACTTTCTTGCTCTGCATCTGAAACTGGGAAAGATTGAAGAACTCTGGATTCTTGTATCCATATGCTGAATTTAACTTAAATAGTGGAAATAAACTTCTGTGGTCCATTTCTTGTTTAAGATTTACAGTGTAGTAACACCTAGAGGCTAGGTCCCATTGCGCTAAATGAGTCCAGTTAGTAGAGGACAGGCCCTACTCCCAAAGAGCTTACACTTGAAAATTAAATCAAATATTTGCAAAATTAAACTAATCTGAAAGTAGGGTTTTGTAGTGGAAATACTGAGACATTATTAAAAGATTGTGAAATAATGGGGTTTAACTGAACAAATATAGTCTGGTAACCAAAATTGAGATTGGAGTTGTTTATGTACTCCAGTATAGGAAGGGTACCTGTGTATTAACATACATTGTATAAGGATTATCCATCACATTATGGGAAGACTCTTGCAGACTTAAACTACTTTCTCTTCCAAGAATTATAAAATGCATTTGTCCAAGCCATTTTGTTATGCTGCAGTCCAGCCAAATGCATTACTGTATCAATTACCCTTTTCAAGGTGTACAATGTATGGGACTTAATAACATGGTGCACAGATTGTTTATATTCCAGTAATAACCCAGACCATCTTTTCTATGTATATTTACAAGAAAAGGAAATACTCAAGGTTACAAATCTGGAAAGGAAATTTTGAAGTGTGGATTCTGCTCTTTAACATATGGAGACTTTATTATAGCTTTGGACCTTGCAGGCCTATAAGCTAACATCTCTAAATAAAAGGGCAAATAAAACATTCAGTGAAAGGGTTCAAGAATGGTAGCCTGATTAAATAATACAAAATAAGTATGTGAATCTTAGCTATGCAGCTCAGAGCAATATTTGCCAGGTGGAACATTATTTTCTGTTTTTATAATTTTGAAAGCAGTATGCTAATCAACAATATTTGTTAATGCTTGAGAAAAATATATATTCCACTCCACAGTGTCTCTGGAGAGGGTAAGTACAGTGTAACTATCATTCTGAAATTTGGACAGGATATGAGGGACTTCATTCTTATTTTAAAATAACCCAAAAAATAAAGCTCCAAATAGTCAGTTGCTTACTTTTTCTATATCTGATGAAAGATTCCAACTCATGCAGCACAGTACCCCTGAACCATACTAGGATCTTGGTTCATTACTGACCCAGGGGAAGAGTCCTGCCAACATTACTACTTGTAACACCTGGATTTTCTCTGGAGTTCTCTTGTCCCAGCTTTCCCAAGATCACAGGATACGGTGTTATGGTGGCTGCAAATGAGAAAATTTCAAGGAAGTAGCATTTCTTCAAGCCTTTTTGCAGATCCAACTTATAGTGGGCATGCTCCTCATGCATCACTTTTGACCAGTTAGGCTGATCTTCTGCTCTGCATGTCCTTATGCCCCCTCCACCCCCTGCCATTTGAGAACATATGGCAGAGTGGCCCAAATCACATCTCATTTTCCACTTGTGGCAGAGAGACAGAGCTTGGTCTGTGCCTTCTACCCTGAAGCACCTTTTCATTGTCTCAGACTTGTAAATATTAGTAATTACTACAATTAGGTTAGTGTAAGTATGATTTTCTGCCCTTTTGGCAGCTCCTTATTTGTTTTCTTGAAATAGTCTTCTTTTCTTTTGACTACTACTTGGCACCGAGGTGCTTTCCCATCTATTGACCAAACTTAAACCCTCTGGCTTTCAGCCGTGCTCATCTTGTGAGAGATTTATAACATTAACTGATGGAATAGTAAGTGTCTTTTCTGTTTGGGTGATGGTAACGTTCTGGACCCTTGTTCTGTATGCCGTTCCTTCTCCCCCAGAACTCACCTCTCCAGAGATACTTTGCTAACGCTCTACCTACTGGAGCTGTCTATAAAGGGAATGTAGGATTGAGAAGAATGTTCCTCTGGCTGCAGAAGGGGACTCTCCTCCCAGAGATTCCACTCCTTCAGTGCTTCTCTAAGTTAAGGAGTCTATCCCAAAACTTTCCGTTATCAGTACTGGGAGAGGTCTCCAACCAGCCATCCTCAAACCTCCAAAAAGAGCTCACCACTGGCTGGAAGCTTGGCATTGAAGCCTTGTACTGCATCCATCCCATTGAGATATGAGCAGCACTCTAAGGGCAACTCAAGGTAGTAACCCTCTTCCCTGGAACAAAAGAGATTCAGGAAATAGTCTAGGGCCATCTAACTCTTCTAAATAACAAGCCTAGAGGCCTCATCACCTTGGGTAAGCTAGTGGGGCAGCAAAGCCTGGTACTGGCAAAGACTTCTCCCTGGTAGACACCCTCTTTACCAGAGGCCTTAATGTACTGGCACACCTGTTACTACGTCCTCATGTTGAGCACCCAGCATCAGCCTATTGATCATTTATATAAATCTTTTTGGATAGATTTTTTTTTTAAATTCTCCTCTACAGTGGAAGGAATCTCTGCTTTCTTTAGATTTGTCTATGAATCTCCTTTTGCATTCTCTCATTTTGAGAGGTACACTTGCTGGACAGTTTGAACCTTCTGATAATACAGTCGATGCATGTACTTTGGAGTGCTGTACAGCATAGGCTTGTCTGTTAGCTACTCTTCTCCAAAGCACATGCAAGTAACTGACTATGATAGGCTCTTCAGTGTTAAAGTGAGGAAAAAATGTGAGATGTCTAGACTGATGCTAGAAAGAGCCATATGGCTATATCCTTTCTGGCAGCAGGTGGAAACAAAAGAATATACAACTGGACACTAGCAGCTTGGCATCTACCATTAAACTAGCTCAGATTAAACTCCAAAACTATTAGTGATGCTTTGGGATGCAGCCTGTTATCCAAATGGAGATGGGATGAAACAATTCCCACGCCACTGCATTGCATAATCACTCTGTGGGTTATGGTGGCAGTGAGTGGTTGTTTAGACATTGGATCCTGGAGATGTCAAGGTATTTTCCCCCCAGTTTGAACTTGAGTGTCCAGAAGTGGGGACCTGCATGGACGCTTCTAAGCTTAATTCCTAGCATAGACCTGATAGCGCCACCACCAGCCAAAATATAGTGTTTGGCACACTTTCTGTTCCCCCAAAACCTTCCCTGGGGAACCCAAGACCCAAACCCCTTGGGTATTAAAACCAGGAGAAATAAACCATCCCCCCTCCTTTCCCCCTCCCAGACTTTCCCCTCCCTGGGCTACCCTGAGAGACTACACTGATCCAAACTCCTTGGATCTTAAAACAGAGAGGAATTAACCTCCTCCCCCCCTTTTCCCCCACCAATCCCTGATGAGTTCAGACCCAATCCCCTTGGGTCCTAAACAAGGGGGAAAAAAATCAATCAGGTTCTTAAAAAAGAAAGCTTTTAATTAAAGAAAGAAAAAAGTAAAAATTATCTCTGTAAAATTAGGATGGAAAAATGTTTACAGGGTATTCAGATCATATAGACTAGAGGGACTCCTCCCCCTCCCCCCAAAAATTCAAGTTACAGCAAACAGAGGTAAAATCCTTCCAGCAAAATACACATTCACAAGTTAAGAAAACAAACATAAGACTAATCCGCCTTTTCTAGCTAATACTTACTATTTTGAACATGAGAGTCTGTTTCAGAAAGATTGGAGAAAGACCTGGTTGCACGTCTGGCCCCTCTTAGCCCCAAGAGCGAACAACAAACAAAACAAACAGCACAAACAAAGACTTCCCTCCACCAAGATTTGAAAGTATCTTGTCCCCCGATTGGTCCCCTGGTCAGGTGTCAGCCAGGTTTACTGAGCTTCTTAACCCTTTACAGGTGAAAGAGACATTAACCCTTAACTATCTGTTTATGACAGGAGACCAGAGATGGAAAAGACCTATTTAGAATAGATCAGATTTCCATGCTATGAGCCACTGTGTATGAGTCAATATTTCTTAACTGAAATTCATGAGTTCTGGTTTGATGTTTGTAGGGGGCTTATATGAGAGCCGTGGAGCCCTCTTCTCTGGACATTCAGTACACCCCAATGATTCAGTCACCTTAGTAGTGTCCTTAGCTCTTTTAAATTAAATTGCAGATTTGCTGCTCAGTATTGCCAAACCCAAGTGCTCAAAGATCATGAGTAAGGTCCCCAGAACCATGAGATTGACTTGAGTCATGAGACTTTTAAAGAGTTGTTTTATTTATCTTTTTGGGACATTAGGATTCATGTTTTCAAACTTTTCTCTGCAACCATAAAGGCTAGAAAAAAATTCTTTTAAAATGTAAATCAAAGCTAAGATTTGCACAATTGCTGGACTCCAGAAGCTTTAAGTGAAACACCAAATATTATGAGAGTTGGTAATGCTGCAGCTTTAATGTAGTTGAGATGCCTTTGCCTCTTCTTAAATCCCACTTTTCCTCAGTTTCTTGTTGCTCCTGCACTGTCCCAACTGCTCCAGTTGATTTTGCCTTTACGCATAGTAGGAAATTGCAGCCCACAAACAATAAAATGGGGAATCAGAATCTCTTTTCCATATTCCAATATGAAATCCCAGACCCACAGTTCTTCTGAAATTATAACTGTGTCTACAGTTACCAGGGAAACCTTCCTAGGGCTGGCATCCCTAGGAAGAACTATAGTGAAACCTGATTTGTTAAAGAGGTTTAAACAGTGGTTTCTTAGTTGTTGTATGCTTCACTTTAAGAGAGTGCACTCTTTATTACCACTGCTCCTAATCACCAGCTGCTCTCCTTCTAAAGATTTTCCTTTCAGTTCCTGAATCTTGGCCTCCTGCCAGTACTTAATACTTTATTAAAGGCTGTTGGATTGAGGTCCTCTCTGCTATTCAGGAAGGAGCAATCCTTTCCTTTCCCTTTTTTTACTGTTTGTATTACAGTGTGCCCAGAAGCTCTGACCAAAATTGGAGCCATAATGTATACATTCTCACAGAGAGAGAACTATACAAACACATAGTCAGACAAAGTCCCTGCCCCTAAAAGTTTATATTCTGAATTAACAGGACAGATAAAGATGCAAAAGGAAACCAAGGACCAGAGGTGAAGTGGCTTGTCCAGGTTCACCCAGCAGGATAGTGGCAGAGGTGGAAATAGACATGAGGTCTCCTAGGTCCCAGTCCAGTACAGGCCCTTGAACCTAGGAGGGTTAGGTTTGAAGAGATTTCTTCTCATTTCTGTCCCACATCCAATTTCTATTTCTCTTGCTTCCTCTAAGAAAGGGGCATTTTCACTAAATTCAGTTGAGACAAGATGTTATAGTCCTTCTTTGAAAGGATATGGGCCACTGTCTAAGTGAGTATTTTTAATTTAGAGGATACCAGGTTAGTTCCTTTTTCAAGTCAAAATAAAACACCCAAGCTATGTCTACGCTGCTGCTGAATATATATGTAGGTTCTTGGAGAGATACTCAGAGCCACTATCCATGCTGCCTCAATCACATACATATTTTTAGGGTACTAACTCAAGCAGAGTTAGGGTGTGTGTGTGTCTACCCAAATGTGGAATTATACCTCCCAGCTGTAATGTAGTCATACCCCTTGATTGAAATCCTTGTCTTATTGAAGTCACTGAGAGTTTTTCCATTGATTGAATCATAGAATATTAGGGAAGGGACTTAGGAGATCATCTAGCCCAGCCCCCTGCTCAAAGGGGGATCAGTCTCCAGACTGATTTTTGCCCCAGATCCCTAAATGTCCCCCTCAAGGATTGAACTCACAACCCTGGGTTTAGCAGGCCAATGCTCAAACTACTGAGCTGTCCCATAGTAGTATTTATTTGTATTATTGTAGCACCTACAAGCCCTAGTCATGGACCAGGATCCCATTGTGCTAGGTGCTGTATAAACACAGAATAAAAAGGCAGTCTGTGCCCCCAAAAGCTTACAACCTAAGTAATAGAGTGAGATTTCACCTTTACTTTTTTTCTCAACATCTTCCAATGGAAGTTATAGAGGATTAATTGTCATTAATTCCATAACAAAAAGCTACATTAAAGCTAGATGATTAAACAGTCACATCAGGAAATGCCCAGATAAAAGTTGTATCTGTACAATCTTACTCTTCACCCTATAGGTATGCATTGTTATAACTGTCTTTATCTGTGTAGTAACATGGTATTTTATGTTTCCAAGACAATGATATCTAATTGATGGAACCTTGCCTTGTTTTAATATGTGCTTTGTAGGAGATTCTCCTTGCCTTAAATCTCTTTTACCTTGTCTTGCTTTACTCTGTTTCCCCTTCCACACTCACCTTTCCTGCTCAGTTCAGGAACTCCAAAAGCATCCCCCCATCCATGTTTGACTATTTAAACTGTGAAATGGAATGATACTGATCATTTATGTTGCTCTTCAAAGTGAGTTACAATCAGTAATGATGAAGAAACTGAGATTAAGTGGCTTTCTCAAACGGAGAGAGAGAGCTGGAACTAGAACTCAGGAGGTCTGGCTTCCAATCCTCTGCTTAAGCACTAGACCCTGTTCCACTTTCCATTTAAGAGCAAAACACATTGGGCATCATGTTCCTATTTAAAATATGTTGTGCTTCTTAAAACATATTCTACTTGTTACTCCTGGGGCGAATTCAGCACCACTGCACAGGCACAGAATTCATGTCCCCTGCAGATTTCTTTGCTTCTACGCAGAAAAATGACTCTCTGACAAGGAAGCAAAGGGAAGCAGCAACAGCGGTCATGTGCCCCTCCGTGGCAGCATGGATGTGTTGCTTTGGGCGCCTAGAGCAGCCACTGGAGAGGTAAATCACTGCGGGGGGCAGGGAAGGGCCTGAGAACACTCTGGCTGATGGCTCCGGATCCCCCACTGAGCATCACCCCCACTGCACTCAGAACTTGCCACTGAATCCCCAGCGTTCAGAGCCTTCCACCAAGTCTCACTTCCTCCTTCCCTCCTGCACCCAGCTGGGGACTCCTCAGCCAGCCTACCCTTCACTGGGCTCAGCTGCTAGTCCTGGCTGGGCTGACAGTGGAGAAGCAGAGCACTTCCCCTGCATGGAGTGGCCAGAGTCGGGTCAGAATGACCCCCAGAAATCTCCCCCTGCATTTGGAAATGCTGCACCCTCCTGCCCCTATCGCTCCTCACCCACAGGGGAGAGGGGGTCACTGTATGGGGAACTGTTCCCCTATCTGCCCAACCCCCGTTCATCTGGACCCCCCCCCCGAGCCTCCTGCTGAGCCTCATCCCCCCCCCCCACAACCCAGAACCTCCCACTGAGCTCCCCGCACCTGAACTTCCACACCAGCAAGCCCCACCCCTGACCCTCCTCACCGAGCTCCCTTCCCCATCCATCTGGATCTTCGCCGAACCCCTCCCCTGGCATCTGGAACCCCACTTCTGCACCAGACCACCCCCTGCCAATCCACACCCCTTGCATCCAGAGCCCCATCCCTGTACCTAGACCACCCCCAGCTGAACCTGCTGCACTCAAACCCCCATCCAGACAGACCCCACCCTCTGTGCACCTGAACCACTCTGAGCTGCAAACCCCCACCCAGACAGGCCCCACCCCACCGAGCCCCACTCCCCCAGCACCCAGACCCCCTGCTGTACCCCTCATATCCAGATCCCCTGAAGCCCCATCCCCCCACATCAGATTCTCCCTGCCACGGCCAACCCACCTTCACCTGGATCCTCCTGCAAGAGTCCCATTCCTCCTGCACCTGGAACCCCCCAATGAACCCCTTTGCATCCAGATCCCCCACTGAGCTGCCAGCTCAGATTACCCCCACCTGGATCCCACCACACTAAGCCTCTTCACACTTGGATCCTGCTGGGCTGAGCCTGCTTGCCCCATACCAGGTGTGCCTGACGTGGAGCGACAGGGCCCTGGGGTGTTTCTGGGACAGGTCCGGCCCTTGCGCTGTGTCAGGGTCTGGTGCAGCCTCACCACTAAGTACCTGTCCTGGGAGAGGGGTAGGCAGCCAGTGGTCTGTGCTCCCCGCTGCCATGCTGGTGCCTCCACATTTATTTATTGACAACATTTGCAGAATTTTGTAGAATTTTAAAATATTATGCCTAAAATTTTTAATATTTTTGGCACAATTCCCTCAGGAGTAACTTCCAATCTTCAGTTAGAAGTTTTTAGCTATTGTTTGTTACTGTACATAAGTTATTTTCTATTTTACAGCTTCTAATTTCAAAGTGTCTGCTTGTGAAGCTTACCAAATGTTAACACCACAATTTCTAAACTGGTGCTAAAGGTGGTAGAACAGCAAATAAACATTGAGCATTGCTTTTTCCATTTGAATATTTGGAATCATACAAATTGTATTAAGATTTATATTATGTGCAGGTTCTGTTCTATTTAGGTTCTTCTGCTGTGCCCAGCACCATGATATCTGGTTGCCAAAGTTCTTTAACGTCAGCTTTTAAAATGAGACTATAATTCAGTCTTCTTTCTTCAACAGGAAGAAGAGAATTTATCCAAAGGTTAAAACTTGAAGCAACACTGAATGTGCATGATGGCTGTGTAAGTGATTTCTTGTATCTAAGTTTTCAAAGCTTTAAAAATATGGTGTCCCATATCAGTGTGTGTGTGCCTAGACTTAAAAATGCAAACTAAATACATTTTAAAGCTGAATTGAAAATAATTACTTGCCAAGACCTACATCCAGGCCCTCCTGGGTTCTATTTCTTCTGAAGCAGCTGACATCAACTCAGTCTCTGAAACTGAGCAATGAGCTGTGTTCATTTAATTGCTTTAGTTATGAGTGAGGCAGTCACCTATAGCAGGGAAAACTGGACTTGGGTAGGAGCAGGAAAGTGAAGGAAGAACTAATCTTAAATAATTTCTAATGTACTTATTTGTATTTTAACACACATTTTGCTATTTTAGGATTTTATTGTATTGCTTTGATTGAAGCATTTCAGTTTTCTTCTAAGCTTGGAAAAGAGGAAGTGCTATATATTGATTATAAAAAAGGAGCAATACTGTGACCTAAAATATGGCTGACCTTGAAAACCCAACGTGAAATGGCATAGTCACATGGTATAAATAATAATTATGGTTTTTTCTTTTAAAGTAAATATTTAACTTTTTAAATAAATCTCTACTTTTTCATATCTAGCTGGTTGCAAAATTCTTCCGTGCTGTGCTCTCATAGCCACATTTCTGCTAACTCATCATTAGATCCTGCTTCTGACAGCAGTGTCAGAAAACCGGTAGGCAGCAAATAGACTGTTACTCAAACTCCGCAGGACTGTTTGAGCTCTAAGAGTAGTGGATACATTTGACTAAGTTCTGTGACCTAGGTGGTAGAGGTTGGCTGTCGTGACAGGGCTTCTTTGCTGGCCTGTCATCTCTCAGCAGAGCAGAAGTTCATGTTTGTTAATGCATTTATTTGTTTTTCTTCTCAGAGAGGATTTTTGAAAGGTGCTGGGATGTTCAAGGGAAAAATAGCTTGTAAAGTCCATTAAACGCAAACTACTATGTACATGAAAATGCTAAATTTGGGCCTTTACACAAATAAAAAAAAATTCAAAATTAAGGTTCTCACAGAGATATAACTCAGCCCCCTTGAGCATTGCGATAGGGACTTAATTCTTGTGCCTATTAAAGTCATAACATTTTCCAGCATGCAGCTGATAACCTTTAATTTGTTCATATTCTAGGATATGGTTATATCTAATCTTATTTGATTAGTGTTAGCTTAATTTCATAAGCTTGAACAGGTGACATGTTATGGATGGTTAGCTGGCTGTAGGAAATGATGTTGAGTAGGACTTGCCCTGAGTAAAAGATCTGAACTCTTCACTGGTTGTATAACTTAATGAAGAATGGCCAGTGTGACTGGAAAAACTACCAGCTCCGTATCCTCATCGCCACCTAAACGTGAACTCAGAAATCTTATGCTGCTATGAGAATGATCAGCTGCTGTTTGCAGCATGAATGTTTGATGGATGTGTGCCCCTTGCATGCTAATGAATAAGGAAACCAACATGCGTGGTCAGAACATTATTTTCAAATGCTAGAAACTTAATTTCAAAAAAACATTTCAGATTTAAAACTCTTATTCTGAGCTACATACACATAGTTGAGTTGAAGCTTTTAAACAAAGAACATTTTCACATATGTTTAATATCTATTCAGTTACATACTCAAATTACTGAACACATTTTCTTCAGATTTACCAGAATAGTTACTTTTTTGCCTGGGACCTGAAATAAGAATTTTAACTTAGAAGATACATTTTATGAGTCATAAAAGACTAACAAAAAAGGTATGGAATGGAATTGTCATGTATCAGGATTGTGATAGTAAGTAATGTTGTGATGTTTATTGTTACAGTTGTAAGGTAATGAATAATACACATGATGTTGGTAGAAATTTTCCAGTTTAGTACTGAAATGAATCCATCATGTGGATTTATATAAAACAAAGTACAATTTTATTTCACTGAGTCTCTTCAAAGTATGAAAATGTGTTATAAATCATTATATTGAGTGAGTAGTGATATTTACCATTAAGACTGCATCCGTTTTTTCATTATGAAAGGTCCTTTTTTAGTTGTTTATAACCTTATCAAATACTCATCTTTTGGGCTGAAATATTTCAAATCTGATACCTTCTTGAAGGTGAATGAATTCTTTTTAAAATGTGAATAAAAATGTTCAGTAATTTTCAGGTACAAGAAAATGGAGTCAGGGTTGGGGGGATACTTTAACCATTACAAAAAAACATAATAATCTAAGAATAGATACAACTGCCCAGTGGGGAGTGAGAAAAACTTGAAATTTTCCATGGAAATGGTTTTTGGAATAGACATGGGCCTTATGGAGGTCTGGTGAAGATGCATTTTGAATTGGCAATGTTAGGATTTTTAAAATGTACTTTGCTTGTGCATTTTTTTTTAAGTGAACAGCAAGGTTTTTTAATGACAATCACCTAATGTTCGTGTGTGTGTGTAATTTTGAGGTGCCCTTCAGAATCCTGATTTACTTCATCTGATGCTTGGAGGAAGGAAGCAATAAAAGCCCTTGCCTCATTAGTACACATCTCTTGCACTATATGTCTTTTTATTGCTCCACATGATGGAATTTTCTTTGCATTATCACTTTTCTTTTTTAAAAACTTAGAAATTCCATATAAACAAAAGAATATTGAAGTTGCAGAATCAAATTGCTAAAGGCTTTGATTACATGAGCATGCTTTTTTTTTTTTGCTTTTTTTTTTTTCTCCCCTACAGGACTCCTGCCTCACTCAGTGTGTATTTGAACTGTGTGGAGAGAATGTGGTGGGTGTCCTAATGGATCTTTTATTTTTGGCCAAAAATAATTTGAACTTGCATCAGTGTCACGCACAGTACTCTGAGGGCACTCATTAGTCCGTATGGCTGATGCTTAGTGGATGCGGCAGGACTTAATGTTGAAAAATGAGAATAAGAATAAATATTGAAGAACTGTCTCATTACACATCATGCAGTCTGCATGTTGAATGAAGCATGAGTCGTGGGAAAAACAGTATGTGAGCATGTAGCTAAAAATTGTGATATAATACATAGAATCTTAGAAATAGAGGGCTGGATTAAATATACCTAAACCATTCCTCACAGATGTTTGTCTAACTTGTTTTTAAAAACCTCTAATTATGGGATTTCACCTTTTTCAATGCTTGACTATTCTTATAGTTAGAATTTTTTTCCTAATATTTATCCCAGCGGTTCTCAAACTTCATTGCACTGTGATTCCCTTCTGACAACAATTACTATGGGTGGCTGAGGGAGGGTGGGGCGACAGAGCCTGAGTCATTTCGGCTTCAGCCTCAAGTCCCAGTGAGTCTAACACTGGCCCTAGGGACCCTATTAAAATTGGGTCACAACCACTTCAGGGTCCCAACCCACAGTTTGAAAACCGCTGGTTAAATCTCCCTTGCTGCAAACTAAGCTGATTACTACTTGCCGTGCCTTTTGTGGACATAGAAAGCAATTAATCACTCTCTTGTTTATATCTTAAAACAGTTATCAAATCCCGCCCTCCCCCCCTCAGTCTTCAATATAATAAACATGCCCAATTGTTTCAACCTTTCCTCTTAGGTCATGTTTTCTAAACACCTTACATTTCTGTTCCAGTTCATCCACATCCTCCTTAAAGTGTGGTTCCCCCACTGGACACAGTACTCCATCTGAGGCGTCATTGGTGCCAAGCAGAGCAGAACAATTGCCTCCTGTGTCTTACATACTCAGTACTCCATCTGAGGCCTCATTGGTGCCAAGCAGAGCAGAACAATTGCCTCCTGTGTCTTACATACTGTTAACACATCCCATGATGATGTTTGCGTTTTTCGCAACAGCTTCCCTTTGTTGGCTTATATTCAATTTCTGATCCAAAATAACTCCCAGATCCTTTTTTGCAGTACTACTGCCTAGCCAGTTATTCCCCATTTCGTGTTTATGTGTTTGATTACATGTACCTATGTGGGGAGAGTGAAAGTTGCATGGCTCTTTCCTGACTTTGCAACTCCTTGTCACATTAATGTTTTTTTTTATTTGTAATTTAGTAACTGGTCTCAGTACATAGAGCTTAGACTTTGTAGTCCTCTACTAGGTACAGTGATTTTTTTCACTTCTCTTCTCTCTTCTCTCTCACGTTTTTTTTCATCAGCTTGTTTTAAACGATCAGCACCTTGTAGAATAGTGAAGTCACTGAATGAATCAGTAAGGAGATGATTAACTCTAAATGAGTGTATTGAAAATGGGTTCTCTCTGCATTAGTTGCCATGATGGGAAAGGAAATGCAGCCTTAGGTAATAATTTGTACACCACCTTGATATTATATTTTTCTCCCAGTTTTGTTGTGAACATTTTTTTAAGGAAGGGAGCTGTGCTAAAGGAGTGCTGGTAAAAGATTAGTCTCCAAATGGACTCATCAGCTTGAGGAAATACTTCATTTTAAATTAGAGGAAAGAGAGTCACCTGAAGTGATGATTTTTCCTTTCTGTACACATTTAGCACAATAATTCTTGTGATAATAAAGAGGGATATGTGTTGTGTACTATACTTATTTTTTCCTCTCCAGGTACTGCACCTGATTTACACCATAGATGAGAACTTAAATTAGTGTAGCAAGACCTAGTGACCTAGTGTTAGGATCTAGGGTTTAATTTTACTTCTTGGAAGAGTGATATTCCCTTCTTCTCCTCTTTCCTTCCATTTCTTCTCTTGGGGTACTTAAGTATTCGAAACAGCCTATTGTAGGGGTGTGTGTGTATGAATTGTTCAGAAGAGCAAGCAATAGTGGGTAGCTACCTTTGAGTGGGATGGTAGTTTTTTCTGATCTATTCCTTTTGGGAAATAGGTTTTGGCTACACTTGCAGCCGTACAGCGCTGCCGCGGGAGCGCTCCCGCAGCAGCACTTTGAAGTGTGAGTGTGGTCGCCGTGGGGATTAGCTTGCAGCGCTGGGAGCATGGCTGGGGCACTGTTTACACTGGCGCTTTGCAGCGCTGTAACTTGCTGTGCTCAGGGGTGTGTGTTTTTACACCCCTGAGCGAGAAAGTTGCAGCGCTGTAAAGTGCCAGTGTAGCCAAGGCCTTAGTCCTACAGAGTGGTCTGTGAAGATAAAAGGTAGGACTCTTTGTTAGGGTAATACAGAGATTTAGGCGAGCTGTTGAGAAGGTTTTCCCTCTGGGCACTGATAAATACAGTGTGGTAGTTAATTACAATTATTGGAAGAAGCAGTGGTCTCTGATTATAATATGGGCCTGTTGCATTAAGGGCCTTTATCTTGCAAATCATCAGTAGCAAAATCAAGAAGTGGATTTAGTAGTGAATGAGAAATCAGTGCAAGTTGTGAAGCACCAGCATACGTTCTTTCAGGTAATCATAATAAAGTGGCTTCTTCATGAACTTATCTGGGGCTAGGCAGAAAGCATTATATTTGTCTAACCTGGAGCTGATGTGTGGATGAACCAGTGCTGTCACATCATCATCCAAGAGGAATGACTGAAGTCTTCCTGCTGTGTTGATGTGGGCTGCTAGTATTAGGATCATCACTATTGCTTTTTTCATTTTTGCTGCACATCTGTTCTTCAACAAAGTGTTGTCTTCCCTGTTCTGTCTTTTGTGTGTGTGTGTGTGTGTGTGTGTGTGTAGGTAGGAAGATAAATACATGATATTTTTGTGCTTCCTTCTTTTTTGAATGTTTTTGTCTCTTTTTCCTTTTCAGTGCCTTTTTTTCACCGTTAGTGGGCTCCTCCAGAGCAGCAGTAGCATCCTTCATGCAGAAGGGGCTGTAGATGGAAAATAACTAGCATGCTGGTCACTTTTTTTTTTTTTTTTTTTTGCCACCAGCTGTCTCTTGAAGTTGTGCTGTGCTTGACCACACTGGTATTTATCAGTCAGATTAGTGTAATGTTAAATAGATATGTTGGCTGAATCAGTGCCTCTCTTATTGTGGATGACTGTACCCATGGCTCATCTGGATCAATGAATCCTTATTTTGTTAAGGAAAATGATAGTATTAATACTCTGTACATGTTCTAAAATGAATTAATTACATTTAGCAAAGGTGGTTTTTCCCCATTGAGAGCTGCAAATGGCAAATTTGAAACTTACAAAAATATTCAAATAGCTGAAATTATTTTTTTCAAACTTTTAATCAAAACAGATGTTGCCTTTTGGGCTCAGACTGGGAATGAGACAATCTAGCCCAAAAGAAGATATTTTTAACAAGTTATGTACATATTAAAAGAAGGCTTTAGAATGGAAATGCTTTCTTGGCCTTGATTAATGTCACTGCTAATACAGTAATCTAAAGAATCATCATAGTTTATCACTCAAAAACCTCAGTCAAGACCTGGTGTTGTCACGTACCTTGAATAGTTCCTTGGGAGTACAAGATGTTGACGGGGATGCTTGATCAGGCAGTGTTCAAGTATTTTCCTAGGCTCTCCTTATTTACATTTGGGGTTGTTCCTTCATTTCCATTTTGTCATATTGTCACCAGACTTTCCTACCCCAGCTCTCACTGGTTAGAGTACACCGGTTTTTTTTCATTGGAGGTCAGTGCCTGGAGGAAATTGTTTTGAAGGAACTAGATTCTCCAAGATCATTGGCATGTCCTGCCATTTTGTTACTCTGTAGATTTCAGCCGTGGTATTTTAGGGTAAGGGATTTTCAGAGGTAGAGTTCTTTCTGGACTTCAGCCTCTTAGGTGATAGAATGTGTCTATGCAGTGGATGTCTTCGATCATGTACCTGCTTTTGTATCTCCTTCTTACTGAAGGTGTCCTGCCTATCTGGTGGTGTTGCAATCTCAGTGTGGCTCTACAGTGACAATGTGAGAGTCAGTTTCAAAATCCTTGTGATGATCCCAAAGGACGGTTCAGTTCGGTGTCAGTTTTGTGCATGGCTTGAGTATGACCATACTGGGGCAAAGTACTCTGCAGTTTAATAACACAGGGTGTCTGGTTACTCAGAATGTTTTGGCATCAGCTCCCTGTTTTGTGTTAGCCAGTTTGTGGAGAACATGATTCCTGGAGTTTAATTTCTTTTTTAGCATCTTGATGTGCTCTTTGAATATCAGTGTTTGGTTTAATGTGACCCTCAGGTATACCCAGATGTTTATAGTGCTCACGGATTGTACCATCCCACATTAGCTGGAGTTGTTGCTTGGCAGGATGGTGCTTCAAGGGGAAGGTGCACACTTTTGTGTCTTGTTAGGATTGGCATTCAGGAACCACATATGACAGTATTTTCCAAATATACTGAGGGAACCAGTTAAAATGCGCTCAGTGTCCTCATATCTTTTTTATTGGGTAATGATGCAAAGATCAGCTGCATAAATGAAATGCTTGCACATTGGAATTCAGATTGATGATTTGTGTAGAACAATGGTTCTCAAACTTTTTTTTCCTGCGGAGCGCTTGAAAATTGCTGAGGGTCTCAGAGGTCCACTTAATGATCTCTCCAAATGTTGTTTGTACCATTAGCTAACTGTTGTAAAACACTTTGGATAAAAGCACTATATAAAAAAACACCCTTAATAATAATTTTTTTTTCTACAAATAGAAGCACACAACTCACATTTTAATATCAGTAGTCTTACTTTTCTAATGCAATGGATGTGCCCTTTCTCCCTCACTGCAGCAGCCCCCGAGCTGGGGCTGGGAAGTAGAGAGGTCTCTTCCCCACCACAGCATCCATAGAGCTGAAGCTGGGAAGGAGGACCATCTCTCCCCGGCAGCTGTAGCTCTGGAGCTGGGGAAAGTCACCTCTTTCTCGGGCCGCCGTAGCCTTGCACATTGCAAATTCCCCCAACCCCTCTTCTCACCCCATGCCCCTTCCCACCTTCCCACTATGACCACCACCTCACAGGTGTCTTTTCCAGGATCCAGGCACCTAATTAGTTGATCCACGCCTGTGCAGCTCCATTAATTAGGTGGGTGGCCCTTCATTCTCTCATGTGCAGCTGCCCAGGTTCTCACCTTAGAGGGAACTATACTTGGACCACCTGAATGGAGCTCCCGGACCACAGAGTCTTGCCCACATGCTCAGGGTTTCGCTGATCGTCATATTTGGGGTCGGGAAGGAATTTTCCTCCGGGGCAGATAGGCAGAGGCCCTGGAGGTTTTTCGCCTTCCTCTGCAGCGTGGGGCACAGGTCACTTGCTGGAGCATTCTCTGCAGCTTGAGGTCTTCAAACCACAATTTGAAGACTTCAATAACTCAGACATAGGTTAGAGGTTAGTTATAGAAGTGGATGGGTAGGATTCTGTGGCCTGCTTTGTGCAGGAGGTCAGACTAGATGATCATAATGGTCCCTTCTGACCTTAAAGTCTATGAGTCCATGAGTTTGAGAATCTCTGGTGTAGACATTAATCAGCAAAGGTGATAGCACTAAATAGTGGGGTAGTTCATTCTGTAGAATATGCCATCAATTTTTCTGACCATCTATCTGAACTAAGAAGTGTTGATTATCAAGTACAGACTCCTGGACCATCTTAATATTTCACAAAATTTTTGCCAATTTCAGAAATAGTGCATGGTGTGGTGCAGGTGTTATAAACAGCTAATAGTTCTTCTTTGAGTGCTGTCCCTATGGGTGCTCCACTTTAGGTGTTCATGTGCCCCTGCACTCGTAGTTGGAGACTTTTAGTAGCAGTGCTGGTTGGGTCACACATGCGTGGTCCTTGCCTCGTGCTGCTGCAGGCAGTTAACCGACGCTGTGCGACCAGTCCCTACTCAGCTCCTTCTCTACTGCGCCTGGCTGCCAATCAGAGCAATCAGCAGCACCTTGCTACTTTGTAGTTAATTAGTTATAGTCAGTTATTTATTTTCCTTATTAGTAGCTACTTAGCTTCTTTCCCTTTCCCTTTCTCCTTGGTTTAAAAACAAAAACAAAAAAACACGCCTTACGGCCAGGAACTTCAGGTAAACAGCTGTTTTGAGGGCGAAAGCTCTCCCACACCCTCCAATGGAAATGCTCAGTTTTCCAGGCTCTCAGCGCCTTGCCTCCAGGCTCGGAGTGCCAGTGCCTGTCCCTGACAGCTGCACTCAGTGTTTGCTGCCTGTGTGTTAGTGCCTCTGACGCAGGCACTGACAAAGTGTTGCATTGCCTCAGGCTCGCAAAAAGGCAGGGAGTGGAGAGGTCTCTCAGACCTGCGTTGGAGCATGAGGCTTGGGACTCTCATGCCCCTCGCTTCGCCAGCCACAGCTTCGGACAGGAGTGCTTTCTTCAACTCCACATTGGGTCCCCATCATAGGAATAAACAAAACAAAAAAAACACCCCAAACAAACAAACAAACCCACCCCACAGCCCTTCTGCGGATAATAATAGCATCAGCTGTGCTGTCAGCACTGGGAGCTCCGATGGCTGAGAGCTCCGGCACGGCTGCAGACAGAGACTTTGGAGCCCTGTGTCTCCGTGCCACAATCCACAGGTGCTCTGCGGGCAGCCATCCAGTGCTGGCACTGGCTGTGCTGTCAGCACCGGAGCTGAAGTAGCAGAAAATCCCACACTGCTAGAGCCAGAGATTCTACAGGAACAGGCTCCAACACAGGCACTAAGGGGAAACCAAAACCTTGTGCCTCCGCACCACAATCTACAAATGACTCTGTGGCACCATTACAAAAGGTGGCTTCTTCAAAGGCGCACCCAACACGCACGGAGGCGCAACCATCACTGCTACTAAATGTCTCCAACTGCGAGTGCAGGGACGCACGAACACCTAAAGTGGAGCACCCACAGGGATGCATGTTCCGAAGAACCTTAGTTACTGCACAAGATGAGTAATTTTCTCATCAATAAACACAGCCCCTGTCATTTTACAAGTTTTGAAGCCATCTTCAGTGTATTGAGTTAAATTTGCAACTTGACCACATCATGAACATCCTGAGCGGAAACTGTCTTGGTCATCAGTCAGCTGCCCTTCCACTATTGGTGCTATTCTATCCATTATCATCCACTCATATAGTTTGTAGGTTGAGCAGAGTAAGAATGTTAGGCAATAACTTCTTTGCACAGTTATATTTATATAAGTTGAGTGGTGCAATCATTTTGGCCTATCTCCGCAACCTGAGTATCTGCATTGTCTCCATGCAGGAATGAAAGAAATTAAGTAGCCATTTCACTTCAGGATGGTATCACAATAGTAATAGTTTGCTAGGTATGCCATTGAGTCCAGCTGCCTTTCCACATTTTACGGTTTTCATGGCTATTGTCAGCTCCTCTATGTTGAGCTGCTCATTCTGGACCTCACCCTCTCAGAGGAGTGAGTGAAGTTCCTGTTACTTGAACTCTAAGGCATATTACTGTGAGAGTCCAAACTTTTGATTTTTCAGTATTTGAGTTTATTTACATCTTCATTTGTAATGCTGTAATCTTGGGGGGTTTTTTAAGGAAAAACTTACAAGGAAATAATATGCAAAGTGCTCCCAACCTGATTTCTTTCCCTACTGGAAGAGCATTATCACAGTCTTCTCACAGGAGAGATCTGGGAAGGTTTCTTCTGTACTATATGGGATTTTCACCAGGTTTGTGAGAAAGTGTGACAGCTGTGAGTATGTACATGTTAGACAGATCCTGAATACTTAGTGCTTTGAAGGTGCAATAATGAGAACATTGTGACCCCAGATTCAGAGCACTCTGTAGAATGCAATACATTCTAGGGAGTAAAACACCCAAATATGTCAAATTATAGGTACTGGAAACTCTATTGAAAGGCTTACTTTATGTGAGAGGACCCTTGTGATGCCACAAGGGACCAAAGAAGGCAATTCACAGTCTAGAAAGGTGGGTGTGGGAAGGTGTCCAAAACCCGGAATTCTCTGTATTAGCCAAATAACTATTTTTATGAAAGAATACTGAATTTAGTCAACTGCTAAATTTTAAGTATCAATTTCCCAGTTAGCTGAGCATTCTAAAAGTACACATGTTAGCTCACATAATAAACTGCAAATTAAACTCTGTTGCCTTTGGTATGCGCTTACAGGGAGATTCAGGAGCATAGTGAATCTGTGAAGAATGTTACAGAATACATTAGCCCGAGTAGTGAGAGATACCAGCGTGTTTCAAGCAGGTGGACTCTCATCAAACAATTTGTTAAAAATCACTGCTTTTTTTATGCTAACAGCTCAGATTTAATGACTTAGAGCTTGTTGGAATCAAATGTTAGAATATACTTTTCAATGTCTATAGAAATATTGACCTTTTGATATTGTGTGTGTGTAAACTTTTTTACATTGATTTTAAGTTTTGATATGAATAAGAATATAGGTAAAAGATTAATTTCTTCAGCCTGATATGTTAACAAATTTTTTCTCAGTAACACGTTAAGACCTGATTTTTGTTTTTTTTCAGTGGAGGTATGGTTTGGCCTAGGCTTCACTCTGTGTGCAGGTTTGGACCTGAACACACTGTACACTTTTCTTTCACTATCAAATACATATCAATTCAGATTCTCAATGCCTACATGCACATTTAATAGAATTTTTGTTTGCAAACCCTATCTCTTGCATGTGCAGGTGGCTAGCCATGGGAAAGCATATGTGTGCAAGGTGAGGCCAAGTAGTGAAAATCAGGTGTCTGAACATATTTAAGCATCCCTATGTATTTTGAAGTTGTTTAAGTAACTTTATGATTTCATTTGCATATCTAGATATTTCTTGTCTATTTTATTTTCTATTTTAAATATTTTTCCTAAACCAATTAAAATTTTTGTTTAAATATTTCAAACAGGTAAATACAATTTGCTGGAATGATACAGGAGAATATATTTTGTCAGGTTCAGATGACACCAACCTGGTAATTAGCAATCCCTACAGCAGAAAGGTAAGTTTACTTTATGGATAGTCAATATTTTACAGTATTTCCCCAAAATCTGGCTGCCCTTGTTTTAAAGATCTCTCCTCCAATTTATAGGAGGGAAGCACTGCGTAGCTATGGACCACACTGACAACTTGTTAAGAGCCAGAGGTTGCACTGATAGTAGTTTGCATAAAATGGAGTAGATTGCAGCTGCAATCATGGAAGCATGGTCCACGGAGACTGCCCAGTTTCAGCATGGTTTACCATATCTATCTCTAGCACTAATTTTTGTTACATAATTAACACATACAAATTATAAATACACAAAATGCATAATACTTAATGCACAATGCAGTATGGACTGCTTATGCATGAGATGGTACAAATGCTAATCCCCGTATATCATCTCTTCTGCTTTTATTCGCTCCCTTCTCTAAAACTGGAGGCAAAGGAAAAGCCTTTCATTGGACTCAAGAAGTTTGAGAAATCTGGACTCCATTGGTTTAAGCTGGGAGTAGAATTCAAATTCCTGAACCAGCCTTCTCTGTTTTTTTTATGCTTAGGGCTTGTCAATGCTGGAAGTTAGCAGTGCTGCAACTTTCTCGCTCAGGGGAGTGACACCCTCTCTCCCCATTGCTGGGAGCTACACCCCTCATTGAGGTAGGGGTTTTTTTAGAGCGCTGGGAGAGTTCTCTCAGTGCTGTGCCATGACCACACAAGGCATGTTAAAGTGCCGTCGCAGCGCTTTAGCATAGCCACTGTAGACTAACCCTTAGATATTGTTAGCATTAATGACTCTCCTGATCACAACTGTTGCAGTATCCTAGGTAAGAAGTGCTGTTAAGTAGGCAGTTCCCAAACTATTTTGGACTTTATAAGTAACAAACAGTTTAAACTTGTGTCTCAGCATAGAACAGGGAGCGGCATCCTTTGGCACACGGCTCGCTAGAGTAAGCCCCTGGCTGGTCCGGCTGGTTTGTTCACCTGCTGCATCCGCAGGTTTGGCCAGTCGTGGCTCCCACTGGCTGTGGTTCGCCGTTCCAGGCCAATGGGGGCTGTGAGAAGCTGCGGCCAGCACATCTCTTGGCCTGCGCTGTTTCCCACAGCCCCCAGTGGCCTGGAACGGCGAACCATGGCCAATGGGAGCTGTGTTCGGCTGAACCTGTGGACTCAGCAGGCAAACAAACTCCTGTCGTGTCAGGGGGCTTACCATGGCGGGCCACATGCCACTGGTTGCCAATCCCTGGCATGGAATGTGGCGATGATCAAATAAAGATGGAGCACTGCAGGCTGGAACCTGTAGTCTCCAGGAGCCACATTTACTTATTCAAGTGAAAGTTAGCTAAGTGATGTATTGTAAAATTCATTGGGATGGAAGTTGGCTCTTTTTATAGCTTTGAGAATAATTGTAGGAGGTAGAACCTAGTATTTGTACAATGTTGATTTTTTTCTTCTGACATACTGATTGTGTTATGAATTTCCTTAAGTCAGGAAACTTATTAAATTTTTTAAGTGCAGCTGTAAAGGTACTTTAAAATATTTGTGGGTGGCTGATGCCTTTTTGGTATTTTGGATGAAAGATATTAAATGGGTTAGTTGCTTTACATTTTGAGATGCTGTAAATTAAAAGTAGTAATAAATATTCAAAAAGTATTACATTATATGTGGGGGAAATGGGAAGAAGTTAGTATTGAACTAGGAGGAGCCAAGTGGGAGATGGGAAGTGCAGTGTAGATTTCTGCTCTGCCAAATCATCTGTCTTGTCAAAGGGGCTGTAGTGCAATGACCCTCACTAAAGGTAATGAAAGAACTTTTCCCCTATAGAAAAATTCTTGTACCTTATGTCTGCATCTTCTCTGTGAAAAACTATTATTAGGGTTTTTCAGAACAGATATACTCCGTGGCACTTGTCGTTTTCTGAACTGTTCCCACTACAGCAGTGTTCCTGCCCAGCCCCCTCTTTTCTCAGAGGGGATGGAACCAAACACCAATAATAATGCTTGAAAGTTAATGTCTGTGTGGGAGCTAACTGGGGAAATAAGCAGTTATAGGGGCATAGAGGCTTGGATGGGCAAGTGGAGGGGACAGGAGTGCTTGCCTACGTAAGATGCTGTAGTCGGAGAATAGCTATTGGGTGAGGCTTGGGGGCCATGCATGCCTCCAGTCATGTCTTTTCCCCCCATCTACCATTAATGCCCCTTGGCCTTAGAGAAATATCTTTCTCTACTGCTGGTGCTAGTCTGATAAACCTCTTCTGATTCTTTCAGACCAGTATTCATGCTGGCAAAGTACAAATGGTTCTTTTGTGGAATGCCTCAGGATCAGAGTTGGTAGTGCTACTGCTGACTTAAACTCAGTTGCAGGTGTCCCCTTTCTCCTCCCTCTTGACATGTTGGGAGGTAGTGGAAGAGAGGAGACAATTGCAGCTGGACTGTCTGATAGAAGCTGTTCCCCAAGGCACCTCCTCTAGCTGGTAAACCTCCTGTAATTCATTAGGAAGGGAGACAGGTTAGTCAGACTGCTGTGAGGAGGAGGGAAGAAATTTCCCAAAGCCAAGAGGGATGTTAGTGTGGGGTGAGGTGAATGAACAGTTTTGGGTCAGAGCAAGAGATACTTAAATTTTGTTTAATCTGCAGTCACTATTGTATTAATACTTAAGGATCTGTCAACTTAAAAATCAAACTTCTGGTCTTCTGGATATATTTTTCTTACATATTACTGCTACAATCAACAGCTACGTTTCCTATAATTGAAAGATCGGAGGAATTACTTTTTCTGTTTTTGATTTATGTTGTGTACAGCCAATTTTACTGTTTCCCCAATTTGTGTGGGCCTTTTACATAGCAACAGAGAATGAGATTTTGTTTTTTTTCCTCCATAACACAATATCATAAAACCACAAAAGCCAGCAGGGAGATTTGAGAGTAGGTATGTTATACCTGAAACTACTCTTAAAACTTAATGTTTGAATTTGACTGTATTTCAAATTGATGTTGAATTTTAGTTATAAGGTGTGTGTAAGTGTATTGAAAACCACTGCTCCGTCTTTAGATTGGAGAAGATTAAGCTTTTCTCCATAATGGTAAAGTGTATTGGTTTAACTAAATCTTTTTCAAAAACTGATCTAGTGAAACAAGTACAGATCACTAATGTAGACACATTTGATCTAAATTGATGTAGAACTGAAGCACAGAGTAAATGACTTGGCCAGTGTCACACAGGAAATCTATAGTGGAGCTGGGAACTGAACCCTGATCTTTTGAACCTCCCATCCAGAATCTTAACCACAGAAATTGTTGTTCTCTTCTTGTGCGGTACAAGATGACACTAGACAGACAAACCAGCATACAAAGCATAGAAGGTAGAAATTTGGCTGCTAATAGCAGGGCAGCCCCTATTTTTATTAAAAATGCCTCTAGTTCTTTAATAACCACACACAGTTAAGAAGATCTTGGTTTCTGAGAACTTGTCAGCAATATCCCTACTTAGTAAAAGGTATGGAATTCAGTTTATATCCTGAAGGATGAAAGTTAAGTTGACATATCTGAATCGGTTACTAGGAGGGCCAGATATAAAATCTGTTTTGACTGGTGAGCTATCCCCCTCAAGCAAAGAAAAAACTTAGCAGGTTCAACTTTGGAACACACAACTGCAAAGTATAGGATGGGATCTTATTTCAGGAAAATCTTGTAGGACGTCACCCTCATCTCCTCTAACCCAGCTTGGGGAGTGGGTGGCTGTTAAATTCAGTTTGCCCTCTTTTAATTTGTAAATTTGTACACAGTTTAAATCTGATGGAGTCTCTTTTTGGAAATATTTTAAAATAAAAATGATGCTTTGGAGGTGAATTCTGAAGTGGAGTTGGAGTAGCACAACTGAAAGAATCTTAGAGTAAGCTATGGCAGTGTGAACTACTGTATAGGAATAAATGTTAAATATTTAAATTACCCAAAAGCCAGCCACTGGCTTAGCCATATAGTTAACCCACTGCAAAGATGCTACTATGCCTTCCCAGAGAGACTCCTTCCCACTCCTACTTCCCTTTTAGTCTGAATCTCCTACCTACATCTTTGAAGTTCCTGATCCTGTCTGTTTTTCTACTGGTTGTCCTGCAGTTATGTTGATACATCAGAGGGCTTTGAGTGCCATTCCTGCTGTGATTTACAGATGCAAAGCCTTTTGAGCCACATTAATTTCACTTCAGGCACTGGATGAA
Organism: Gopherus flavomarginatus; assembly: GCF_025201925.1. Taxonomy (NCBI): domain Eukaryota; kingdom Metazoa; phylum Chordata; order Testudines; family Testudinidae; genus Gopherus; species Gopherus flavomarginatus. The sequence continues at coordinate 178,482,694 of NC_066617.1, read as the reverse complement.
AAATATACCTAGGAATCTGGAATGGCATTGGTGTTGTAGGTAGTACTGAACAGTGGAAAATACACATTGCCTTTTTTCCTTTAAGCTTTGTACACCGAGAAGTGGGAAACTCAAGTCTGAGGGGTATTAATTTCTAGCTCCAAATCAGTATGAAGACTGTTGTATTGCACAATATTCTAGGCACTTTACAAACACTGGAATATTTTATAGGCAAAAGGGATCAGGGCTTTTTCTTTTTTTAATGTCTGCAATTGCTGCTTTGCCTACCCACAGTTAGTTTCTGTTTTTAAACTTCTCTGGTGTGTTAAAATACTGTCTGAACTTAGTTTTTTATTAGGTTTCTTAGATACATATATTTTTTTAACATCATATATTAAAAGTTCACCCCTTGGTATTTATTATATTACCGTAATTAACATTAACCTAATACTATTCATTATAATTGTCTTCTCTTGTTGAAACCCTCTCCCCCTATTTACCATTAAGAAGTGTCCTTGTGCTTTTCATGAGACAAAATGGGAGTCTGGCAGTTGTCCTAGTGCCCTCCCTTGAGTCAACAAAAACATAACCACTGCCATTCCAAAGTCCAACTCCATTCGAGTCCAGTCTAGTCCCAAGTCTGGGTGATGTCATTGGCCAGACTCTCTGAGAAAGATCATGTTTAATTCTGGTATTGGTGAGCAGTGAAGATAGATTCCTGTGAGGTATCGCTAACTCTCATGGGTTGGAGTCTTTATATGTTGCCACTCTGAGAAGAAGCTGGAGTGGCCTGCTGGTGGAGTGGGAACACTGTGGGATCATTGTGTTAATTGCTGTGGCTGGATGGGGAAAGCAGAAGTAGGAATCAGTAGTCATGTTCCTCTCTTCCCTATCTGCTGCTTCTGATGGAAATGAGGTTCTTAAGATCCTGCACCCCCTAATGAAAGGGCTTTTAGAAGGTTAGAGCAAGGATGGCAAGTCACGACTCCTGCATTCTGTTTTGGATAAAGAATTTACCTCACTATATCTGTAGACTCATCTATTAAATGCAGATAAAATTCTTTGGGATCAGCAATGAAAGACTATTCATATCCGAAGTATCTTTGGATGTCCCACACTTGCTGCTTCTTGAATGTAAGATTAGAGTACTATCTCTGTATTTAGGGGGATAAAAATCATGCAGTGAGCTCCTCGGGATGGTCTCTGCCTCTTTTTGGAAAGCACCTGGCAGATTGTGCATGTTACTAAGAATAAAGTCCAAAAGATTTGCCACGTTTTAAGCAGCATAGTTATTGCTAATGCATGCTGTTAGTACTAACCCTCACCTATTCCTCCACAACGTCATCCTGATTTCTATTCTTGGTCTCCCCACACGCCTTAATCCCAGATTTCAGTATTAGGGTTAAGCCATCTTGTTAACTTTTCCGTCACTTTGTATAGGCATCTTTCTTAAACCTTCCACTATTGTACTGCTAGTAGTACAGCTCATAGCGGTATTAGATGACAGATAAAAAAAAAACCTGTTACACTAGCATGTGTACTATTGCTGCAACTTGTGGAACTGCAGTGGTAGGAGATTTTAAGAGTGTAAATGAGGTCCGTACATACGGATCTCGTCTTACGTAGGCTGTTTGTTAATTATATTTTGCTGCGAGCCCAGTGTAAGTTTACTTCTGGGGGAATTTTGCACCACTGTGCACATGCAGAATTCATGTGTCCCGCAGAATTTTATTTTTTTCTGCAGAAAATACATTCTGCCCAAGAAGTGTTGCAGTTTCACCTTTTGCTTGCCAGAGGCCACTGTAGCACCATAAAAGCCAACAGCATGAATGAAGCAGGCTGTTCTGGTGCCATAGTGGCGTGTGATGAGCAAAAGGTGGAACTGCAGCACTTCTAAGGCAGAATGTATTTTCTGTGGGGGAAAAATGTTGTGTGCGCGGATAGTGGCACAGAATGTTCCCGGGAGTAGAAGTTAATCACAGCACTCAGCATGCAGAGCCAGGTTAGGGCAGAGGTGGGTACATGGGGCTGCTGGGGTCACAGACTAGGGTTCAGAATGGCTTGTGGGGGGGAAAGACTGGGAGTGCAGGCTTAGGAGCTAGTGGGGTGACAATGTTGAGCCAGAAGATGAATGGAAGTGGGGGGTGCAAGGCCACATGGAGATGGGGGAGGGGGACTGCAGGGACACATGGGGATGGGAGTGCGGGGACAGAGGCAGATGTACCTAAGTGAATGGAAGAGGCTTGGGATCACTGCATGGGAGAGGCTCCCCAACTCCCTAACAATGCTGCCCCTTCCCTTCCCAAAAAAGCCTATTCGATATTTTTCACACCCACACCCAACAACCCTCCAGATTCACTCCAGCCTCCTTCCCTCTCCCTCAGCTCCTCCGTTACCCCTGACACCTCCAAGCATTTTCACTGCTACTGATGGGTGTGGGAAATACAATTCTGTATTCTAATTCAAATGAATTACTCAAAGTTCTGTATTAATATGTCTAACAAGGAATCTATTTGTCAAAAACATTTTTTACCAGAATCTTTTTTTTGGTCTGTATTGCTACAGACACACTTGCTGACAGATATTTTGAAATAAATTACCAAAATAATTGAAACTGACATGATTATATTGTGGTGTTTTGGCAAATAAAATATCCAGAATTTTACAGAATTTTAAAATATTGTGTGCAGAATTTTCATTTTTTTTGGCACAGAATTCCCCCAGGAATAACTGAAAGGTTGGTGGCTTAAACTTTGATTCGTGTCTGTCTGACAGCTTGCAAATTGAAGGCATTCAGTTTGCATTGACTATTCTTCCCCACCCCAACCGAGGATCCACTTGAGTTCCTACCGCCGCATGTATCTAGTATTTCAAAATTAGTACAGACTTACTAAGCAATATGATGGAACATGAACTGAAGATGCAGCTGATGATGCATGCCAACTTGTGAGTGAGAAATGTTAAATTTTTTTGCTCTCTGGAAAAAAAATAGTAGCAACATAATTTATCGATTTTCAGGTAAACCCTGAAAAAATTCTTACCAAAAAGGAACCAGGTAAAAACACTTATATTGCACTATTTCACCAGGGCTTACCACAATTTAGCAAAATAAAAAGTGAAACCAATATATTTTTTTTAATTTAGAACATATGCAGCTGATAAAACATGTGTAATCAAGGGTAAGCCCTCTTAATAGTTACACAATATATCTTGGGAGGATGAAAATGTGCATATATAATAGAATTCCCTGCCAGTCCAGATGGTGTTCTAATATAATATTCACTTAGTTTGAATGGGCCATATGTTTCTGTGGTTTGAGAGACCCAGAGTGAAAAAGAATGTTACTAAGTTTTCTAATATAACTACAAATCCTAATGGAAAAGGCTGTCCTGATTTTACTTATTCATGGGCACCTGTGATGAACTCTTCCGAGTGGGATCTTTTTTTTTTATTCTGCTCAAGGCAAATGGTACTTAAAACTAAGAAGTAATTTTCTGTATGTGAACATTTATTTGTATTAGACAAGAGAACCTACACAGCAAGAAAATACAGGTTATTTAAAGTCTAGCTGAGGCAAGAATTTTATGAGATACGAGGGTAGTAGATGTACACTAGGAAAATGGTGGAATTTAGATTGCGTTTGTCTAGCATGTGTTAGCTAAGACCAACCTAAACTCAACCACTTTTCCCAGTCATACCTCATGTGTTCATTCCACTCCATCTCTGGACCTAGAGATTTGTAAATAAAACTGATGACATCAGTTTTTAGTTTAAGTAAAATGCCTGAATTATAGTATAGTGAAGAATTTAGTTACTATGAATAAAGATTTTAGTTTCACTTAATAGAAGTTATAATTTAAATGGAATTTTGAAAAGAAAGTTTATTCATCCTATATATTGCTGCTAGAAGTAGGATATTTATAGTTAAGAGCAAGAGAAATCAGCAAACCAGCCGATTGCTGTCTGATTTAGGAATTCTGTCCCAACGTTTCACTGTACAATAAGACACAATTTAAAGCTTTGCCCTTTCATTACTCCCACGTCAGTTGATTTTCTATTCAATATATAAGCAATTTCAAATATTTGAATGTGAAATGTCCAATATTTTGATTACCCATCAACTCCTGTGGAGAAGGTCTGAAGTATTTCAGCCTTTAATTTTGTCTAGAAGGCCAAATGGTGCTCTGAAGAAGCATTTTGCTGCTGGTTGTTTTGTTTTTTTTAAAGGGGGGGGCATTGTGGTGGCTGGTAATGAAATAGAGCTGAGACCCACATATTAAATCTTTTCTCCTTTTTCTCTGCTTGTGCATAAACAGCTTTTGTGACAGGTGCCTCTAATTTTCGCATTCTGTCAGCACAATAAAGAGAGCAGCAAGGGATATATGGGAAGGGAAGGGAGAGGGTGGAAATGCTAGCCCTTGACACTGTTACCATAGAATGCAGTCCGAGACAGGGAGGGAATGACATTGTTGAGTCCCTTATGGTACTGCTGTACATGAAGTGTAGCTGGGGATGAGAGGGACTGGGACAGATGGGATGATGATGAAGCTGAGAGCTTCCTTCAGTGAAAGTATAGAACAGTGCTGAGAGCTGCACATACTCATTCTGCTTTTTCAGCCCTCTTGGGGCAGAATCAGGAGTTCCCCGGAGTTTGAGTGCAGGCACAGCCCCATTGCAGAGCTTCATGTCAATTTCAGAAGCAGCACCAGGGTCTCAACTGGAAAAATCTGAGGTAGAGGGAGGGAGGGGCTGATCAGCTTTTGATTGCAAAGAAGGCACTTTGGTAGGGCCTGTGACCAAGGAAGAAAGAGGAGTAGGGCTGGTTGTGACCTGGTGAAGGGTATAGTGTATGACTCAATAAGGGCTGGGGAGGTGAGAGGAGAACAAAGGGAGGCTGCATTCCCTTTTTTGAGGAAGGAGTAGGGGAGCAGTGGTGGGCATTATCATAGAAGATTAGGGTTGGAACAGACCTCAGGATGTCATCTAGTCCAACCCCCTGCTCAAAGCAGGACCAACCCTAACTAAATCATCCCAGCCAGGGCTTTGTCAAGCTGAGCCTTAAACTCTAAGGATGGAGATTCCACCACCTTCCTAGGTAACCCATTCCAGTGCTTCACCACCCTCCCAGTGAAATAGTGTTTCCTAATATCAAACCTAGACCTTCCCCGCTGCAATTTGAGACCATTGCTTCTTGTTCGGGCATCTGCCAGCACTGAGAACAGCATAGCTCCATCCTCTTTAGAACCCCCTTCAGGTAGTTGAAGGCTGTTGTCATCCTCTCCCCACTCTTCTTTTCTGCATGGTAAATAATCCCATTCCCTCAGCCTCTCCTCATAAATCATGTGCCCCAGCCCTCTAATCATTTTTATTGCCTTCTGTCGGACTCTCTCCAATTTGTCCACATCCTTTTTGTAGTGCGGGGCCCAAAACTGGACAGAATACTCCAGATGTGGCCTCACCAGTGCTGAATAGATGGGAATAATCACTTCCTTCGATATGCTGGCCATGCTCCTATGTCATTAGCGTTCTTGGTAACAAGGGCACACTGTTGACTCATATCCAGCTTCTCGTCCACTGTAATCCCCAAGTCATTTTCTGCAGAACTGCCATTTAGCGAGTCGATCCCCAGCCTGTAGCAGTGCCTGGAGGGCAGGGATCGCTCAGTGGTTTGAGCATTGGCCTGCTAAACCCAGTGTTGTGAGTTCATCCTTGAGGGGGCCATTTAGGGATTGGGGGCAAAAATCTGTCTGGAGACTGGTCCTGCTTTGAGCAGGGGGTTGGACTAGATGACCTCCTGAGGTCCCTTCCAACCCTGATATTCTATGATTCTGTGGGATTCTTCCATCCTAAGTGCAGGACTCTGCACTTGTCCTTGTTGAAACTCATCAGATTTTTTTTGGCCCAATCCTCCAAGTCATCTAGGTCACTCTGGACCCTATCCCTACCCTCCAGCATATCTACCTCTCCCCCCAGTTTAGTGTCATCTGCACATTTGCTGAGGGTGCAGTCCATCCCATCCTCCAGATCATTACTGAAGATGTTGAACAAAACCAGCCCCAGGACTGACCCTTGGGACACTTCACTTGATACCGGCTGCCACCTAGACATTGAGCCGTTGATCACTACCCATTAAGCCCCTCGATCTAGTCCACTTTCTATCCACGTTGTAGATAGATCCATTCATCCAATCCATACTTTTTTAACTTGCTGGCAAGAATACTGTGGGAGACCGTATCAAAAGCTTTGCTAAAGTCCAGGTATATCACAATATATGATATGATATATACCATATATATCATAACTAACAGAGAAGTTGTTAGGGAATGGAGAAAAGCCTCATATTATTTAGTTTGTTGATTTTTATTTGGGAGCTCAGATATGATTTGGTGTGAAGTCAAAAATATTTCTTTCATGGAATGTGAGGTGAGGTATCTATCAGAACCACCACTTATTTTGGGCATTAGCTGTGACTGAGCTAAAGCATCTCAATATATGGAAGTCACCCATTGAGATCTCTCACTTTGGCAGCAGAGCTCTGTGGATTTGGTGCTGAACTTTTCGCTCATTTTAAACAAAATTGAGCTCTGAGGTTGGTTGTTTTTGTTTTTTTACATTTCTGTTAATTGAATTCTTCTGAACCTACCTGAATAAAGAGGAGAATGCGGTGACATAAAGTGAATTGATTGGCTCTCTGGATATGTAATATATAGTTGTATCCATATCTTAGAACATGCAGAATATTAAATATATCGTTAGCACTTCATAAATCATTTAAAAAAGTTTGAAGTAATGCTTTTAAAATACAAGACAAGAATTTACAGAGAAACTTGATTTCCAGAAAGCTTTCTTTGATTAAGTTAATTGGTGGAAAGCTTTAGAAGTCCTTGTCATATTGTAAACATCTTGTGCTAACATGAGAATGAGACCATGGCTATTAAAAAAAATGAAATTGTCATTCTGGTTTCATTGTCAGAGGTGGGAGAAATAAAGTAAATCAAAGTGGAAAAGTATACATAGCTTTTTAATTTTGTTCAGTTTTAATATTCTGATCTAAAGTGGGTTAGGAAATGAAAGTATACAGAATATTTTGCCACAAAATATTGAGACTATATAAAAGATTATAGTAAAATAAATACATTGCATTTACATTGCTAAATTGTACTGTGTATGTATAATTTTTTAAAAATCATTGCTGAATTAAATATGCGTCATGTTAAAATTTTTGGTAATAACCTAATAGTCAAGTCTGGAATTTTTGGTGTCCTACAGTAGTGAGGTTAAGTTCCAGTTTAGAAGTAGAGATGCTGTGAAACCCACCATAAAACTTTTTAATATGATTTTGCTCTTTCATAATTTGTGCTGTTTTATCTTTGGGATAACTTCAGGAAAGTACATTTAAAAAGTGAATAGTGTGCTCCTATTAGATTTCTTTGCTCCCTTTAGGTCGTCTCAGCTGCCACTACCAGCTGTCTAGTGGCTCATTACCACTTAATGTAATTCTGCCTCTTCATGTTCCAGGATTAGTGTCCAAGAGTCAGAATCTTTAAAATATAGGTACTGGCTATTTCAAGAAATACTTGTAGGACAGTGGTCTTCCAACTCTTTCATTTCTCATTTTGAGGTAGAGTAAGAGAGAGCATGTATATGCCTCTTGTATACCACTTTATCTCCCAATCCATTCCTTTCTCTCATTTTCTTTGTTCTATGGATAACAGACTGTGTACATTACTGGCATTCCATACTCTGGAACTTTGGGATTATTGGCTGAAAGTTTTTTATTTTTCCATGCGTTACTATTTGTTTAGAAAATATTAACCTAACACAAGCCTTTCTTGTTTGCTTTGTAGGTTTTAACCACCATTCGCTCAGGACACAGGGCAAATATTTTTAGTGCAAAATTCTTACCGTGCACCAATGACAAGCAGATTGTGTCCTGTTCTGGAGATGGAGTAATTTTTTATACTAATGTTGAGCAAGATGCTGAGACCAACAGACAATGCCAATTTACGTGCCACTATGGAACTACCTATGAGGTATTGTATATCATCTCTATATAAAAGCACAAGATTTATTTAAGTCAGGAAAAACAGATGTTGGTTTTGATATTAGCCAGGATTTCAGTCTTACAGTGACAACTTCATTTTTATGCTTCACAGTCATTTAAACTAGTTTCCCTTTGATTTGTAACTTAGGGGTCATTTCATATGTAGAGAAATAAATTGTCCAAATAAAGGAGACTCTAAAGTCAAGTATTGTTAAGGCCACTTTCCCTGCAACATATATAAGCAGATAGCAACAGATACATAATAGAGCTTGTTTATCTACACATTAGGGGGACCGGTAGTTTGTATATCATTTTTTATTAAAGGGAGAGAAACAAGGTCTTTACTGTACTAAGGTAAATATAAATATAAAATCAGTAGAACTTAAAACTTCATGTCTCAAGTTCTGTTCTTCCGTTCTTCCATTTTTCTTTGTTTTTAGTCTTGCATGATTTCTTGAGCCTGTGACTAGACTTCATCAGTCTATTGTCCAGTCATAGATATTTGTTTAGAGAGTAGATTCATGATATTCCTTTTTCAATTTTATTGAGCATGATGCTCACAATGTTTTGGTTAAAGTATGCATCTTGTACAAAACTTCCATTTTGTAAATTTCATAACCTTAGTCCCAGATTTGGACCTTAGCGTCCAAAATATGGGGGTTAGCATGAAAACCTCCAAGCTTAGTTACCAGCTTGGACCTGGTACTTGCTGCCACCACCCAAAAAATTAGAGTGTTTTGGGGCACTCTGGTCCCCCTGAAAAACCTTCCCTGGGGACCCCAAGACCCAAATCCCTTGAGTCTCAAAACAGAGGGAAATAATCCTTTTTCCCTTCCCCCCTCCAGGTGCTCCTGGAGAGATACACAGACACAAGCTCTGTGAAACTACACTGAGTGACTCCCCCTCTCTGTTTCCAATCCTGGAAACAAAAAATACTTTCCTATTCCCCCAGAGGGAATGCAAAATCAGGCTAGCAATCCAACACACAGATCTCCCCTGATTTCTTCCTCCCACCAATTCCCTGGTGAGTACAGACTCAATTTCCCTGAAGTAAAGAAAAACTCCAACAGGTCTTAAAAGAAAGCTTTATATAAAAAAGGAAAGAGAAATACATACAAATGTTCTCTCTGTATTAAGATGATACAATACAGGGTCAATTGCTTAAAAGAATATTGAATAAACAGCCTTATTCAAAAAGAATACAAATCAAAGCACTCCAGCACTTATATTCATGCAAATACCAAAGAAAAGAAACCATATAACTTACTATCTGATCTCTTTGTCCTTACACTTAGAAACAGAAGACTAGAAAGTAGAAACTACTTCTCCAAAGCTCAGAGAAAGCAGGCAGACAGAAAAAAGACTCAGACACACAATTCCCTCCACCCAGAGTTGAAAAAATCCGGTTTCCTGATTGGTCCTCTGGTCAGGTGCTTCAGGTGAAAGAGACATTAACCCTTAGCTATCTGTTTATGACACCACCATGACTCATTATTTGTGCATCAGTACCAGGCAGAGTTATTCTCCACACACTGAATGATGAAACCTTGAACTCTGACCATGTACAGTTGTTAGAAATGGGTATCTGGTAAATGTTTGGAATATTGAAGAGATGGCATTGAAGTAGATGGTTAGGGGCATGGCTGTGTTTTACATGTGTTAAATTAATGCTAATGGAGGGAAATCTTTCTGTTTTTTAAATAGAAAAAGCTTGTAGCATTTGTCATATTGGGAAGTTATTGATTTGTAATGTTTTTAATTCAAGTTATTGGAAGATATTTCTAAAATCGCCTACAGTTTGTTGAAAATCTCAACCACGGTGTATTTTCAGTAGTTGATTTTTTCAGAGTTAGGTTAGCCTATTTTATGTAGAAGTGAAGGAGAGTGCAGCTTGTGCGTTGTCCTTGTGGGTACAGATGAGCTAACAGAAAAGGTGAAGGTGAAATCATAGTTATTGGTTTTCAGGGTAGGCTGAGGATTTAATGAGTGATTCTCTTACTCTTCTGTGATTCTGCCGGTGGTATATGCACTTCAGCAGCTTTTACTATTTTCAAAACAGTTCTTTGATAAAATATATGTAAAATACTTTGGATAGAAAGGTACTTTATAAATGTATAATTTATTTAAATATTATTACTTTACTTAAAACCTGTCGTCTTGTTCTTGAATAATGAAGCAGATGCAAAGTTGTATAGCACAGTGAGTACTAGTATCTTAAATCACTGAAACTTCAAAGCTCAGCAGAGCAAGTAAGAGTAGTGCTGGGGAGAAAAGGATTGACTTGCAGATACAACTTGGAATTAATGTATGTCAGTTTGTTAGATGCTTCATCTCATTTAAAAGTATTTTTTGACCATGGGGAAAAATGTGTTTAAGCTGCCTGAGTTTATTTTTCAACTGTGTTTAATTGCCTCATTATATTAAAAATAGAACTTTATCTCACTAGATTATCTAAATAACGAAAGCTAATATTATCTGCCTTCAGGTACTAATTCTGAATTAAACAGTGGGATAGATTTTAAACAGGCTTCATAACTTGGAGCTTGTGGCAATTACAAACCATGACTGACACACCTCACAATAAGGAAGCTTGTGGAAATTCATGAGCACTGTGCCCTTGTTTTATGAAAGGCAAGTTGTGGGTGAAGAGGAATGGAGTATATTTTTGAGAGTGAGACAGATGCATACACAAAAAGGGCCTCTGGAGACTGGAGGCAGTTCAAAAACTATGAATAGTCACTACCAAATACCAGACATTGCCGCTATTCACATTAATTCTATTTTAGAAAGAGAGTATACTTCTAAGGATAATTCCTACCTTCATATTTCCAGTGTATCAAGATTTTTTTTTGTCCAGCTAAATTTTTTAGATTGATAATTTAATGATCACTAGTTATATACTATATGGTATTAAGAGTTAATATTTATGAAGTCATCTGAGGTTATAGCCTCTGATATGTATTTCATTTTTTTAATAAAAAGAAAAGAAACCCCTTGTGCCTTACAAATTACAATATATTTAATAGTGAATTATAAAATACTGTACTGTTACCAATATAATCAAAATTAAACTACAGCATTTGAAATAAATGAATGTGCTTCATTTGTGCTTCATTATTACTTTTGCCTGGTGTTTGTTCATCTATGGCCTGAAGTCAATGGAAAAACTCCTATTGACTTTAATGAAAGTAGATTCAGCCTGTTACCTACTAATTCAGTAATTTACTGTATCTGTTCTTGTCAGTAGTGTGGAAGAGTGAGGTGCTGCTGCACTTAACTTGTGATGGTCTGGTAGCTGTTTTTCAGACATTGAACTCCTAAAGGAAAGGGTACAGTTGAACAACAAAAAATGTTGACTGGAATAGTAATTCTAGGATTTCTAAACAAATTTGATTACTTCATTCTGTGTAAATTAGTGGCTTGAGGTACACATATTCAAATGAAAGATGTTTACATTTTCCATAAGATATTTTTAAAATTTTCTTTTGTATATAAAGAAATAAAGTGTGTGGTCATATCACAGTTCACATGCCTTCACCCACCAGAGGTGTTCTGCTCTGTAATATTTGGCACTTCTTGTTCTATATATTGTATGGAATGATTTGTTAAGTGAATCTGGACCAGTGATTAGTTTTCTGGGAACACCCTTATTTGGAATATCACTACATCTTTGTAGGGATTGATAGCTTTCCTGAGATCAGCAATATGGTGTAATAAAACAATTCAGTGAAAGTGAAGAAAATATTGATTAATGCATTGAAGGATAGGGAACAATAATAGGCTTCAGTTCATTACTGTATCTTGCATGGAAGAAGCAACTTGATTGAAGGAACAGTGCTGTTAAGTATTTTCTTGTGGTTTGTATGGGGATGGATTTTAAGACTACTCTGGGGTTAGAGTGTTAAAATGTTCTTTTGTTGCATAATAGAAAACAAAATGAACCTGTCTTATATTCTCTCTTTAGATGCTAATTATTTATCTAATAACTGAAAATATCAAGTTTGTGCATCATTTACGCAATAGGCAGTGTAAGTGTTTGTGGGATTTAATTGCTTATTTCAGCTGCTGGAGGACTATCTGTAAGGTTGTTTTAATGACTGTAATACAAACTATTTTAAATTTTCAACTATCTTTCACTTTTGATTATTTTCATAGAAATCTTGAGTGCAATTAAAAATTACCCTCTGATTATTGCTCACTAATATTAAAGGCTTTTTTCCCAAAATTATATTATTTCTTGAAGTATTAATGGTACTGATTTTTTTTTCATTGCAGATTATGACAGTACCGAATGATCCCTATACTTTCCTCTCTTGCGGTGAGGACGGAACTGTAAGGTGGTTTGATACTCGCATCAAAACAAGTTGCACAAAAGAAGATTGTAAAGATGTAAGAACCAAATGTTCCAATAAGATGACGGAAATATAGGGCTATAATAATATTAGAATCTGAACCCTAATAAGGCTTCTGAGGGCCCCGATGAGCTGACTGAGACATGTGGTAGGGATTACCATGGGCCCAGAAAAGAGTGCTGTTTGGACTCTGTACATCTGAGGTACATTTATGAACCTCTGTTTTGGTTTACTTCAAACTTGGTAGAAAAATTCCCATGGAACCAGAAAAATTCTACCCTTGCCTTACACCTAACCTTCCAAACTTGAGGCTGTGAGGGGTTTTTGTGCATTTTTGAGGTGGTGGTGTAAATTAAGGTTATAATGGAAGCTCAGCTGCAACTTAAAACTCTCGAGCAGCCTCTGTAAAATAGTGGGGTAATGAACATATTAGACCAGATTAATCACTGGTGTATCTCCTTGGATGGTATTAATTTCATCCATAGTGTCTGGTCCCAGAAAATGTTTGGTACTGATCTGGATAAAAACTGACCCCTCAAAATGTGTGTTATACTTACTGTCCCCTTGGTACCCATCTCTTCTGTTCTGTTTTCTGCATTGTGTTCCATTTTAGGCTTTGGTTATTTTTGGTCCCCAATCTTGTTACCTTACTCTTACTACATGACATTCCTCTATCCAATTATCTGCCCATAAATAAAATCTATTCTAATCCTTTTGAATTAGCTTAGACACTTCCTTCCTATTTGCAATTCTTTCTATTCACATCTTGGTTTCTTTATATTTAAGAAAATCCAAGCATTTATTAGCCCTCTCTACCCTTAACTGTTAGCTTTTTTTAGGTTGAGATAATACTGTTTTTCATTCTCTGATCATTTTTATCCATTAAAGTAACTCTTCCCTGTAATACATTTACCACCTATCTATCAGGCCAGATTTGGTTCTCTCTTACAAACATAATTGCAGTACCTTGTGGGGCTGTGTCCTTTTTTTTTTTTTCTTTTTTAAAGTAGTATTTTACTTCAGATGCTTAGGAGATATTTTGTAAGTGCAGTATCTTTGTTTCATTCCAGGATATTTTAATAAACTGCCGACGTGCTGCCACCTCTGTAGCTATCTGTCCTCCAATACCATATTATCTTGCTGTGGGCTGTTCTGATAGCTCGGTAAGAATATATGACCGGCGAATGCTTGGCACAAGAGCAACAGGTGGGAAATAAATATTAAGTAAACTTTTCTAACAGCAGACAGTTATAGTTTGTCTGGTCTATGACTTAAGCTTAGTTTTCTGTAAGATCTAGGCTTTTTGAAAAGATTGTATATTGGATATTACTAAAAAGTACAGTAAAGCCTGCAGGGAAATATTTTGAAAGATTTGATTTATTTGCAAATAAACAGTGAATGCTATTAAGGTGGCCAAGGAACTTCCTGCATGTCAAATGCAGCGCATGGAATTCTATAATGTTTCCTAGGGCTCTCTTGGAACATGCAGCACACAGAGCCTGGTTTCAGTCTTTATTCAAGTAATTGTTTACAAAAATAAACCACACTGGAGCATTGTATGATTGCACCTTTAGATGGTGCATGCCACGTTTCTCTAGTAAAAATGAGAGCAGGAACCATCTCAGTGACATGCAGATTAAATGCATCCATGTCAGCCCTATGTTTGAGTGCTTTTGCTTCACTGAAAGATAATGTTTCTTGCAGAAAGGGATCTTGTGAATTTTACAGACTCTCATAGCAAATATTTAACTTCTCAGTAGTTGTCACTGTACCTGACATACTAGTTGCCCTAAATATTTGTCTAAAGTTATTACCAAGTTTCTAAATTTAGATAATGTGTGTTGAGATCATTCACTCTTAAGAGTGGGGGTTGTTGTCTGGCTAGTTGGAAAAGGTATGTGCCCCTTCATAGGGCTGGAGAGCCAGGGAGTAACTTTCTGCTCTAGCTGCAGAGGAGGTCAGAGTGGCAGTGCTGACTCATCCCCCCAGGTGACTGAAGAGAGGGAGGGACTATATTGGTCCCTGCTAGTGCAGAAAAAGCCCTTTTTTTTAATCTGGACCAGGTGGAGCAGCACCCTCTCTCTCCCCCATGGAAGTGGTGAAACACCGGGGTTATCAAGATCCGCTGTGGGCATTGCACTAGTCACTGGTTTCTCAAGGGGTTGGGAAGGAAATTTTCCCTCACCGCCAGACTGGCGAATGCGAGGTGGGTTTTTTTGGCCTTCTGCACAGGGGACTTGAGGGGCTTAGTTGGGACAAATATGAAACAGGAGTTATGCTGTGATGTCACAACTCATTATGTAAATATGTGGCAGATGTCAGCTACTCCATAGAAGAGTTATTCCCTCCTCACCCTAGAGCCTCATTTGAGCGTGGGGGCTGGGGGGGATGGTGAGAACTCAGCAGTGCCTTGGCTGGTGACCAGGATCAATAAGGGGGAGCGCTGACAGAAGCCCCCTGTGTGTGTATTGAAAGGATCATGGAATTACTTGAACTGTACACTTTTATCTGCCAGGTACTCCCAGACATTTAAGCATAAAGTTGTGGCCTAATTAAACCACATCCAGTGTTTCCTATCCTTCCAGCACAGCCAGGCAATGACTGGAGTATTTAATACACTGTTTAATTATAAAACTGTTTTATCTTGTGACCAACACTTGAAACAGAGATTTCTAATGTAACTATTATGGAAATTAAGCTGGCCTTTGGTTTGTGGAATTCTATGAGAAGTAAGATATGCAGGGTCTTTGTCAGTTTAGAAGGAACAAACTACTATCTTCTTATTGGCACTGTGGCTGGTTGTTTGAGAGTTTGCTTGCAGGCCCAAAGGTATCAAATGCCTAAGACAACCAGCATGACAAGCCATTTTATGTTTGCACTGAAGTTTCTGCCCCTTCCTCTCCTCTCCTCTCCTCTCCTCCACAGATAGTCTGCCTGGGTATGTCTTTGTTGTGAAAATTGAATGAGGATCATGTGTAGGGGTCTCACCATGAAAGCTTGAATCTAGTCCGTACCTAGATAAATCAAGTACTTTTTGCTTTCCTCTAACAGACAGTGAAGGGGGTGTGCCTATGTACGTGCACTTATGTGTAATATACCTTGATTGTGTAGCAATGTCTGTAGTCAAATCTGGCACAGCGTTTTCATTCTAAGACCCAATTTTCAGTTGCTCAGAACTTTCTGAAAGCTTGAGTTATTGGAATGAAACTTTCTAGTCCTGGTCTTTGCCCAAAGCAATTTTTTATTTTTAAACATTAGAATCATGAGGAAAATTTTTTCAGATGTTTTGGTAGAAGTAGGAAAAATACTTTTTTCTCACTATAGAAATAAAATAAAAATTATAACCTTTTAATGAATGACTGTATGGTCAAAACAGTGGGCAGCGGAAAACAGACTTAGACAGGGAAATAGCCTTTAGGGCAGGGACTGTCTCTTTTAATTTCTCAAACACTATGCAAAGTAACAGTAATATATACATATTTAATACATTTATTTTTTCTAATACTTCTAGGTGGCAGTGCAGTCATCCCAAATGCATGTCAATAAAAATTTTATACTACACTATATCATCATACTGTTAAATACCACATTTCATAGAAACTTATTTTAAAAATATTTTAATTTCATTTTTGATTGCTACTTTTTTTTTCCAATTTCTCTGTCTTCAAAGCATTGTTGCCTTTGTTTTGAATTCAGCTGTATGGACCTGTAAGGGGAGAGGGAAAATGACAAACATTAGACTTTTATATAATTTTTCTGTGCAGAATATAGTGATTTTAAGGGCTGGCACACCAGGACTGGAAGCAAATGCTATGTGTCATTTAAAAGCAGACATCTAGCTCATCTGCTGTGGTAAGAATCCATTATTATCGCTGATACATTGAGACAGTACACGCCAAACTTGTCATTATTCTAGCACTGAATATTGTCAATTGCAAGCCATTTTAGTTTTGGAGAGAAATCCATACATGGCAGAAAAAAGAGAGGTCTGTGAATGATTTGTAAAAGAGATTATTTTGAATCCATTCAGAGATTTGAAGGTTATAAATCGTTTCAGTGGAGACTGATTAGTGGGTAAAGCATAGGTGAGTTGGTCAAAGGAGAAATGCAATTTATGTTTTGAAATTTCAAAGGAATATCATCACCACGTATGCCACGTCTTTAGATGGGTGTGTGTACATAGCGATATGACTTTAAACGTTGAAGGGAATATCTTCTAGATCCCTTCTCTAATTGGATGTGGTAATTTGAATTATTGGTTTGTATTGTAAATATTTTTAGTATTGATAACATTCTGCTCCCAGTAAGTGTTACAAATACACAATGACAAGTGATATGTTATAGAACACAGTAATCTTGCATGTACATTAATAGAGAAAGGTTAAAGTACCAAAATAAAATATTTACTAGATCTGACTTGTTGCTTATTTGTGCCATATTTAGTATTTCTCTAGCTATAATTCATACTATTTTGGCTGTTTTGTTAACAATACTGAAAATGTGTTATAGTTTGCACATTTTTTTAAAATTGTTTTAGGTAATTATGCTGGTCGGGGCACTACAGGAATGGTTGCACGTTTTGTTCCTCCCCACCTCAATAACAAATCCTGCCGGGTAACATCTCTGTGCTACAGTGAAGATGGGCAGGAGATCCTTGTTAGCTATTCTTCAGATTACATATACTTGTTTGACCCTAAGGATGACACAGCACGAGAACTTAAAGTTCCTTCTGCAGAAGAGAGAAGAGAAGAGGTGAGTGAGTGATTAATGTGATCTGTTTACACCGATTTGGGCAATTTTTCCTTGATGTAGTTATTGACACTAGTGGTATTGCCCTAAAGATGAATTTGACAATATTGCTAAAAGTTTAGTTGTGTGATAAGACCCTGAATGTACAAGGCCCTGTGCCATCACCCAGATTGTGCAGACACAAAACCATCACTGTCAGAGCTCTACCTATAATACTTAGCTTTTATAAACCAGAAGAATTTTACAAAACCTGAAAAAATTCCCGTTTGGGCATAAGAAAATTCTTCCCAAAAGTACTTAAAAAAAATAAAAAAAGGCAGAAGTCTACAGAAACAGGGGCTCTTAAAGAAAGTGTCTTAGTAGCCTTTTTTTTGCCACTCAGGAATGCTGTAATAGAAGAGAATGATTTTACAAAAACTGTAAAACTTGTTTTTATAGGGTCTAATCCTGTGAAATAGAGCAGAGCCTGAATTGAAAAGGTTTTGCTTGGCCACGGGTAAACTGAAGCTTGTGAGTTGGCTCATATGGGGGAAGAAGCAGCTTGCTCTCTCCTTCAGCACTGAGCTTAGGTTACTGGTATTTGCTGTGTGTAGGTCTACTAGTCACACCTCCATTGATGTGACAGTACTAACGTCCTCCATCCCCAACTTGTTTCCCTGCCGTTGATGCTCAGTGGCTATCACGCTGATGGCAAATGGGGTGAAGTTATCATAAATGGGTTCTTCACTGCCTGCCTACTAGCACATTGAAATTCCTATTTCCTGCTGGTTTTGAGCCTTATATGAGCACACGGGTTTTCTAGTTTGGACTAATAGAGTGAATGCTATTTACCATAAAGTGAAATGAGAGACTGAAATTGTTTAAATGAATTATGAGCAAAATGCAGTTCAGAATACAGTGACCCTCTGCTTGGAATGAAGTTTGTTTTCATATGCTGGAATTTTGGATATTTTTACTTTAAGACAAGTTGTCCGCACAGACAGCACTGGCAAAACCTACTCTGCTGGAGTTGCAGGGTACGCTGGAACAGTTTACTTATATGAAATTCTATTTGAGATGTAGAAGCAGCCATGTGTGATAACAGCATATTTCCCTGAAGACAGAAATATCAACAAGAAGGATCAACAGACATGTCAGGAACATATTGATACATCTCTTAAAATAGTATGTCTCAGTAACAAAAATGAGTTTGTTTTGTTTAACTATGTGCCATACAAATGAAACAGAAAAGAGAAAAATTACATTTTTTTCTAATTTATAATCTTTGAATAACCTTTTAATCTATTAGGATTTTTAAATGTATAATTTTCATAAATTGAACATCTTATTTTCTATAGATTATAAAAACTTTCAACATTTTAATTCAACATGAATTTTTGTGTCTACAAAATTCCACTAAGACAGTATAATACTCATTTGTGCAAGCTCCTTTATATTGCAGAGGTTTTTGTTTATTAATTACCAATGGCCTTTTTTGTCCTGGTCATTACGAAAGCTTATTAGTCAACATATCTTAAAGGTTACTAAAGGGTATACACACTACTTGCTCATAAGTGCTGTACTGTGCAAAAACTTTTTCATAAATTGCACATAAATCTACATTTAGTACTTAGTAATATTTATGAAAAGTATTTGTTGTGAAATTTATTCAAGGCCTGTTAGTAAATTAGTGTATATTGATGAAGTTGTTTAAGATTTTTTTTAAAGCCACTATTTAAGAGCTTGTCAGATGGTTATAACACTAAATTAGAACTATTCATCTAGTGTTCCTTTAAATTTTTGTGTAAACTTTTACCTAGTGGAAGATGCCAGATCATAAACCCTGGAGATTGATGTTCTGAATTTATTCACAGTATAGTTTTGGCATATCCAAGAGTGAGTGTAAGGGTATGTCTACACTACGGGATTATTCCGATTTTACATAAATCGATTTTGTAAAACAGATTGTATTAAGTCGAGTGCATACTGCCACACTAAACACATTAATTCGGCGGTGTGCGTCCATGTACTGAGGCTAGCGTCGATTTCCGGAGCATTGCACTGTGGGAAGCTATCCCGTAGCTGTCCCATAGTTTCCACAGTCTCCCCCGCCCATTGGAATTCTGGGTTGAGATCCCAATGCAAAAACAATGTCACGAGTGATTCTGGTTAAATGTTGTCACTCAATCCTTCCTCCATGAAAGCAACGGCAGACAAACATTTTGCGCCCTTTTTCCCTGGATTGCCCTGGCAGACGCCATAGCATGGCGATCATGGAGCCCATTTTGCCTTTTGTCACTGTCACTGTATGTGTACTGGATGCTGCTAACAGAGGCGGTACTGCAGTGCTACACAGTAGCATTCATTTGCCTTTGCAAGGTAGCACAGACGGTTACCATCCCTATTGCATCGTCTGCCATGCCATTGTAAATTGGCGATGAGATGATGGTTATCAGTGGTTCTGTATCATCTGCTGCTGTCATGGGTGCTCCTGGCTGGCCTTGCTGAAGTCGGTCAGAGGCGCATGGACAAAAATGGGAATGACTCCCCGGGTCATTCCCTTCTTTATGTTTTGTCTAAAAATAGAGTCAGTCCTGCCTAGAATATGAGGCAAGTGTACTAGGGAACCAGAGAGCACAGCTGCTTCGTGTCAGAGCCCCAGAGATCCCGCAGAAATGATGAGCTGCATGACATTCTAGGGGGTGCCCCTGCAACAACCCCAGTTGTTGCTTCCCTCCTTCCCCAACCCTCCTCGGCTACTGTGGCAGTGTCCCCCCATTTGTATGATGAAGTAATAAAGAATGCAAGAATAAGAAACACTGACTTTTTAGTGAGATAAAATGAGGGACAGGAAGCCTCCAGCTGCTATGATAGTCCAGGCAGTACAGACTCTATTCTTTAGACATGAAAGGGGGGGCGGAGGGAGCTGATGGAGCTCAGCCTCCAGTTGCTATGATGAAGACAGTTGCCAGCCATTCTGTAACATCTGATGGGAATGACCGGGAGTGATTCCTATTTTTACCCAGGCACCCCTGGCCGACCTCACCGAGACCAGCCAGGAGCACTCATGGGCTGATGATGACTATGGATAGCAGTCATATTATACCATCTGCCACCGGGAAGGGGATGCTGTTGTTCAGCACTGCAGAACCCGTCTACTAGCAGCATGCAGTAAACATAGGGTGACATTGAAAAAAGGCCAGAAACTTTTTTTTCCCTTTTCTTTCGGGGGGAGGGGAAGGGTGTAAATTGACGACATATACCCTGAAACACCCGGGAAAATATTTTTGACCCTTCAGGCATTGGGAGCTCAGCCAAGAATGCAAATGCTTTTCGGAGACTGCAGGGACTGTGGGATAGATGGAGTGCTCCGTACCCTCTCCCTCCCTCCATGAGCGTCCATTTGATTCTTTGGCTTTCCGTTACGCTTGTCACACAGCACTGTGGTGTGGTCTCTGTCTATCATAGCCTGGAGATTTTTTCAAATGCTTTGTCATTTTGTTTTCTGTAACGGAGCTCTGATAGAACAGATTTGTCTCCCCGTACAGCGATCAGATCCAATATCTCCTGTACGGTCCATGCTGAAGCTCTTTTTGGATTTGGGACTGCATTGCCACCCGTGCTGATCAGAGCTCCACGCTGGGCAAACAGGAAATGAAATTCAAAAGTTCACTAGGCTTTTCCTGTCTACCTGGCCACTGCATCCGAGTTCAGATTGCTTTCCAGAGCGGTCACAATGATGCACTGGGGGATACCGCCAGAGGCCAATGCCGTTGATTTACGGCCACACTAACCCTAATCCAACATGGCAGTACCGATTTCAGCACTACTCTTCTCGTCGAGGAGTAGTACATAAATCGGTTTAAAGAGCCCTTTATATCGATCTAAAGGGCCTCGTTTTGTGGACGGGTCCAGGGTTAAATCGGTTTAACGCTGCTAAATTCGGTTTAAACGCATAGTGTAGACCAGGCCTAAGAGTCCCCATGCTGCCCTGCCAGTGTACCTTTACTGAAAGGAACACCTCAAGGAGCAGAGAAGGGAGTTTACATTACATTTACATTTCCTTGCCCGTTTATTCTTGGTGGCTTTGAGACTGCCAACTAGAGTGTCAAACAGTCCCAGCCCTAGTGGTGTCTCTTTTTGATGTGGGACTAGACTGAGACCACCAACTCATTTAACTTAGACTGACAAATAGCCGTTATATGGCATTTTTCAGTCTTCTAAACCTTAGCTGGATTTGAACAGGTGTGACTGAGGTGGGCGAAAGTAGCAGGAGTTTATCTGAAGCTGTTGCTTTGCCTTCTGTGCAATTGAGCACTTGCCTTGGTGATGTAAATGAAAAAAGAGAGAGGTTTCCCTCCACCTCTGGCCTTTCCTGGTCATTAGATTGCCACTGATCAGAATGTTCCTTATCCCGCTTCTCCTTTTCATTACTACTTATGGGTTCCATGGCAGCATTCTCATCTGTTTCCACATGAATGCATCAGAAGAATCTTTCTGTTTGTCAGCAGCAGCACCATTTTCTCTGACCATATACACTTCAGGCATTTCTTCATTGTGTAAAACATGTGTTAAGGGAGTATTACCTAACCAAGGATGATTGAGAGGGAAGGGAGTTGTAGGACACCTTAACAGCCTCGGTGACTCCCCCATTCCGTATGCATGCTGCAAAGTATGTATCTTCACTGCAAAGTTACTTGAGTGATCAGGACCTGGGTTAGCCTAACGCAAGGTGAGCAGCCTCACTATAAACCAAAGTCAAGTTACAGTGTCCTCATTGGTACTGAATTCACCTATGTGAGGTGCTAGGCCTTCTTGGGGCATATCCCATGGTTCTTTGTGCTGCAGTAAGCTGAGCTACTCTGTGGTTGTGCGCAGACTTCTGTCCTGGGCATAAGAGGAATTGTGGGAAGGTTCTTTGGAGGACTATCAGAACTCGAGTTGCTTAACCTGCATCCTCCTGGATAGTGAAGGGTTAACTGCCCAAATGAAAGCCTCTCTTGGGTGTTAGTCTGTGTCTCAGAATGGGCCAAGTAGGCCTGACTGAGAGTACCATAGAACTTGGGTCAAAAGTTTGTGTGTGTGGATGGAGAGCCAGGTTAATGGCAACACGTGAATAAGAGCCCAGGTTAACTCTTTCGTGAAGTTATCCAAAGAGGCTGTTGAAGGTGGCTCCTCAAAAACCCTCCCACCTTCTTCCCCTGCTCCCACTGTGGCTCATGATGTACCTAACTGCTGGAACAGATCACAATTCAAGGCTGCAGGCTCAGGCAGCAGCCATATCACCTCAAGTTTCTTCTCTTCGCTCTCATGGTACTTGCCTCAGCCTTGTATAGTCCTATACCTCCAGAAACATGTAGCCTGCTGGGGAATGGGGAAGGTGATTACAGCTACCAAAGAGAATGGGGAATGAAGTGGGTGAGGAGAAATCAGCAAAAACATGTAAAAGAACAGAAAACAATAGGAAAGAAAAAATGACAAGGAGAAAGAACAAAAAAGTTACATGACAGAAGAAAGGAGAGGCCGCAGGGAGTGAAGGGATTCAGGCTGGTGGTGGGTGACTTCGCTACCAAGCCACTGGGGAGTAGGAGGTTGCAACAAAGGTTCGGAACAACTGTACTACTAAGAGGGACCTGTATATTAAGCAATTTCAAAGGTGTGGAATTGGCTCTGGAAGTCCCCTGTTACTGCAGAATTTTGCTCCAGAATCTAATTTTTCATTTGAAAAGAAATATGTTATGGTTGTGAGAATAGCCTTGAAAACATGAATGCAGTGCAGTGTTATCTTCTTGAGTCCGCAGACTGTCTGAAACAATAGCTATGAGTTAGGAATTCCCCCTTTACCTCAGTGGCTTTTTAATTCAAAACTAAAGACAACTTAAATGTCAGTATTATTTCACTGCTGATTGTCTAGGCAGAAATACCTAGCAAATATGCTTATTGCATAAACCAAAACTTCCTTTCTAGGTGATCTGAGCCCTAGCTACCAAAACCTTTACTTCCTCTTCCTGCCCCTGACATTATCTAAGGCAGTGGTTTTCAAACTTTTTTTTTCTGGTGATCCAGTTGACAAAAATTGTTGATGCCCATGACCCAACGGAACTGGGGATGAGGGATTTGGGTGTGGGAGGGACTCAGGCTAGGGTAGAGGGGTGGGAGTGAGGGCTGCAGGGTGGGGCCAGGCATGAGGGGTTCAGGGTGTTGGAGGGGGATGGGGCATGGCTTTGGGGGGAAGGAGGGGGGCAGGGCTTTGGGCTGGGGGTGCAGGCTCTGGGATGGGGCCGGGGATGAGGGGTTTGGGGTGCAGGAGGGGGCTGTGGGTTTGTGGGGGCCAGGACAGGGGGTTGGGGCATGGGAGGGGGTCAGGGCTCTGGGGTGGGGGTGAACGCTCTGGGATGGGGCCAGGGATGAGGGGTTTGGGGTGCAGGAGGGAGCTCTGGGTTTGGGGGGTGGGCTCAGGGCTGGGAACCAGCCAGTCGGAGTGCAGAGGCAGTGCTTGGAGCAGGTACAGTGCATGGAGCCCCGTGGCACCCCCGCCTAGGAGCAGGACCTGCTGCTGGCTGCTTCCGTGGCGCAGCATGGTGTTGGAACAGGTAGAGACTAGCCTGCCTTAGCTGGACAGCACTGCCGACGGGACTTTTAATGGCTTGATCAGCAGTGCTGACCACAGCTGCTGTGAGCTAGTGCCTTACATTCTGTGAGACAGTACTGGGTCGCCACCCACAGTTTGAAGACCACTGACCTAAGGTATAGTTATGTGTCATCAGTGCAAAAATCTGCATCATACAGAAAATAAAAATGCATGGTAAAATAAATTGGATTTAATATCAACACAAGTTACTATGCTGACTGCATTCATTTTTATATTTAATTCAAAACCATCATTTAAATTACAACTCTGGCTACTGTAGAATTGGTAGGGATATTGCTGAGTCCAGGGACTTTGCTGCAGATTCTAGGCCCAACTTATTTTGGAATAAACAGAGCCTCGGTTAATGCACTAAAGTTAATACTGTGTAGAATAAACTGTGTGCAAGGGGTAGGGTTGTGGCTGTTTTAGGAGTCATAGCTTGAAATTTTAATATTTTTGTGTGATTAAATTAGCCTTAACCTTGTCTTAATGTAGCACTATGCTTAATTATATTTGATTTGTGTGTATTGATATTTGTGATTGGAAACTACAAGAGTTGTGCAACTTGATGACTACACTTTTTATTTCACCTATGTACTCAATATTTTCCTGTTCTTCTTTGAGTGTTTGCTCATATTGATTCCATTCTAGATGTGTGCATGCCCACATGCACAGTCGTTGGAGTTTTTTGCCTTAGCGGTATCCATAGGATTGGCTGTGGTGCCCCCTTGAATGTCACACTCATGCACTGGTATATTAGGTGCTGCCAGCCCTACGCCCTCTCAGTTTCTTCTTACTGCCAACAACAGTTGGTCCGAGCACCTCATCTTGCACTGCAAAAGCGTTAGTGGTTCTTTACAACCCATTGTCTGTCTGTCTTTGTTTATAGTTTGTAGGTACTTAGTTAGCTATAGTTAAGTGTTAGGTAGTTGGAGTCCCGGCTGGGACTTTGCCCTGGAGAGGGACAGGCCCTGTTCCCCCGGCTTCTAACCAAGCTGCTCATGCAAGAGGCCAGTGCCTATTAATGACCCCCCCATAACAGCTGTTTGAAGTACTTCAGGGAGTCCCATAGAAAGGACCAATGCAGAATCTATAATAATAATAATTAATAATTAAAAAAACAACAACCCCCCTCCTCAGCTTTTGCCCTAGAACCCAAAAGGGGCGGGATATCTGCTTGAGGGCCCTTCTGGCTTCGGGGAGCAGTGGTGGACTCTGGCTTTGGGCCCAGGCTGCTCCCAGCTTCAGCGCTGGGGCTCTTGGCACCGAGTTTCAGCTGTGGGGCTCTGTGGGCCCCCCTGAAAGGGCTCATGGACCCCAGGGGGCTGTGGACTCCCAGTTGAGAACAGCTGGCCTCGGTGGTCTCGCAGACATCGGGCCCTACCGTGGTGGGATCACTTGCTACCACAGCACCGGTACTCCCCAGTACTGCTCATCGGGTAGGCACTGATCCTCACCCTCGTCTCACTCACTATTGACCAGGGTCAGTCGGCAGACTTGGGCATCGACGGCTCCGCTCTGATCGCTGGAAGGGCAGTGGTCCAAGTCAGACAAGGAGTTCAGCCCCTCGCTGAGGAAGGGTGATTTGCCACCGACTTGCGAGACCACTTGGGTATCCGCAGCAGTGGCATGGCAGCAGGGATAGTGGCCCACTCAGTAGCCATACTGAAAACCATGGGGTGTGACCATAATGCCGGTCCCGTATTCCCACCATTCCTCCCTGGCCACCTCGGACAAACTGTCTCTGGCACTGCCGACACTGGAGTCGGAACATGGTACTGAATCTGATGCGGGGGGCAGCGCAGCAGGCTTCAGTGCATAAGAAACCGTTTCCAGAGAGGAAAGGGGAATCCGTCCACCCCTGGTTTTCATTGTCTCTGGACAAAGTGATGGTGAGTCCCTCACAAATCGGCAGTACCCCCGACAACTTAAAGGACGCCAGGTGCTCCTGAAAAGGATGGGTACCACTTTGAACTTGAAAATTGTTTGAGGAGGAATTCAACCTCTTTAATGTTATATCCTCCTCCACCCCAACCCAGGTCGTGCTGCCCATCCACCCAGGGGTCCTTAAGAATGCCAAATAGCTGTGGAAGACCCCTTCTTCCATTCCGCCTACTTCTAAGAAGGCAGAAAAGAAGTACTACGTCCCTGCAAAAGAGTTTGAATATCTGTATGCACACCCTCCAGCAGCATCACTGGTCGTGTCTGCTATTAATGAAAAGGACAGAGAGGGCCAAGTCAGTGGCACGCCAAAAAACAGACACCAAGAGACTGGACATGTTTGGCAGGAAAATTTATTCAACAGACAGCCTGCAATTTCAGGTGTCTAACCACCAGACCCTGTTAGGCAGGTACAATTTTAATCTGTGGGACTCCCTTAGCAAATTCAAGGAGGCATTCCCACAAGACCGAGCCCAGGAGTTTGCTGCTTTAGTGGAAGAAGGGACAGCGGTGGCTAGAGGGGCCTTCCATGTGGCGGGGGACACTACAGACTTGGCAGCCAGGGTGGTCGCCTCTGTGGTAGTCATGAGGTGCAGCTCCTGGTTGAAGTCCTCCAGGTTATCCCAGGAGATGCAGGCCACCATTCAGGGCCTCCTGTCTGAAGGGGCAGGGCTCTTCTCTGAGCTCATGGATGCAAGTCTCCCTGGCCTTAAAATCTCCTGTGCCACCCTCTGCTCCTTTGGCCTTCATACCCCTCAGCAGGCCAGAAAGCCATTCCGTTCTCCACCTCTCCAGTCCAGGTCCTAGGAATTCCCTGGCTGAACACCTACAGGAGAAAGGATAGAGACAAGGGGTCTAAGCAACGATACCTGTTGTCTTCCCGTTTGTCTGTTCAGTGTCGCCCTTCCAGGAACCAAGGAGGCCAGAAGCAGGTATTTAGAGTGTGTGCTTGAGGATGGTGCCCCAGTCACATCCCAGGATCCACCCTCCTACTCTTTCCTCAACCACCTGCACTCTTTCCATTCGGCCTGATCATGGCTGACCTCAGACCATTGGATGCTTAACGTAATATCTTCAGGTTACAGCTTGCACCCTCAGGCCCCTGCAGGTGTGGCTGGCATTGGTCTACATCCCCAACAGATATAGCATGGACCAGCAGTCAAGGTCCTGGACCACATCCTGTCTTCACTCGCATGGTAGCAGAATCCTGCATCGGCGTTGGAGGGGGTTCCCTTTGAGGCTCTGATGACCCTCGTCTCTGATGCCTCAGACCTGAGGTGGGGAGTCCACCTGGGTAATCTCAGCATGCAAGGTCATTTGATTGAGTCACGATCACTCCCTACACATCGTCAGGGAGTTGAGAACGGTTCACCTGGCCTGCCCAGCCTTCCTACCTCACATAAGAAGCAGGATGGTCCAGGTCCTTAGGGACAATACAGTGGCTATGTACTGTATCAACAAGCAAGGTTGTCTGCCCTTTGCCAAGAAATCCTCAGGCTCTGGGACTTCTGTGAACAACATGACATTCATCTCATAGCCGAACACCTCCCTGGGTCCAGGAACGCCTTCGCAGATCAACTCAGCAGGACCATTTCATCTCATCATGAGCGGTTCCTCCAGGGGTGAAAGTAACTTACAGAACTTACCGGTACTGCTGGAGTGCTGAGGGGGTGTGGCCTCAACCGGAAATGGCGTGGCCTCAACTGGAAAGAGGCGTGGCCTCTCAAGATTTAAAGGCCCTGGGGCACTGGCTGTGGCTGGGAGCCCCAAGCCCTTTAAATCCCAGCCCTAGCCCGGCTGTCAGAGCTGCGGGGACAATTTAAAGGGCTCTGGGCTCCCCGCTGAGGAGCCCAGAGCCCTTTAAATCCCGGCTGCGGAAGCCGGTGTGGTCCGTACCGGCTTACTTTCACCTCTAGGTCCCTCCTAGAAGTGGTCAGCATCATCTTCCAAAGGTGGGGGACTCCCCGGGACCTGTTCACATCCAGGCAGAGCAGGAAATACCATGTTTTCTGCTGTATTCAGAGGCTCAACAGAGGCTCTCTGTTGGATGCTTTTCTGTACCTGATGGCTTGGCTGCTGCATTGTTAAATGCAGAGGAGCAGGAGTGTGCTTGTCCGGTGTCCAACAGGTCCTGTGGGTAGCAGAAAACCCTCCATCAGAGCTACCTACCTGGCTGAATGGAAGCGGTTTGCCTATTGGACATCGGATAAAGGCATTCGGCCCAAGCAGGCCTCGCTACAGTTAATCCTGGACTACCTTCTGGATCTCAAGTTCCAAGGCCTGTCCCTTTTCATCTAACAAGGTCCCCTTGGCCACTAACTTGGTCTTCTATCTGCCTCTCGAGGGCAGGCTGGTTTTCGCCCAGGACATGACTGCCAGATTCCTTAAGGGCCGCAAGTGCCTATACCCACATGTCAGGGACCCTGTCCCTCTGTGGGACCTGAATCTTGTGCTGTCATGGCTCACGGGACTCCCCCTTCAAGCCTCTGGCTTTCTGCTGTCTCCTTCTCCTTTCCTGGAAAGTTGTTTTCTTGGTTGCAATAACATCTGCCTGCAAGGTCTTTGAGATTAGGGTACTTACCTCAGAACTGCCCTATACAGTCTTTTACAAAGACAAGGTCCAGCTGTGGTTGCACTTAGCTTTCCTGCCCAAGGAGGGCCTCAGTTTCGTACAGGCCAGGACATTTACTTACTTATTTTTTTCCAAAGCCGCATAAGTCAGAGGATGAGCATAGGTTGCATTCCCTAGATGTCAGGAGGGCGCCAACCTTGAAAGGACCAAGCCATTTTGTAAGTCCATGCACTTGTTTGTCACAGTGGCTGACAGGATGAAAGGTTGTCCGGTGTCTGCTCAAAGAATCTTTTCTTGGATCACTGCCTGCATTCGCTGCTGCTAGGATCTGGCAAAGGTGCACCCGCCAGCGATCGTAACCGCCCATTCAACTGGAGCACAAGCCTCTTCGGCAGCTTTCCTAGCTTAAGTGCCTATCCAGGACATCTGTAGGGCCACCTGGTCGTCCCATTACATACCTAGCTGTAGGGCCATCAATGTCCACGTCCCATTACATACTTACTCAGAAGGCCTGGGATGATGCTGGCTTTGCTAGAGCAGTGCTGCAAGCTGCAAGACCGTAAACTCCGAACCCACCTCCAAGAATACTGCTTGAGAGTCAACTAGAACAGAGTCGACATGAGCAAGCACTCAAAGAAGAAAAAACGGTTACCTACCTTTTCATAAATGTTGTTCTTCGAGATGTGTTGCTCATGTCCATTCCTTTACTCACCCTGCTGCCTCTGTCGGAGTTGCCGGCAAGAAGGAACTGAGATGGTGTACGGCTGGCGGCACCTAATAGACCAGCGCATGAACACGGCCATAGCCGACCTTACAGATACTGTGAAGATAGAAATCTCCAACTATATACATGGATGTGCACACACCTAGAATGAATTGGACATGAGCAACACATCTTGAAGAATAACAGTTAACGAACAGTAGGTAACCAAGTTTTTTTAATATATATATTTAATACCATTGCTTATCTTTATTTTTCTAGTTACGGCAACCTCCTGTTAAACGTTTGAGACTAAGAGGGGATTGGTCAGATACAGGACCAAGAGCAAGGCCTGAGAGTGAACGAGAAAGAGATGGTAATGTGTGGTTATTTTAATTGTTGTTTCTAGTGTTCCTGAAATATATAAAGTGTTAAAACATAATTATCTGCAGTTTTTAAGGATCCATACCAAATTTTAGAATATTTCACTTATAGTTCAACATAAGATGAAAAATGTTGCTGTATTGAATGTAGTAAATTTTAGGTCCTGTTTGCATTAGGAAAATTCTCATCAGTGCAGTTAATAGTTTAGGTGCACCGTATCTGTGTGAACTAAGACTTACTGAATTAAGGTTACACCAGTGTGAATTTCCTTCATATAGATATGGCGTTACTTTTTGCTAAAGCTACAAGAGGAAATACTGTGTAATAATTTAAATCTGGGCTAGGAATCCAAACAATAGTGTTTCAGTCCTGATTCATTAGTGACAGTCGCCAAGTCATTTAATTTTGATGCCTGTGCTTCCAGATCTGTAAAGTAGTATTACACAGTTGCTGGACCCAGAAGCAGTTAATACAGGCGGCTAATGAGTCCAAAAATTGCTTTGCCAGTAATAAAGTAGGGTCAGCAAATGGTGATCCTGTTGAATTTTTAAGTTAGAAAGGTTGGAGAAAGTTGCTGTCTTTCGTTAATGACATCTTCCCCTTTAGTGCATTTTTATTTGCATATCCATAATGATCTCTTCTCTCATCTTCACGTCTGTGTGGGTTGTTTTTTTTTTGTTTTTTTTATACTCCACACTTCTATAGGCACCACTCATTTTTTAGCTTTATTTCTTACCACATCACGTCTTGGCTACAGCTCCTACTTGGTTCTTGCTCCTCACCTTCTGTCTGCATCCTCTCCTCTTGGCAGTTACATTTTTAAAAAAAAATTTCTTGTTACTTTTTTCACTGTTCTTCTCTTTTTAGTTACCTGCTTTCTTTTATCAGCAATGGTCTGGCTTGAAAAGATTTTGAAAAGTGGCTATGCTAGTTCCCCTTCTTCCTAAAATCTGTCCTTTTTTTCTCATCCCCTCCTTTCAGTCTTCTCTTCCACTCACCTCTTCCTACTTTGAAAAACTACTGTGTCCATCTCTTTTTGCCTAAAACCTTTCCCATCACCTTGTAGTCTCTCTGTCCCTCTAGCTTCTCACATAAACAGTCACTTCTCATCTCCAGATGATCGGAGGTTTGAGAGGGATACTGAAAACACTCTCTCATTCATCCTACTTCCCTCCTCTGCAGCAAGTGTTTTTAGAACCAAGCAAAACTAGCAAACATTAGAAAAAGAGAAGCAACAAAGAAAAATGAAAAACTCCAGTTCTGGCTTGTGGTGTGATTCTGACATTTCTCTCCTCGTCCTCGGGGCCATTTGTCTAGGCAGCTCTCAGGTATTCAGAGCAATGGCAAGTCCACTTATCTTTTTGCTGCCTCAGATGTCCATTCTTTTTTCAGCAAAAAAAATCTTTCAAACATTTCTAAACAATTGCAGAGTTGTTTTATTTTACAAGAATTACAGGAGTAACAGCTTAAAGTACAGCCTTTCCTTTTTTGTGTGCTGTAGACACCTAGGCACATGTTCCAAATCCATGGCTAAAACGTCTTTAGGCACATGAGCCTAGCAACTTTGTCAACAAGAAGTTCAGGAAAAAAGTATCGGGAAATGGGGTGGGGGGGAATCAAGAAACCAAGAAAATAATGGAAGTAAATTCTGTGAAGCTTTGAGATAAAAAGATATGCTTTAAAATTGTCCAAAGGTTTAAGTATCTTAAAATACATCACAAGCTTTGCTGCTTTTTGCCCCATCAAAAGACTGTTCAGGGTCACAGGAAGACACTTGTATGTACCTCAACACACAAACCTTTGAAAATTAGGAAAACTCATGTTTTTGCAGAAAAACCTTTTTTCCCCTGTAGATCTATTTTCTGTTTTTTTGTTTGTTTGCTTGCACTCAATGTGAATTTAATTGCTGAATATCCTTTTTTTAAATCACGCTGTCTCTACACACCCACACTCCCACCCACCCACCCCATTATCCAGGGTTTTCAGAACCCAAAGCAGTGGTAACTTTCCTGTTTTTCTCCAGGCAGTGTCAGGAATAAATCAATGGGGACGCAGTTCCTCCATCTGATATGATTAGGGTCCTAGTTCCTCCATCTGATATGATTAGGGCCCTACCAAATTCATGGTCCATTTGGGCCAATTTCACTGTCATAGGATTTTAAAAATAGTAAATTTCATGATTTCAGCTATTTAACTCTGAAATTTCACTGTGTTGTAATTTTAGGGTTCCTGACCCAAAAAAGAGTTGTGGTGGGGCGGGGAGGGGTTGCAAGGTTATTGTAAGGAGGGCTACCCTTAATTCTGCACTGTTGCTGGTGACAGCGCTGTTTTCAGACCTGGGCAGCTGGAGAGTGGCGGGTTCTGGCCAGGAGCTCAGCTGTGAAGGCAGAGCCGCCACCAGCAGCAGTACAGAAATAAGGACGGCATGGTATGGTATTGATACCCTTACTTCTGCATTCCTAACTGCAGAACTGGGCCATCAGCAGCCACCACTCTCTGGCCACCCAGCTCTGAAGGCAGCAATGCAGAATTAAAGGTGTCATGGTATAGTATTGACACCCTTACTTCTGCACTGCTGCTGGTGGGGTGCCGCCTTCAGGGCTGGGCACCCAGCCAACAGCTGCCACTCCCCGTTCGCCTAGCTCTGAAGGCAGCGCAGAAGTAAGGGTGCCAATACCAAGACCCCCCTAAAATAACCTTGACCCCCTGCCCACAACTCCCTTTTGGGCAGGACCCCCAATTTGAGAAACATTGGTCTTCCCCATAAAATCTGTATAGTATAGGGTAAAAGCAGACAAAAGACCAGATTTCACTGTCCATGACTCATTTTTCATGGCTGTGAATTTGGTAGGGCCCTAGATATAATTGATACAAACTACTTTTTAATTAGATTTTAAGCATGTGCGCCAAACACACATGCATGCTGTCACAGTAGGTTTCAGAGCATCTTAAACTTTTATATTTACCTAAGTTAAGATGGTTTCAAGGGATCAACAACTTGGCTTCCAGATGCCAACTTTTATCCAGCTGATGGGGAATTTTAAATGTCAGATCCTTGCCCAAAGAAAACTTCCTTGGACTGCTCCCAAGCACACTTTATAACTAACCTTTTTATACATTTTCTCCAAACAAAGCACATACAGTAGAACCACAGAGTTACGAACTGACTGGTCAATCACTCACCTCATTTGGAACCAGAAGTATGCTGTCAGGCAGCAGAGACCCCCAAAAAAAGCAAATACTGTACAGTACAGTACTGTGTTAAATGTAAACTACTAAAAAATAAAGGGAAAGTTTAAAAAAAAAAAGTTTTGACAAGGTAAGGAAACTGTTTCTGTGCTTGTTTCATTTAAATTAAGATGGTTCAAAGCAGCATTTTTCTTATGCATAGTAAAGTTTCAAAGCTATATTAAGTCAATGTTCGGTTGCAAACTCGAAAGAATAGCCATAATGTTTTGTTCAGAGTTATGAATAACCTCCATTCCTAAGGCTTTTGTAACTCTGAGATTCTTCTGTAACTCATAATAGCCCCTAATAGGCTAACAATTTTCCTAGCAATAGCCAATGACAATTCATTATTCTCATTATCAGCAAAGCATTTCTAATCATAACAAGAATAAAACTTACATCAGAGGGGCTTAAAACCAAGGTCATCTGTCAACACATTCCTTTTATTTTCATGAAACCTTAACCTCTGTCTCAGCCTCCCATTCTGATTAGCAGAGCTGCAAACATGCGGATGTGTGACCTTGTCTCTCAGGGCCTAAGATCTTCCTTGCTATGTGGTGATTGGGTTTCAGTTGGCAGTGATTGAACATACAAAATGGCTCACTGCAGTACTGCCAAATTCTGGGATACATGCAGGTATATTAAATTCGGGGACTACAACTCCACCCACCTCATTTTGCCTGTCACCGAGGTTGTCTGTCACCCAGGTTGTCTGAATATTTCTTCCCTTGTTACTCCATAGGTTTCCTTTCTTCTCTCCATTTCACTCGGCCCCCTATATGAGCTATGGCTAGTTCAAAGATGCTGCTTTCACTAAGGCTGCAGCTTCAGCACCTTGACTCTCATCTGTTACAGCTAAATAGTGGTTGATGTGCTGGAGACAGCAGCTACATTGTATTAGTTAGGAAAGTGGGTGAGCTGAGACTTCTGTTGTGCTAAATTATCTGTTTGTTACCTCATCCTTCCACCTTATATCCATTGCCTTTCTTATCTACCCTCCTCCTCTAACCCCTTCACTTGTTCTGGTGGACTCCATCCCATCTCCTGATTTTCCTTGCGCTCATGCCCTACCTTACTCTTCTCCTTAACTTCTTGCTCTCTTCTGGCTTTTCCCCCTCACAATACAAAAATGCTTTAATCTCTCCCATTTTACAAAACGAAACCTTGAGCCCAATTGCCTCTCCAACTGTCACCCGATCTCCTTTAATCTCTAAGCTCATTGAACGCACTGTTTACACTTGCTGTCTGGAGTTCCTCTTCAATCCAACCTCTGTCCCTTGCATTCCACTGAAACCACTCTTGCCAAAGAAAATGACTCCTTCGTAGCTACAGTTCAGAACCTGTTCTCCATCCTTTACCTTCCTTGACTTGTCAGCCACTTTTGACACAGCTGACCATGCTCCTCTTGGAATCATGTCTGTCCTCTCCTGGTTCTCCTCCTACTTCTATAATCACTCCTTCATTGTGTCTTTTGGACAGTCCTCCTCATCTTCCTTTGATCTTTTTTCAGGGCTTCCATAGGGCTCTGTCATTGGTTCCTTTCTCTTCTCCCTCTACCCCTTGTCTCTGGCTAATTTCATCTGCAAATACAAATTGAACTACCATCTCTATGTTGACAACAAAGATCTACCTCTCTTCTGCAGACCTGTCTCCTGTCCAAACTAAAATCTTGGCTTGTGTTTCCAACTTATTCTTGTGAATGTCTTGCTACAAGCTCAGTCTGTAGAAGAGCTCTTAATCTCCCTCTTCTGCCCAAGCCCCTTTCTCAAACACTGCGGACAACATCATCACCCTGCTGGTCACTCAGGCCCATAACTTGGGTATTATCTTTAACTCGGACCTCTCTCTGGGTCTTTACATCCAGCTTATATCTAAATTTTGCTGTTTTTTTTTCTGTATAACATATCTAAAATTACAGCCTTTCTGTCCATTGACACAGCTAAAACTCTCATGCAAGCTCCCGTCACGCATCTTGGTTACTGCAATATCCTTTTCTCTAGCTGTGACAAATGCAGTTTTGCCCCACTCTTATATCCATCCAGAATGCTGCTGCAAAGATCATTTTCCTAGTCTGTCACTTTGACCGCGTTACCCCTGTCTTTGAATCCTTTCACTGCTCCTCCTTCTTTATCACATCAAACATAAGCTACTTGTCTTCATTTTCAAGGGCCATCACAGTCAATCGCCATCCTACCTGTCATCTGTTTTGCTATCAAGCTGTCAATATTCACCTCAGATTTGCTGATGATGTCAGCTTCCACTGGCCACTTGTAAAATTTTCAAACACCCTCATGCTTTCTCCCATGCTGCTTGCCACAGTTGAAAGGCATTCCCTTTAAACATTTGCAAAGCTACCTCCTTATCCACATTCAAATCCTTCCTCAAAACTCTCCTTTGTCATGGTTCGTATAAAATGTTTTACAAGGGTTTAATTGCAAGTTTGCTGAAAACTGCCTGTCATGCTGACCAATATGTTGTCTCATTGTTTCCCTGTAATCTCCCTGTTTATCTATCCATCTCCTATATTTTGTCTTATGCTTAGTCTCCACCCCAAAGAGTTAACAGTCTGTGTCTTTGTTCTGTGTGTTTGGCATCTAGTACAATGGGGTTCTGGTGCATGACTAGGGCTTCTAGGCAATATTGTAATACAAATAATATGTTTAACTGTGGTCTGGAATACAGCATCTACTAACCTGGATACATGTCAGTTGTGCAACAAGTGAAATTGGTGGAAATTTGAATTCCCTCTTGCCACTTACATTAGATAGTGGAATAATCAGTAAATCACTTTTCCTGCTTTGAAGGTATTATCTAGTAAAAATGTCCTGTTTAATAATAAATAAAATCGTAATAATTGTGGGAATCTGAAACAGCTGACCTCTCAACTTTTCTAACAAGTGTTCAAACTGAATACAGTAGAACTCAGTTACAGAAAGTCAGATATAGGGAAACTCCAATTTAATTGCGAAGCAGAATGAAAGTTGAGGTTTTTTTTAGTTTACCACGTTCAAATTGCAATATGAGTTAGAATAACTTAGTGTTACTCTGAAAAAGTGATTTTACTCTGAGGATACCAATCTGTATAAATTCAGTACTGTGTTTTTATGTGGAAAAAGAAAAGGGTCTCTTGAATTCTTTACAAAATTGCCGATAAAATTTCAATATCTTTATTTTTACAGGGGAGCAAAGTCCTAACGTCTCACTGATGCAGCGGATGTCAGACATGCTATCAAGATGGTTTGAAGAAGCAAGTGAAGTTGCGCAGAGCAACCGAGGACGAGGAAGATCTCGGTCTAGAGGTGATAACTTATTTTAGAAAGGAGAAACCGAACTGTTGATAGTACAAGGATTTTTTTTTTTTTTTTACATGGAAGAGGGAGGTTGGATGTACAAGATCTTTTGGATTGGAAGCTTTCTGGGGCACAAACTGTAGTTTTAGTATATTTACAGTACAGAACATTTTATGTTTGCAAAATATTAAATGGTCATACAAAAGGGTCTTTCTCTAAATGTGCATTTGCTATTTTTTTTCCAAAGGTGGAACCAGTCGACCAGATGCCTCCATTACTAGCAACATACCACCAAGTGCTGAATCAGAGACTGCAATGGAAGTGGATGGTCCTGAACAGCTTCCATCCTCTTCATCCTCTACAATGTCAGCACAAGCTCCCTCAACATCTTCCTCAATAGAAACCCCCCCTTCCACATCCTTACTATCCTCACCTGACAATGAACAAAGACCATCTTTGGAGGCCTCTACTCATCCTACACTCCATCAGTCTGGTGAGGAGAAATCCATCCAATATGCCATGATTTATCAAATTACTTAAATAACAAACTACAATTTTATTTTTGACACATTTTTTGTAGTTGATTTATAGTCTTGTTGAGGTCATGCATGTCATGAGTGTAGATTAGATATTTCTATTGTTACCAGATACTCTCAAGTGTGGCTATAAAGAAATATACTTTCCCAAAGAGAGAATCTCAAGGAAAATTACTAATCTTGTTTTTAAAAATTATATTTTTTGGGGGAGGAAAACCCTATATCTTGTATCGTTTAACTGTTTTCTTCATGGCATATAAGTAGATAACCTTCCCCTCCTGCTGAGATTTGGCTGCAGTAGCTCCAACACAGTGAATAGCAGAATCTGTCATCTTTTGCTCATCAATGGAAATCTGGACTGTTATGTCCCTTTCAGCCAGTATATAGACCCAGGACCTATGGAAGCCATGCTAGAATCAGCTAGGGCAGTGTTGCTTTGCCTGTTGAAAGTATCTGGATGGACAGGGCTCACCTTGTAAAGTATTCTGCTCCATTTAATAATCTAAGTTCTATTTTCACTTCTAATATTGTAACTGAAGTAGCGGCATTGTCTTAAATGGAGATTTACATTTACATTGACGTAAATGAAAGGAGAATTTAGCCTAGTAGTTAATATCAATGATCTCTTTGTGGGAGAGAGCTACAAGGCTGAGGCACACCCCTCTACACCAATACGCAGAAGAGGCACTGTTTGTCCTGGATCCCTGTGCGTGCATAGTAGCTGGCCAGGGATACCACCTGCAAGAGGTGTTGCCAACTACCACAGTTTTCTCACAAATCTCTCAATAACTGGTGTGTTTCCTAGAGCCCCAGCTACTAGAGTCATGTGTTTACATGAGAATCTCAGCTTACTTTTTTTTTAACTGAAAGTTTCTAGTCTTTATGGTTATAGAGAAAAGCTTGAAGATGAGATCTGAGTGCACCCAAAAGGTTGAGAAACTAGAAGGCAAATAATCCCTGCCCTCCGCCCCCATTATTATTAAAAAATCTCATGATTATTTTTGAGGCTTGACTTGTGATTTTTGAAAATCTGGGGCAGGCAGTACTGTGTAAGGTCCACCCTCTCTCTTCTGATACTTATTGCAGGCATTGTGTGTTGCTGTCCTTGGAGGAGATGACTGATTCCAACTCTCCCAGGCCCTGAGTGGATGTGCTGGGATGAGGGAGAGATGAAATTTTCCCCATCTCCCAATCTTCTTTGACAAGCAGCCATAAGAGGAAAGAGAGAGTGCCATTCAGTGTGCTTTGGCTGCTACAGTCAGACCCTCTGGGACATTATCAGAAAGGGGCAGGCCACCACTGCTGCTTAAAAACATGGAAGAAAGAGACGTTAAAGATATAAATGGATGTTTATTAAAGGTAATTTTAAAAAACTCCAAAACATTCAAATATGCCAATATTAGTCTGGTATCCCAGTTAACTTTCCCTAAAGCAAACAGCAACAATTTTACTCAGTGCAACTGAAGTGTGGTTCATCTCTTCTAATAAATGAGAAAGTCAGGAACCCATTTTACTCAATATCAGGGGCTTTCAGTTACCTATAGCTTTTGCACACAACATATTGATGCTGATACTATGACAACCAAGGTTTATATTCACAAATTGTCAAAAGCTCAAGGGTTCTGCTATACATAAAATGCAGCAGATTTCAGCTACCCTCATGTGTGATACAGAGAGATGGCCACCAAAGTCTACAAATCCTGGTATTGATCTGACTGTCATTTTGCTTTGTTCATTATATGTCACTTTATATTGGGGCCTGTCGTCCCCATGGCTGCACCTGCTGTGTTAGAGAACCACTGCAGGCTACTTTATTGAACTCTGTGGGTTGCATAATGACAACTGTTATAGTGAAGCTCCTCCTGCATTATGTAGTTCTGTACCAG